>NC_137816.1:39359924-39393097 GCF_963921795.1 Nannobrachium achirus | reverse complement strand
AGTAGGCCTATTTCCAATTTCCAGTGGTGGAAAAAGTACTCATATTCCTTACTTCAGCAGTCTTTCTAAAAGTATCAACAGGCTACTGCTATAGGCTACTAATACAAAATGTACTTGAGTAAAAGTCTAAAAAATAACTCAAAGTACCAAAAGTAAAAGTAGGCCTACAAAATGTTTGAAAATAGCTGTTCTACAAGCTCACAACGCGTCGCATCTTGGTTAGTAAAATAGCACTAAAGTGGTTTATGTACTATGTTTTATAATAGGTCTAGGCTATAATTTATACCTGCAAAGTTAGCCTAACTAAAGTTTCCGAATAAATGTAGTGGAGTACAATATTTGGATCCGAGATGTGGTGGAGTAGAACTTAAGTAAAAGTAGCCTACTATTGTCAATGGAAAAACTGAAGTAAAAGTACAAATTCCTCAAAATTGTAGGTCTATAGTAAATCTACTTAGTTCCATCATTGCCAATTTCCAATAGGCCTCTACTCCACATCTTGGATCCAAATAGGCTATTGTAGCCTACTTTTACTCCACTAGTACTACATTTATTTGAACACTTTAGTTACTACATTACTTTGTAGATTTGTATTAATACTTAAAGGAGTAGTTCACCACTTTTCAACCTGTCTTCATATAATAGGTCCTCACTAATGTTCATGATAAAATATCACAATTTTTTTCTACTCAGTCCAAGTCTCCTAGGAGAGCTGTGGGAAGTTCAGAATCCATAGTCTTGTGACATCATCATTTTCCCAAAAAAAATGTTAATCAAAATTTTTGAAAAAAATATTTAGATTTTTAATATCGCGAGAACAATGGCTTCCACTTTAAAATTGCAACTTTTCAGGAATAGAAATCCTGCAGTTTCTATAAACTGGATTGGTAATCGATGATGTCACAAGACTATGGGTTTCTGACCAGCCCACAGCCCTCTGAGAAAAAAAAAAAAAAAAAGCTATTTTTGAGTGAGGACCAATTATATGAACATAGGTTGAAAAGTGGTGGAGTGCCCCTTTAAGTAAAACATTGTAGTACTTTTCCACCACTGGTTTGGTTTCAACTCACATTGGGTTAACTTTCATCAGTCACACGCTGATGATGACAAACACATTGGCTGCTGAGTTATAGCTCTGTGTAATCGTCAACAAAACCACCCTCATGTTAGGCTAGTCTCTGGTCTTAACACATTATTAGGTAAAACAAACGCTTTTTACTGATCTGCCGAAAAAGTCATAATATACGAGTTATGTTTCTGTAGAAATCAATTAGTTCACCCGCTGTTGTAGTTGTGATCTTGCATTCAGGATAAGAGAGTCTGCTAAAATAAATGGCTACATTGTAACCCGTTCGGTTGGAGCCTACGTGATAATGAAGCTGGCAGTCTGTAACGTTCATTCAATATTTGCTCAGGTTAAACAGCCAAAAACTGTCAGGACTGCCTTGTTGTCGACTGACTTATATAAAGCCTTTACCCTCCACTCTGTAATCTGTTGCTCCATTTCCCAAATTACCAAGGTCTATCAAGTAAAGGTTTGTAAAACTGCTTTTGTAAAGCTTTTGTTTTGTTTGCTAGTTTTCTGGATCTGAGATGTTCGTGACCTCATTTCAGTCTTGGACTCAAATACATTGTCAGATTGTAGGCTGCAAAAACCTTAACAAATGAGTAGTTCACCCCCAAAATATGGATTATAATACATTTATCCCCCATGGGGGTCCACATCCGGAATCAATTGATGTAAATTTACTATAATCAAAATTATGCGACAAAAGATATTATTGAAGTAATCAATAGACAAAAAGCCATTTTGGGGGTGAACTACTCCTTTAACCATAAGGGATATCTTGACCAAACATTCCCCAGAAGACGTGTTTAGTCTGGTGTCAGACTGTGTCACTATGGAGTGACATTGATTGTGTGATTGTGTATGTAATGCTAATCTTGTTTATGATATCCTCGCTGTATGTTTCAACAGACTTGTATGCTAGTCAAAGGATCCATCCCACTCTGCAAACACCGACAAAGGATCTTGGTAGCAAAAAAACACATCTCGGAGCAAACAAACTACTACTAGATATTCTCATGTAGCCTATATGGGCTTAACTTTACAGCTGTTCAATATGTGTGTTATTTTATTTTCTGATACTGCATCTGCATCACATCGGGCATGCTTGAGATATAGCCTAATACAGTGTTTCTCAAACTTGCAAATAAATGTCAAGGTTTCCCCGTTAACTCTGACAGAGTACAAATGGAACCAAATGAACCCTAGCGGGTCTTGGTTCCATTTGTACACTGTCAGAGTTACAGACTTGTATCGGTCAATTTAGTCCCCTATAAAAGGAACCCACAGAATCCCTGGAATCCACTTTGAGAACCACTGGCCTAATACAAAGGCAGATTTTAAAACTCGATAAATTGTTAATGCACTACAGCAGGTTTCGTAACACTGACACATTAATGTTGCCATGGACAGCAGTGTGGATGTAAACAATTTGTATCTCAATACTGATAAGCGAGCAGTATGGTCGTTTGTCTTGGCGAAACGACCTTCCCTCAGCTTGTTGGTTAGGGCCTTAAGGAAATGAATATAGGAATAAATGAGTGTTTGTGCCCATGTGTTGTGATGTTAGGAAGTCCCATGCCCACCCTCTTCCTGTGAACCTGATCATGTCCTTCCACCAGTAATGGTTTCCCTTCTCCATGACGTATTACACTGTACTGTACAAGGAAAAATGGAATGGAATATAGCACAGACATGAGACCGATGCCAGCTTTTTGGGTCCAATCAAAATTATATGGTCCCAGTGGACCACAGAATACCAGTGGTTTGACCAATATTTTGTCAAAAAGTGTAACATTTTCTAATCACTCTGAAAACCCAAAAACTTGGATTTGATTACATTCTCTATTATAACATTTAGCCAAGCAAAAGGAATACAAATGAACACAAATAACTTTTTGATAGATATAAAATACAGATACTAATGCCTATACTGTATATCTGCCCAGCTGATCGGTCTGGCCCTAATTTTGATGTTCAAAAGCAAGAACCTAGGCAAGCAAGTTAATAGATGGTATGTTTTCATGAGTTCACACAAGATGATGACGCCATAGCCCCTTGAACCTGCTATGAGGATATGGTGAGCTGGGCAAGAAAAAAAATGCAAAGGAAGACCAGAGAAGAAGTAGAGGGAAGTGGAACAGGGTTTGGTATGAAGCACGTCATAGTGCTGCCGTTTGTGCGCTTTAGTTGGACACAGGTCTGTTCTAATGTAATAATACTGTCAGCAGACGCTTTAATTCAATCAGGAGGGGACATGATCGACATTCCTCCTTGAGTCACAAAAGTGTGTGTGTGTGTGTGTGTGTGTGTGTGTGTGTGTGTGTGTGTGTGTGTGTGTGTGTGTGTGTGCGTGTGCGTGTGCGTGTGCGTGTGTGTGTGTGTGCGCGTGCGTGCGTGTACAATTCTCAGAAAGTTATGTAGTCTGATTATGACGAATGCTTATGCAACACAGTGCAGATGAAGATTAATTTAATTCATTTATTTTAACGTTGTAAAGTCTAAAATTACACAGATGACGTGGTTCAACATGAAGTTCCACAGCATTGCCATGATCACACATTTTGCTTTTAGCACTCACTCAACTGCCTCTTTCTCTCTTTCTTTCTTTCTTTCTTTCAGTGGAACCTAGTTTGCACAGACTACTGGAAGATCCCGTTGCAGCATATCTGCTTTATGACAGGGTGGATTCTAGGCTACATCCTCCTAGGCACGCTGTGTGACTGGTAAATAATGACCGTGTATGAGTTATGTCTGTCTCTATATGGGATAGAGATGATGACTCTACACTGTTAGATCCTGAGTGTCATGTTAACCCCGAGAGTGTACAAATGTAACCGAATACAAATGGATAAATCAATACTTAGGATTTGACTTTATATTTTTACAATCTAGGTAACGATGACCAGTTATGTGACTTCTGATTCATCCATTACTTGTGCTTGTGTCTCAAGGTTGGGTCGTCGCAGAGGTTTCCTCCTGTCTGTCAGTCTGTCCAGTCTGCTAGGAGTGGCGGTGTGTCTGTCCAACAGTGCCACAGTGTTTCTCCTGCTGCGTCTCGCCCAGGGTTCCATGCTGGCCGGGATCTTAATCTCTTCATACATTTCCAGTAAGAGACATTTAATTTAGTAAATCTTTTTAGTAGGCAATTCTCTTTTCCTTTTAATATAGTTGTCATGCCAATGAACCCTCCCCACACATATATTTTTTTTGTTATCAATTATTTTTTATTTTATTCAAAGCATGAATGTAGAAAGTTACACAAATATATTATGAATATTAAAATCACAAGATAAATGTACAAACATACAACTCAAACAACAACGACAAGACAAGAAAAGAAGAAAATCAAACCCATCCACCCCCTTTCCCCGGACCAACATGGAATTTACAATTGTGCGTGCTTGTGCCAGGCTATTACCACTATTTAGTGACTTCTTGAATTCTGCAATGTCCAACCATATAATAATGTTTTCCTCTTTCGTGCTGTGTAATCTTGCTGTGGACTGCTCTAAATATACTATATCTAAAAAGGTTAGAGCCCACTGGCGAAATGAGGTATGAGGAGGTTCTCACCGCGTAGCAACCTCCCCACACATTTCTATAATGCCACTGTTATTGTACCCTACTGGTTCACCTGCGAGTGAGGAGCCCCCACCGGGAGAACGTAACTCCATCATCTCCAAAGGTGCCACCTCAGTCCATGGGAGTACGTGCAGTGAGAAATAAGTAGCAACCTCCGGCCTGGCTTCCGTCCCCCGAACATGGGCCAATGGTGTTGCATGCACCGTGGTGGATTAGAACCCCTAGATGCCGTGGTGGTGGACTGGTACCCCTGAGGCACCTGTCCTGCGCGCCCCCAAATGTTACACTTGTTGCATACCGGTGTTGGCATCGGAAATAGCAGAGCTTGCAGCTAGGCTACTTCCAGTGAGCGACTTGGTGCACAACCAAGTATAAATCAGGATGTGTCCTGTTCAATCAGAGCAGAAGGTTTTGAATAGCGAGCGATGGGTGGAACTCTTGTGGCAAATTGAAGTGAATGGGAACAAGCCTCATGTGTCTTATGAGAGATGGAGAAAAATCCTGTTCCGATCACGGGGGCTTACCACTCAGAGAGTGCTCCTACGCTATTATTCTATCTTCAAACCACCGCTTTATTGATAGCACTTTATGCTCACCTTTTGTAGGTAAAAAAGACACAGATCCCTTGCATTTTGATTGATGGAACGACAACATTGTTTTTTTATGTAACATGTTCTTCTGTCAATCAACTGATGTTTGGGTTGTGCATATTCTTTCTGTTGAGCCTTTGGCACACTTTCAGAGGCTCGTGTCTGTCACAGAATTGAGTACACAGAAGAATACTCAGATTCTATTCATTGGCGATATATTTAAGGTGTGTGTGTGTGTGTGTGTGTGTGTGTGTGTGTGTGTGTGTGTGTGTGTGTGTGTGTGTGTGTGTGTGTGTGTGTGTGTGTGTGTGTGTGTGTGTGTGTGTGTGTGTGTGTGTGTGTGTGTGTGTGTGTGTGTGTGTGTGTGTGAGACTATTTCCGCCTGAGAATGTTAACATAGTTAAGGTGGCCATGTGATTTCTATTCTACGATGAAACAAGGTGTATTTGCTAGATTGGTTGAATAGATTCTCCAGTCTGACTGCTGTAAAGCACTGCTCACTCTTCTAGCTAAAAAAGTAAAACTCAGACAATGAGATGATAATGCATGTGGTGTGGTGCCTTTTGATGAAAAAGGACAAATATAGGGTTGTATATCACAAAATATAATCCTAGCTATGAAGTCCCCCCCCCCCCCCCCCCCCCCCGTCCCATTTCCTTCTACCTCGCCATCCTATCTGTCTTAGGAAATGTCCCATTTTGCCCAAAGAAAAACAAATCCGCCCTGTCCTATCTTGTGTTTATTTAAGGACATCATAACAATTGTAACCCAAACCATTCCTCTACCAGCAATGTCTTTGATAAATCATGATGATGATGAGGCATGCTTAAAGTGTCATTCAGTAATGAATGTCACACATAATCACCGAGGGGTGTTTAATGTGAGAGAAGCTCACTGCTTTGAGCCAGAAACATATTTAAGGCCAGAAACATGCATAAATGCACAAAACCTCAAGCCACAGTTAATGTGTTTTGTTGATAAGCAGTCTCTGGGGCATTGTATTGGCCTGTGTGTTTTCACAGTGTACAGTGAACATACTATAATATCCCAATGGACATAAACAACAACTACATCACACCGACGTCACTCTGTCCCCGACCTGAGATATGAGTGCTTATGTAATTTATTTTTCTTTCTTTTTTTTAACATCACGTGGACACCATTGACAACTAATTTCCTACACTCACAGGATGAGCATGTCTGTACATGGGTTAGATATGAGTCTGAACTGCCATTGTGGGTATGATACCAGTTATAGTGTTTTAAGATGACCTGCATTCAGGAACAAATGTTTTGTTATGGCTAAAGTGCTGGCCTGCATCTGTAAGTGTGGTGATAGACCATGACCGATGCCAGATTAATGGGTCTGACTCTGATCCCAGACCACCATTTACACATGTTTTGACCAATTATTGTAAAAAAAAAGTGCAACATCTTTTTGAGACTTTTGGATTTTTATATTTGACTGCCTTTATTGATAGTATATAGTAGATTGACAGGAAATGGAGAGAGCGAGACTGAGAGTGACACGCAGCAAAGCATGGCATGCTGTCAGGCACTGCAGCCTAGGTCAAGTGGTCCGGGCCAAAAAGGGCAAAATCTTGAAATCGATTTGATTTTTTTTTCTATTTGAGAACATCTAAAACATACATGCAAACAAATAAATTGAAAAAGAAAAAAAAACACACACCTTTCTGTATTTCAGTATATTAAACTTCCATAATAATAATAATAACTTTTAACTGTAATGCTAAACACACAGGATTTCACTGTGAGGGAGAGATGGATGCCATTCACCTCTAATTGCCTTCATCGCCATCTCCACTGCTGATCGGTGTGAAGCTGAAGCATTGGGAACAATCCATTCAGTTACTCGTAGATTGAAATTGTACACGATGTGTGGAACAGGCTAGTACTAGGTACTGCTCTCTTAGGGAGTTCCCTATCTGTTTCTGATATGTATGTACATTCTCCACATTCCTGTGAGGTCAGGAGATTATTGAGACCAGATTTTGTTTTGTGGGGTAAGATGGAATGATGCTGTGCAGCCTGGGTGTAAAGACTTGGGACTGGGAGGAACATTTCTCAATTCCCCACAGCCTCTCCATAGGGGGACCGAAACAATAGCAGGACAGAGGGTATGGAAGTTAGCAGGAAGTGACCTATCTGCTTTCCTCCGTACCTCTTTTCAAGGTTCAAGGATTCTGTATTTGTTACATCTTAGAAGAGTAAAGTTCTTTTGTCTCCGATTTCCGCACAGCAGTGATAATAATACTAATAATAAACATATATAACCACATCAAGGGGAAACTAAAAAGGACAACACTTGAGGGACATGAGGTGAGGCCGCTGACCCTAAGTTCACCCTCAGTCTCAAACATGCGGTATTACAGTATCTCACAAAGGCGAGTACACCCCTCTCATTTCTGCAAATATGTAATTATATCTTTTCATGGGTCAACAATGAAGAAATGACACTTTGATACAATGTAAAGTAGTCAGTGTACAGCTTGGATAACCTTTTTTTATTGTCCCCTCAAAATAACTCAACATACAGCCATTAATGTCTAAACCACTGGCAACAAAAGTGAGTAAAAGTGTCCAAATTGGGCCCAAATGTCAGTATTTTGTGTGACCACCATTACTTACCAGCACTGCCTTAACCCTCTTGGGCTTGGAGTTCACCAGAGCTTCACAGGTTGCCACTGGAATCCTCTTCCACTCCTCCATGACAACATCACAGCACTGGTGGATGTTAGAGACCTTGATCTCCTACACCTTCTGTTTGAGGATGCCCCACAAATGCTCAATAGGGTTTAGGACTGGAGACATGCTTGGCCAGTCCATCACCTTTAACCTCAGCTTCTTTAACAAGACAGTGGTCGTCTTGGAGGTGTGTTTGGGGTCGTTATCATGTTGGAATACTGCCCTGCTGCCCATTTTCCGAAGGGAAGGAATCATGCTCTGCTCCAGTATGTCACAGTACATGTTGCCATTCATGGTTCCTTCAATGAACTGTAGCTTCACAGTGCCGGCAGCACTCATACAGCCCCAGACCATAACACTCCCACCACCATGCTTGTAGGCAAGACACCCTTGTCTTTGTACTCTGATGGTGTCATGCTTGTGTGCATGGTGGCAACCAGGTGAGGAGTACAAAGACAAATCAAGGTAAGGTCTCTAACATCCACATCCGTCGTCATGGAGGAGTGGAAGAGGATTCCAGTGACAACCTGTGAAGCTCTTGTGAACTCCAAGCCCAAGAGGGTTAAAGGAGTAGTTCACCCCTAAAATGCCTTTTATTCTATTGATTACTCATGCCATGGAGATTTGAGTTCAATAATGTAGTTTTGTATGTGTTGCATTCCTAAGACAAAACACTGACTACTTGTGTCATTTCTTCAGTGTTCCCATGAAAATATATAATTAAATATTTGCAGAAAAGAGTAGGGCTGTACTCACTTTTGTGAGATACTGTATATATAGCCTAACTCTGTCGAACACAATCCCATACTTGACCACAGTGAGCTAGGGTTAGAGATTTAACAGTGAAATAACTTACCAGTAGTCTCAGGTAGCCTAGCCAGACCATCATAGTAGTTCTTTGAAATAGTCTCTGCAGGGGCTTTTTCTACCGGCAAAGAACCGGTTCGGGTTCTTCCTTCCGCCTATGGGATGAACCAGAGGTGTGCTTTTCCACCGAGAACCAGCGTTGCATGGTTCCGAACTGTAAAAGTTGGTTCAGAACTGGAACCACAAAATCCTTGTTTTTGTGGTTCTAGAGCCAAGTCCTTGGCTCTGGTTCAATTTGGTGGAAACGCAAGCCTGTTCACAAGAACGAACCAAGGTTCCCAAGAAAGTTGAACCGGCACTGGTTCTGGAACCGGTTCTTTGCTGGTGGAAAATGCCCCTGTGAGAACCAAGAGGTTCTTTTTTTGGTGTTTTCAGCACCCTCTGGTGGTCCTATTTACAGACAGTGTGACAAACAGCCTTATACAGCCTCATTACTGTAGTTGTGCATTGATGTGTTGATCAACTCATATGCTGATTTTACCATCTCCCATTGGTGTTGAACAGTTTACAGAATGTGTCTGTGCATTGCCTTAAAATAAGTATCCCTCTCTCCACCTGTTTCTCACATTGTTTCTCTCATGTCCTCCTGCTGTCAGGGTTGGAGCTCTGTGACCCTCCTCATCGTTTAATGGTTGCCATGGTCAGTGGCTTCTTTGCTGTGAGTGCAGAGCTGCTGTTGCCGGGCTTCGCCGTGATGTGCCGCGATTGGCCCATTCTCCAGGCTGTGGCTACACTGCCTCTAGTCTTCCTCCTTTCCTATTGGTGGTGAGTCAGTCAGTGTGCCATGTTTGGAATGTTGCAGGCCAGGGTAGGGCCTCACAATAATTATATATCACACATATTTCACACTAATACTGTGTTCATACCGCAAGAGGGCTGCATGCTTATAATAGATGACAGATTCACAAACAAAGTATTCTACGTCATAGGAAATCATTCATTTTATTAAAAACTGAGCACATCTAACCTTTATCATCTCCAATTTTTGTGATCATTTGTGAACACAGAGACGTATAGAATAAGCTTATTGCAGAACATAGGAGAAGGCTGCACAGTATTTAGCATAAATATTCTCTGTTATATCCTGAAGCCCTAGGATCTAAATATAGGGTGATTGGCTTCTACAAAATGCACAGCAACAGGGTCAACTTTACTCCAAATTGTGTATTGAGTATATTTAAAGTAGAGTCTTTTTTTCTGCACTGTTTGTTTTTATTCTTTCATGAATTACTGCTGTCTCACACATCATTTCGTTAGCTTTTTCTAAATCTGCTTGCAGACAGAAAAAGATGAATGAACAAATAAAGCAATCTTGAATCTTGTTGCTTACATTGTGATGTGGTCCTCAGCTGTGCATCAGTGTACCCAGAGTCCCCTCGCTGGCTGCTGGCAACATCCCAGATCCAGGAAGCTAAGAGGAGCCTTCAGGATTTCTCAACCAGGAATGGAGTGTGTCTGAGGGATGAGATCTGCCCTGGTGAGACTCTGCTCTCAGGTACGCGCACGCACACACACACACACACACACACACACAAACACAAACACACACACAACACAAACGGATAATAGCATACAGAAATTCCACAGTTTCCATTTTCGAATTGCTGAGAGGCATTCTAATGCAGTGGTTCTAAACCTGTGGGTCGGGACCCCCTAAATTCCCTAAATTATTTTGGAGGGTCCCCAGATGATTAACTTAATGTGCAACGCTGTTTTCTCACTCAACAGTAAGCAAGCATACAATATATTTTATGCCCATACATGGAGATCCCTATCTGAACCAGCCACACAGCTATGGGCCATATATATATATATATATATATATATATATATGTTACAGTACGCTTGGGTAACTCAGTACGTTCATTGTAAGAGCGCTTGTTTTGTCGTTCACCACACACCAATCACCACCAGATGGCGACGACAGCCATTCACTAGTGAAGGTGCTGACGTCACTCGTTTGCGACTCTCTTTCTTTATTTACTAGCCTAGCTCGGCAGTGTTTAGCCATTAGCTTACTATGAGCTAGGGAGCGCTCCATTGTAGTCACTTGGACAGGGCGTTTATCGTGGGCTTGCCCAGGCCTTACGGCCTGGGCATAAATATAACGATTGCATTCACCACGGCTTCGTAACTCGGGCGGCGCTCCGCCGGCCGCGCGGCCCTGGCCCGCTCTTCGCGGCCACTCGCGCCTGCGGCGCTCGGGGGCGAAGAGCAGGACCAAGGTCTGCTGGCCTTCGCGCCGCTTGCAATGTCGTGGACAATCGAGCGGCTCTGCCTGGAGGACGTTGTTGTGGCGACCGATTGTTCCGCCCCGTGCCGCACGACGAGTGCTCCGTTTCTCGACCGTACTGTTTCTCTATCAAACCGTGACATATATATATATATATATATATATATATATATATATATATATATATATATATATATAGTGGATGCGAATTTTAGATTTAAAAAACTCACTTGTTGATTCACTCGTAAAACCAAATGTGTTTTACTTGAAAAAAATGACATCAGGGATCTTCATATATGGGCATAAAAGGGATACCCATATGGACTGTCACTGTGATATCACCTGTGATGTCACAGTGACAGTATGAATATCCAGGGTTAGATTTTGACGAGGTGATGTCACGTGACATCACTTCCTGTACTGACAAGCTACGACATTTCTCATGGTATACTGCGACCTTCGGTCGCAACAAGTGCCAATATCACATGGTATAGTGCTCACTGTCATGTATTATAGATTGATTGCTGCATGAATTATACATCTATCTATAAATGCGACAAATCTCTGTCTGTCTGTCTGTTTGTTTGTAATCCGCGTATCTCGAGAACCGTTTGTCCCACCGGCTTCAGATTCGGCACGCGCGTTCCCCGCCGCCGCGCGGAGTGCAGTGCCGGGCCTCGACCCGACCCGACTCGCGGTTTTCCGAAACCGGCGCGAAACGTTCGGAATCTCCTTATGCGGAGCTGATTGTTGACATCAGGCTGTTCCGGAGGAAGCGCTGACTCATTGTGACATCACTTCATAAAAGGCTCTGACATCACGTACGCCACATGAGTCAACAAAAAATCTCTGTGAATGTGTATGTATGTATGTAATCCGAGTATCTCTAAACCATTTTTCCCACGTTCTCCATATATGGGCATAAAATGAATGCCCGTATGCGGAACTGATGTCTGACATAAGAGTTTTCCGCAACCAGTACTGTGTGTGCAGAGATCTCCATATATGGGCAGACTCGCGGTTTTCCGAAACCGGCGCGAAACGTTCGGAATCTCCTTATGCGGAGCTGATTGTTGACATCAGGCTGTTCCGGAGGAAGCGCTGACTCATTGTGACATCACTTCATAAAAGGCTCTGACATCACGTACGCCACATGAGTCAACAAAAAATCTCTGTGAATGTGTATGTATGTATGTAATCCGAGTATCTCTAAACCATTCTTCCCACGTTCTCCATATATGGGCATAAAATGAATGCCCGTATGCGGAACTGATGTCTGACATAAGAGTTTTCCGCAACCAGTACTGTGTGTGCAGAGATCTCCATATATGGGCATAAGGGGTATGGGCATAAAATGAATCCCCGAATGCGGAGCTGATGTCTGACATCAGAGTTTTCCGCAACCGGTACAGTGTGTGCAGAGATCTCCATATATGGGCATAAGGGGACAATGGCAAACAGATGGTCAAAACGGGTCCTATGACAACAGGTATATTGGGGTTTGCATTAAAGGGTGGGGACAAAGGCTAACAGAAGGCAAACAGATGGTCCAAACGGGTCCTATGACAACAGGTATATTGGGGTTTGCATTAAAGGGTGGGGACAAAGGCTAACAGATGGTCAAAACGGGTCCTATGACAACAGGTATATTGGGGTTTGCATTAAAGGGTGGGGCAGGCATAAAATGGACGCAAATAGACAGATATCTCCATATATGGGCATATGGGCATAAAATGGACCCAGAACTATATCTGCAGTGATCTCCATATATGGACATAAAATGGACGCCGACAGACAGACAGATACAGATATCTCCATATATGGGGAACTGATGTCTGACATCAGAGTTTTCCGCAACCAGTACTGTGTGTGCAGAGATCTCCATATATGGGCATAAGGGGTATGGGCATAAAATGAATCCCCGAATGCGGAGCTGATGTCTGACATCAGAGTTTTCCGCAACCGGTACTGTGTGTGCAGAGATCTCCATATATGGGCATAAGGGGACAATGGCAAACAGATGGTCAAAACGGGTCCTATGACAACAGGTATATTGGGGTTTGCATTAAAGGGTGGGGACAAAGGCTAACAGAAGGCAAACAGAGGGTCCAAACGGGTCCTATGACAACAGGTATATTGGGGTTTGCATTAAAGGGTGGGGACAAAGGCTAACAGATGGTCAAAACGGGTCCTATGACAACAGGTATATTGGGGTTTGCATTAAAGGGTGGGGCAGGCATAAAATGGACGCAAATAGACAGATATCTCCATATATGGGCATATGGGCATAAAATGGACCCAGAACTATATCTGCAGTGATCTCCATATATGGACATAAAATGGACGCCGACAGACAGACAGATACAGATATCTCCATATATGGGCATAAATGGACACAGGCAAACAGATGGTCAAAACGGGTCCTATGACAACAGGTATAATGTGGTTTGCATTAAAGGGCGGGGCATTCATTCTCTATTTACATCGTTCCCGAGTTGGCCAGGTCGCCGACTAGACGCTGGGCCGCCCGCTTCTAGTTTATTATAATGACATATCATGATCTACTAACGGCAACATACAACATAACATCACATAATTTAAGAATGTGATTCGAGTTTTTTAGTTTGACCCCTGTAGTCAGCCAAAACTGTCTTCACTTCAATGTAGCATAAGAACACCAAATTATGGCATGAAATGAGTTGTAATCTGTTGTCTCTGATGGATTTAATAGCAAAAGATTGTTGGTTATCAATGATGATAAAAATGTCATGATGTGGAACATGCCAGCTAGGTCAACCTGATTCAGATGGGTGAGTTGTTTATTTGTGTAAACATGTGTTGTTTTGATTGATTGAATATATTATTAGTCTCAATGAACAACATTACATGGCACATTTAAGATGCAGCACAGCACAGGTACAGTTAGAACATCCTGCCCAACAGGATCATCCCGAATAAGGCCTTTTACTGTCTTTTTTACGTCGGAAGTCCTTGGCACTCAATTTACCGACATAGCAACCATAACAAAAATAACATTCATTGCATTTACTAGAAATTTTTAATTAAAAAATACATAATATGCTCAGCACAGTGAGAAAGTGGGGGTAGGTGTAAGGTAAAAGAGGGGGGTCTCACTTCTTGCCTGTCATATGGGAGAAGTGATGCCTATCTTCTCCGCTGGCCACCTGAAAGGTGAATTTTCTGGGCCGTTTTGAAGGAGGCCAGCGATTCACATGTTTTAAATTTGTCATCATTAAAGTTGTCTGTGGACCTGTTTGTTCCTCCAGAGATGGATGTGGCGTATGGAGAGGACTGCCAGCCAGCGTACCACTCAGTCCTGGAACTGCGCCAGACGCGTGTCATCTGGAAGAACTGCCTCATTCTCAGCTTCACAATGTGAGTTGCTATAGATCAGGGGTCTTCAAAGTTTTCAGGCCAAATACCCCTTAGTGGAGAGAGGGATGAAGCAGGGACCCCCACAACCTTTTCAAAGATACCATATCGTTTCATTGTTTGACAGCACGACCGATCATCAGTGTATTTTGGATTCATGTCATTTTGTTTTCAGATATTTAACCACTTGAACCGTCCGTCAATACTTAATAAACTTGATCTTTCACTCTGTACTTAGTCTGCTCTTTTTCCCCTCTACACCAGAGCTCTTTGCCGAAAATAGGCGATCTACAAGTTGTGAGCTTGTAGGACTGCTGTTTTTGGCTAAAGTTCTCAGAATATTGACACTAGGGTTCAAGTGGTTAATATGAAAAAGTAAAAAAAAAAAAAAAAAAAAACTTTCAATCACTCACAGATTTGGAGGACCCCCTGTAGTAACTATGAGGACCCCCTAGGGGTCCCAGACCCCTGCTATAGGTAGATAAAATGTTTTGCACTCAATGTTTCCATTTGACTTGCCAGGGTTTCCTGCAGCACTTTACAGGCCAGGCGCCCCGCCCGGCCAGAAAACCCCCCCGCCCCCCCAAGGGTCTAAAAAAAGAAAAAAAAAAAAAATATATATATTTTTTTTTTTCAAAAAAACTTTTTGGACCTCCAACAATGTACTAGGCATGATCGCGATCGCGAAATTGCATGTTTAACCCCCATACCAACCCTATCTTTCGTTTACATTTGAAGAAAACATAAGGGCTGGTATCTCCTGAATGCCTGAACGGATTTCCAAGCGGATTTTTTTGTTTGAAAGCTGTGAAAAGAGTGTACATGCATAGTGCATCATCTGTGCACGAATTGTGGGCACATTCATGTGTTTTTATAGGGCAAAAATAAGAATTAATATTAAAAATGAAGTGAATTAATTACTCGAATTAATTAATTAATTATCAAAAAATTTCGGCGCACGCGCTTGCGCCATGACATCCCCCCTGGTCAAGACTTTTTCCTGCAGGAAACCCTGCTTGCATTTAGGCTGGGCGATGTGACTTCAAATCAAGTCGGTAATTTGGATCAAATTTAGTTTTAGTTTGTTTCGAGATATTTTCTGTTAATTGCCCAGCCCTATACTTGCATTATATTTAATGCAAGTTAAAGTTAAAAGCAGTAGTTACAGTATGTAAATACACGCACACACTCTACCATGTTGAAACCAGTGAATAGGTTATCACATGTAAACAGGAAACGGGTTCCTAAGGCAGCCCGAGAGCAGAAACGGGGGTCGTGGCCGAGGAAACCAGTCTATACACTGGACTTATAGACAGGTAGGCGCCTGTAGCTCAAAGGGTAGAGAGCCCGCCTGGGAAGCAGAAGGTCACAGGTTGGATTTCCGGCCCATGCAATGTGTTGAGGTGTCCCTGAGCAAGACACACAAGTGATGACTGCTTTCACTCCCCTGAATTAGACCCATAGGGCCCTATTATGATCCAAGTCTTACGACTTATGCCTTAACTTCTTTGCCTTTATTTTACTATTTTGTTTTAGTTTTTTAAATATTTCAAATAGCTGATCTGCAAGTTCACAACGTGCAGATGTAGATCAGCATTTGAAGTATTTAAAAATGTTTTTCAAAATAGTGAAAAAAAGGTAAAGAAGTTAAGGCATAAGGCATAAGACCTGGATCATAATAGGGCCCATAGAGTTATATTATTCCTAGTGAGCGCGTTGCTGGGTGTTGGTGGGTGCTGAGACTGCTGACATGGGCCCAATTTTCACACGTACAGTAAGTATGTGGCTCGCTGGGGTGGGGGTCAGGTGACTGTGGGCTACTCCCGCATCTATTTGCAACTGAAATGTTGAGTCACCCGTGCTAACTGATTCCTTGTTTGTCTGCCCCCCCCCCCCCCCCCCCTCCTCAGGTTCATTGGAACGGGCATCCAGTACTGCTTCACCAGAAACCTCCACAGCTACTCCAGGAACTTCTATTTCAGCTACTTCCTCCGGGTGCTGACTGGAGCACTGGCCTGCCTCCTCCTCTGCTTCTCTGTCAACCGGTTAGGCCGTCGTGGCATCCTGCTGCTCTCCGCCATCATCACTGGTCTGGCATCACTGCTACTGTTGGCCCTGACTCAGTGTAGGTTCATCTTCTACTCTATCTGTCTATCCTACCTTGTCACTTGTCGGAATTATGCTCCTGTTGTGACCATAATTAATCATATATTCTCGAAGTTCCTGTGTTTACTCTCCTCTCCTGATTTGAAGCAGTGTTTGTGGAACCTTTGGCCCCATGTGTCAGGATGAGTGGCAGCTAACCCTTCTTCACAGTGGTGAATCACTGACGCTTATGCTTACACTTAATTACAACAAACTGACGACAAAATTACTGCTTGAAAAAAATAGAATGAATTAAAAATGCTTAAATATACAGAAGTCTCCTGTATGTCAAGTCACAAAGTAGCACTGTCAAGCATTGTGTTGGATTCATGTCGATGTGTATTTAACCACTTAAACTGTCAATACTTGACCTTTCACTCTGTACTTGGTCTGTTCTCTACACCAAACAACACGGTTGTGTAATGCATACCGCAGCGTCAATTTAATTTCCGCGATTATTTTTTATTATTTTTAAATTCAAAACAACTTTTTGGGAGATACCGCCATACTGTCGGCAGACAGAGATGTATTACCGTGAGTGTACTGAAAATGCAATCTCGTTTGTGTATGTGTGTGTGTGTGTGTTGTGTGTGTGCGTGTGCGTGTGCGTGTGCGTGTGTGTGTGTGTGTGTGTGTGTGTGTGTGTGTCTCAGACCTACGTGGAGGCCTGGTGTTGGTGCTGTCCGTCGTTGGCCTGCTGTCCTCACAAGGCCTTGCGATGCTCAGTGCATTCTTCGCCAGTGAGGTCATGCCCACTGTGGTTCGGTAAGTTTAGCTCTATCCTTCCTGGACATGTATAAACCTGTCAGAATAACCCTAACCCTTGGAATCCCCTCAAACATTTCTTGTGAAGGACCCCCAAAATTATATGTATTTGGCCACGGACCCCCATCTCAGAATATTTAGTTCCAAGGACCCCCCAGAAGCAAAATTTGAGTTGCAAATGTTCGCTTAAAAAATACATATATTCAAAGATTTGCACACATTTTCACAACTTTTCAAAAATAGCAGATCTACAAGTGAGCTTATATCTGCTATTTTTCAATAGCTAAAGTATAAAATAATGAAGGCCCCTCCACCTTGGGCCCTAGTAACTCAGTCCCACTCCCCCCCCCTTGTGACGCCCCTTGACACCTTACCTTGGTCTCCACACAGAGGTGGCTGTCTGGGCCTGGTGCTGGCAGCAGGCTGCGTGGGCATGGCCGCCTCCTCCCTGATGGAGCTCCAGAACAACAGCGGTTACTTCCTCCACCACGTCATCTTCGCCTCCTTCGCCGTCCTCTCCGTGCTCTGCATCATGCTCCTCCCCGAGAGCAAGCGGAAGCCCCTCCCAGACTCCCTGAAGGACGGCGAGAGGCAACGCCGGCCGCCTCTCTTCCTGTCCCAGGGCGACAGGGACAACCTGCCGCTTCTGTGCACGCGGCCCCGTGTCTCGGAGTACAATCCCGACAACTACCACCGACTGGTCTCTGCCACCAGGAGGATGTTGACCAAAGATACGTTGCCCTACAAAATTGGCGCCGAGCCCGTGCACTCCCCTCTGCTGGCGGCCAACGGAGCAGCGAGCAGAGAGGTGGGACTAGAGAACGGCCTTCTGAGAGAAGACGTGGCGTAGCGGTGTGCGTCGAGGCCACTCTCGTTGGGACCCATCCTGTACAGAGACTACAGACCCAGGTTACGTACTGTGCATATACCTCTACACACTGTCGTCATCCCAAGTGTCATCCAATACATTTTCAAACTAGTCACTCACCAGATTATCTGACCTTATCCTGATGCGGTTCATTTCTTGATGTGGTCAAGAAATATGTCTTTGTGGGTTATATTCCATCATTTTAACTTTTTTCCTTTTTGATGTTGTTGAATTTTTGTTTTTTTTTACTTTTTTACCTTTTTTTCTTTTCTTTTCAACTATTGATGCACTGAAAAACGATTTGTCGACAGCCGTGTCGCTTGCTAGGTTTGTAAGCCTCTTTGGATACCTGTGCAACATTGCACCATGCACAGCTAAATCTAGAGGGTTATTTCTTTTACTTTGAAACTATAGAAAATGGATCTGGGTCTGTTTTAAAGTTTCACAGTTAATATGGACTTTTAATGAGTATGTTCTTGTGGGTCACTATAGAATGAACACATTACTAACCACTACAATGTTGAGGTCTTATACTGTCTATGTAGAGACATAGTCAGACACCAGACATGAATGTAAATGGAGAGGAGCATGCTGAACCACACAAGCATTGGTCATTCGCACAGCAACGCATGTCACTTATTGGAGACTCATGCTTGTTATTAAGAATGGTTGTCTGTAGCCGTAGCCTCCCGTCTGACTGTCCGCTCATCTAATTCACCCGAGACGCAGCAGTTTGGTTCAAATTGCCTGGTATTTTGTGTTGTGTATATATGGAAGCAGACAGGAGGGCACTTAATGCTTATTTTATGCTCTGTCGCATGATGGTGTTGCTCACTGAAGATGTTCAGCGATTGACACCATCGCACAATGGAGAATAAATGGGGCTTAATGAGTTGACTGAAGTATTAGTTACTTAATATAATGACACAGGAGTCAAAGGGCATTCCTTTTCTGTTTTGTTCTGTTTGCTGGAGAAAGCGTGCTTGTTTGCATGATTAAAATATATTTATTGACAGTATTTGCCTGCCCATTTTTGGTCAGATCTGTATTGTGTGTTGATCAGGGTAGTGAATGAACAGCAGTATTCTTTGGCAGGTAATGATGTTCACTCGGAGGTTCTGTGCTATACTAAAATAGTGAAAGTGGATTTGGGGGATATTATACACTATCAACTATGAACTATACATGTAACTTCCACAGTGCTTAAAGTGATAGTTAACCCCCAAATTATTATTTTTGAATATTATTATTATTATTATTTTTTGCATTCCTAAACCAATAATTTTAGGAGACTCTTTGTGTCTCCATAGAGAACAAAGCAGGCGCTTTGTGTCTCCATAGGGAACCACTGCTGGTCATCACATTATTGGCTTAGGAATGTGACAAAAACTAAAATATCCACCAATTCAAGTCTCCATGGGGTGAGTAATTTATAGAAAAAAAATGTTATTTTTTTTGTGTGAACTATCCCTTTAAGTTAAGATCCTTGAACACGTTTCTGGGATAATAAGAAGTCACTTTTGTGAAGTAGCTTTAATGTTTCATAACTACACAGTAAAATACTCTACTTTAGGGTGAGTAAATATGTACTCAAATGGACCTGTACATTGTACCATTCCCTGAGTTAAATGAACAATAAGCATGTTACTGTATAAATGTAAAGAGCTACATATAATTGAAGGGAATCTGAGAGCGTAAAGTTAATACCAATTGGATGCACACATCTGTGAAGTCCCCCATGGAGTGTTGTCAGTTATCCTGTTGTCTGGTTTAGGTTTTTTGACTGTTGAATTTGTGTAATCTGAATTAGTTTTAATACCCACACAGATGTGATTACTCAATAATATAACTGTTTTTGTTTTTTTAATATAGCACAATATATGGATGACCTCAACAATATGTTTAGTATTACCTGTACTGGAAACTCCACATACATAATGAAATACTCAGAATTAAGAATTAGAGAGTATTTTGTACAAGACTGTGTTGTGTGTAGCCTACACACAAGGCCACAGAGGACTGATCAGGTTACATTGATCAGCTGTTGGTAGTAAAATCTGAAATTACTGTTCAGTATTTGGGAATGTCAAATGCCTTATTTCTTTAGGGCCTTTATGAGTCATTTTCATGATGCACAATCTGCCCATGTTGTTACCCTTTGTCACCACTAGATGGTGATCTTCTCTCAATTCTGAATTGGAATTGAATTGTGTTTATTTCTGCTACTTCTTGGGTGTAAATGTGCATGTGAATTCAAATGTCACTGGCATGATCATTACACAATGCCAACAAGGGTTTTGCCGTGCCTATTATGTTCTCATTGTCAGCTAGATAAGCTGTAGAATTCTGGGCTTTGTTTTAATAAACAAGCCAACTCAGTCTGAAGGAAAGAAACATTGTCTCTGTCTTTATTATCGTATATAGTCTTCTGGTGTTCAGTAGAGATGGGATTTGTGGCTCTTTGAAGCGAGCCTTTGTAGATTTTGATTATAATTACAAATCACTTCAACCCTATATACATTGGAAAAATTGTGAAATGTGACATAATGCATACTTTTTTACTTTTGGTGTGTGTGTGTGTGTGTGTGTGTGTGTGTGTGTGTGTGTGTGTGTGTGTGTGTGTGTGTGTGTGTGTGTGTGTGTGTGTGTGTGTGTGTGTGTGTGTGTGTGTGTGTGTGTGTGTGTGTGTGTGTGTGTGTGTGTGTGTGTGTGTGTGTGTGTGTGTGTGTATATTTTGTACTCTTACTCAAGTGCATTTTTTTTTTAAAGATTTGTTTTTGGGCTTTTTATGCCTTTATTTGACAGGACAGTAGTCTGACAGGAAATAGGGAGAGAGATGGGGAATGACATGCGGCAAATGTCGTCCGGATCGGGAATCGAACGGGCCAGCAGGCATCATAGCCTTGTATGTGGTATGCGCCTTGACCACTAGGCCAGTGGGCGCCCCACTCAAGTGCATTTTGATTCCGAACTACTTGTGGCAGAGTATTTCTACATTGCAGTATTCATACTTTTACTCAAGTAAAGAATTTATACTCCCCTCCCTCAAAAAAAACATGCCCACAAAACTGATGAAACTGATGAAAAGTGATGACTCATCACTTTTCATCACTAAACCATCGTTTTCTGGGGCCATTTGTAGCCCAAGGAATGTTTTTTGTGCAAAACAAATGCTGGCAATGGATTCAGCATCATGACAAACCACCCCTCACATCCTACTTAAATACCCAGAAAAAAATGTTTTCTGGGTATTTTCCTCCTGTATAGAAAGTCGATGGGAGACCGACTCTACTTGCTGATAACATCAATTAAGCTGGGTCTCAGAAAGGGTTATCATGCCAAAATGTAAACTAGAGACATGTAGGAAGTCAAAAATGTAAAAAATGTACGGCCACCTTGGGTGGTACCAATTTGTGAAGATATCAGAATTGGCCCCAGGCCTATTTCAGATTCTGCTTCCACTCAGAGAGTGGGCGGGTCTATGGGCTGGAGCCAGGCAAGGTGAGCAGTGGTTCTTAACTTGTGGGTTGGGACCCCCAGTGGGGTCCCCAAATTATTTTGGGGGGTCCCCAGATGATTAAGTTAATGTGCAACAAATCTTTTTTTTTTTATGTGGTCAATTAAATGAAGTTATCTCATTTATAGCAAATTACGTCTTGCACAACATTCTACATTCATTAAAACTCTGAACTCTGACTGGGGAGGGAGTCAGGGAGATAGGTGGATTATTGCTCTGGGTCTAATGATCGTTATAACAATGTCCTGCCAATCAAAATATGTAAAAATATTAGTATTTTTTGCTTCTTTTTTTTTAAACATGATATGATGATGATAAATTAAATGAAGTTAGCTCATTTATAGCAAATTATTATATACTAGAAGCTGGGCCGCCCTTCGGGCGGCCCAGCGTCTAGTCGGCGACCTGGCCAACTCGGAACAATGTAAATAGGGAATGAATGCCCCGCCCTTTAATGCAAACCCCATTATACCTGTTTTCATAGGACCCGTTTTGACCATCTGTCTGCCTGTGTCCATTTATGCCCATATATGGAGATATCTGTATCTGTCTGTCTGTCTGTCTGCATCCATTTTATGTCCATATATGGAGATCACTGCAGTTATAGTTCTGGGTCCATTTTATGCCCATATATGGAGATATCTGTCTATCTGCGTCCATTTTATGCCCATATATGGAGTATCTGTCTGTGCCTCCAACTGTGTTGCAGACACAGTGCCGGTTCCCCCTTTAATGCAAACCTCATTATACCTGTTGTCATAGGACCCGTTTTGAACATCTGTTTGCCTGTGTCCATTTATGCCCATATATGGAGATATCTGTATCTGTCTGTCTGCGTCCATTTTATGCCCATATATGGAGATCTTTGACCATCTGTTTGCCTCTGTCCATTTATGTCCATATATGGAGATATCTGTATCTGTCTGTCTGCAATCCATTTTATGCCCATATATGGGGGCATTCATTTTATGCCCATATATGGAGAACGCGCGTGCCCGTGGGACGAACGGTTCTCGAGATACGCGGATTACATACATACATACACAATCACAGAGATTTTTTGTTGACTCATGTGGCGTACGTGATGTCAGAGCCTTTTATGAAGTGATGTCACAATGAGTCAGAGCTTTCGCCGATTTCCTCCGGAACAGCCTGATGTCAACAATCAACCCCGCATAAGGAGATCCCGAACGTTTCGCGCCGGTTCGGGAAAACCGCGCGTCGGGTCGGGTCGAGACCCGGCACTGCACTCCGTGCCGCGGCGGGGAACGCGCGTGCCGAATCTGAAGCCGGTGGGACGAACGGTTCTCGAGATACGCGGATTACAGACACACACACAGACAGACAGACAGACAGACAGACAGACACGCAGAGACTTCTCGCATTTATAGATAGATAATATATATATAATATAATATATAATATATAATTATATAAAAATATCCTGCCAATCAAAATATGTAAGAATATTAGTATTCTTTTTTTGGGGAGGGAGTCAGGGAGAAAGGTGGATTATTGCTCTGGTATGGTAATGATCATTATAACGTCCTGCCAATCAAAATATGTCAAAATATTCGTCATAAAAGGTTCTTGCTTTTTAAATGTGCATGCTTTAAACATATAAATAAAATTAAATACAACTTACAAAGTACATTTTATTTTTAATATCAATGCATTGCTGTATTTAAAGTGTAGACATTTTCCTTAAAAAATAGATTTTCAGATTTCTAGAAAGGGAAGAAAATAGCAATATTGAAAATAATTGGATCTACAAGCTCAAAATGCGTCATATGTGGGAGTGTTGTGAAATGAGTTGACCCTCAAAAATAATTGGATCTACAAGCTCAAAATGCGTCATGTGGGAGTGTTGTGAAATGAGTTGACCCTCCATGCAATCCTAAGAGAATCTAAGGGTTGAGTGGCGAACTTGGAAAACAAGATGACCCTGGCAGTATCACACGACTCACACAAAGTTTATTACACACACACACACAGAATACAGTACTGGACACATTCTGCACATTCTGTCTGGTCTGAGTGGTTCACAAACCTTTCAGCTCGAGACCCAAAAGATAATTAGGTGTCTCCCCCAGACCTAAACTTAAGAAAATGTTGATTTTAAAATAATCATTTAAAATCATACAAATGGATCACAACCCATTGTTTGGGAACCACTTGTCTATCTGATAAGTTCAGAGATGGTCATATCTTTAAGTGTATCAGATGTGCTTACGCAGATGAAAGTGAATCAACATGTAATTACTGGATGAAGCAGATACATGTCAGACCTAATCATATAATCATAACCAGTACTGTGAGCAGAACCACTAGCAGGCTCAGTGAGTGCACAGCGCCAGCATTGCCTGGGTCTGGGCCTGGGTCAGGGTAACCATAACTGGTCCTACACGGGTTCTTCACTTCATCATATGGAATAGGAAAATCATCTGGACGAGTGTTGGTCAGACTGTCACGCACCTAAAATGCAAGGTTGTACAACCAGTTAGTGAGCTGTAAGATGTGCAAGGGTCTTCAACGTTTTCAGGCCAAGGACCCCTTAGTTGAGAGAGGGATGAAGCAGGGACCCCCACATCCTTTTCATAGATTCCATATAGTTTCATCGTTTGACAGCACAATCATCAGTGTATTTTGGATTCATGTCAATTTGTGTTTTCAGATATTTAACCACTTGAGCCGTCATTACTTGATCAACTTGACCTTTCACTCTGTACTTAGTGTGCTCTTTTCCCCCTCTACACCAAACCTCTTTGCCGAAAATAGACAATCTACAAGCTCACAAGTACAAGTGAACTTGTAGATCTGCTATTTTTGGCAAAAGTTCTCTGCATATGGACGCTATGGTTCAAGTGGTTATTTGGAGGACCTCCTGTAGTAACTCTGAGGACCCCCTAGGGATCCCGGACCCCCGGGTGAAGACCCTGGTGTAAACAATCAGTGTTCATTGGGACTATATTTCTATATTTCACCTTTATCCAGCGTTTTACATTCACACACTGATGGTGGAGGCAAACGTGTAAGGTTGGCTGCTACCCTTCAGAAGCATAGGGGTTCTATGTTTTGCTCAAGGACACTGGCATACAAATCCATGGATGAAACAACTGGGAACCTTCTGGTTCCCAAAAGGACACTCAACCAACCTCCTGAGCCTGCTGCCTGGAGATGGGTATGATGCCATTTGTAGACAGATAGTGATCATAATCAAGATCAAAGAGTAGCGGCACAGCCGAGTTCTTTGAAGACAGGTGCTAGCCCCGAAGTGAACTGATATCTAAGAAGTCGAGCCGCATTTTTTAGTCGCTCCCTTTGTCAATACATTTATTATTTTATTTTGAGTGACCTCAATGCTCTTCTTCAGACTAAAGGCCCATTCCCACAGGGCCAGATAACAGATAAAAAAAAGTCTCTTTCTCCAGATAAAAAAATCTCTTTCTCCATTCAAGTGGATAGTAAGATACAGATACAAAAAATGTCTGTCACAGATATATTTCTTATCTGAAACAATCATTCCATTTTGTTGATCTTAGACAGAGATAGTGACATTATTTTACAGCAGTAGACTAGGGCTGGGCGATAATCAACCTTTTGCCTCAGTTAATGAACGATTATTTAGGTTTTGGGTTGCTATGTGGCCCCCACATCTAGAGTTTGGGCTGCTACTACGCAGCCCTCACACCTATGTCGATTCATAGTGTTGGGGACTATGTCCCATATATGGAGATCGCTGATGTCATCAGTATATGCCCATATATGGGCAATTGGGCATGCCCCCTTTTGTGCCCATATTATGGAGCTGACTGATTTGTTTGCGGCTGATGCCATGACGACACATTGAGGTTAGACAACACACTCCATATCTGGGCGCAGGGGCGTCACAAGGGGGGGCTAAATGGGACTGAGTTACTAGGGCCCAAGGTGGAGGGGCCTTAATTATTTTATTATACTTTAATTATTGAAAGATCTGCTATTTTTTAAAAGTCGTGAAAATTTGTGCAAGGTGTTGTGAGCATGTAGATCTGCTATTTTCACAATATAACCATGTTATACGAAATGTAATGCCTCAACTCTTGGTGCTCGTCTGGGTGGGGGGTCCCCAGTTAAAATATGATTATTTTGGGGGTCGCGGCCTGAAAAGGTTTACATACAGAACATCATGTTCTGTCAACACCGAGGTGTGTTTCTCCTCACCTGCTCCACTTGCTCCAGCACCCTGAGCAGATTGTTCCCCAAGGCTGCTTTGACGTCCTCATCGGTCCAGTTTCTCCTCAGCAGCTCAGCTACCAGGGCAGGCACCTTGGACACATCCTCCAGGCCCTCTGGTACTCTGACAGCAGGAGAGCACACAGCATCTACTGTACCACAGTGCTTCTCAAAGTGGGCTCCAGCTATTAACTAAATGAACTGATATAGCAAAATCTGTTCAACCACTTTAACCCTTATGTTTCTACCCCCTTTTAAAATAAATATTGTCTGGGCTTTAAACAGCCATAACCCCAGTTCACAGCATGGTACCGTCTCGAAACTTGGTGTCTGGACTTAGACCACCATAGGGATGAGCTGCAATTGTTGAAGCCCCACCCCCGCTTTCCTCCTATTGGCTGGGCTTTAAACATCCATAACTCCAGTTCGCAGCATGGTACCATCTCGAAACTTGGTGTCTGGACTTAGACAGCCAATATGGACGAGCTGTAATTGTTGAAGCCCCACCCCCTCTTACAAGTCTGTTGTTTCCGTCTGCCCTGACGGTCGCTTCTCGCTCTTAGGGCATCTTACAGGTGTATAGGGGTCCCTCTGTGTGTGTGTGTGTGTGTGTGTGTGTGTGTGTGTGTGTGTGTGTGTGTGTGTGTGTGTGTGTGTGTGTGTGTGTGTGTGTGTGTGTGTGTGTGTGTGTGTGTGTGTTTGTATCAGTTTTCATTTTCAAGGAATGTCATGCAGGTTTGTTGCCACACCATTCACTTTTCACCCCAGATGTCACCAAAACAGTGATAATAAATTGGAACCACATCATTTCCATCAGTTTATGATTATATCCAGAGTTATCATTTATTGTTTACCTCGTCACCCCGTCATAATCCCCTCCAAATCCAATGATGTGGGGCCCTGCCACGTTCTTTATGTGGTCAAAGTGATCTATAGGGGCACAAATCAGTGGTTGAGCACTTGAGCAAAATGAATAACAAATACTTTAATCTAGTTAGAGAAGACAATAGAAGACTAAAACACCAAATATTCTGTAGCATAGCATTTTCAGATGGACACGCACGCACGCACGCACGCACACACACACACACACACACACACACACACACACACACACTTCCTTTTCAAAGAAATAGTCTATTCCTCCTTCCTTGTACTTAATGAACTCTTACCTTGTTATCTGTATTAGTGATTGAGTGGTTAAAGGTAACAGGATAACTAATATGAGACCTTCAGCAGTGTAATAATTTACCAGCGACGTCAGAGAGGGTAGCGGTCTTGCTGCAGGTGACATAGTCATTGTAGAAGTTCACCATGACGATGCCTTTGGTTTCATTCTGCAGAGACATTTGTGAAAATCCTTTAAATTCATTGAAGCCAATGTTCAAGCAACCACTTTTAGACACTCCATGAAGCCTTTGCTCTGGTTCCCATGACATGATACTAACCAGAGTCATTTAGGAAGACAATGAGACCCTGAGTTCACAGGCTCCTTACCGGGTTGTGATGACTACTCTACTACTCTGTTACAGGTAAATGGCAAAATGGCAAGATTTTGCTCCAGTAAAAGTACAAACATATTTGCATCAAAATGCTCAAATCTGTCAAAATTTGTCAAACTTAAAAAAGAAAAAAATATTGCAGATTTACAAGCTCATAACACGTCACGATGCGACAAGTTGTGAGCTTGTAGATCGGCTATTTTCGGATAGCCAATGATGTATAATATAGGATTTAATTAATGTATTGTAATAATAATCTAATTCTGTACAGTAACTACAGTAGTAACTAAAGTCATCAAATAATTGCAAGTGGTAAAAAGTAGGCTACATTATTTTCCGCAGACATACAGTGGACTAGAAATACAAATTATTGAAAAATGTAAGTAAGTAAGGTAAAAAGTATTTCAAAATAGTACAGTACATGAGTAAATGTTACTTTCCACTCCTGATTAACCATTCTATGACTCATAGAATGTTATGATGATGTTATAATGTCGGTCAACTATAGTTAATTTATGTAATCAACCCGCAAAAAGTAGTTTGTATGAATCAGACATAACCGTAACTGTCCCTATAATTTAAGGCAAGAGTCTTCAACAGGGGGTCCGGGACCCCTAGGGGCTCCTCCAAATCTTTGTGTGATAGAACCTTTTTTTAATATTAACTAGGCCTATTTAAACCCTAGCGTCCATATTCTGAGAACTTTAGCCAAAAATTGTTGATCTACAAGCTCACAACGCCTCGCACTGCGAGGCGTTGTGAGCTTGTAGATCTGCTATTTTTGGCAAAGAGCTTTGCTGACTAAATACAGAGTGAAAGTTCAAGTTTATTAAGTATTGATGTTTCAAGTGGTTAAATATCTGAAAACACAAATTGACATGAATCCAAAATACACTGATGATTGTGCTATCAAACAATGAAACTATATGGAATCTATGATCATGTTGTGGGGGGTCCCTGTTTCTTCTCTCTCTCAACTCAGGGGTCCTTGGCCTGAAAATGTTGAAGACCCCTGATTTAAGGCTCTAATCTGATGGAATCTGTGTCTGTGTGCAGCCTATGTAATCTTCCTATTGCACTCCAGATGGAAGGTGGGCTCGAGGTAATTAAAATATGAAATAACAGTTCTTGTTGATGGTGAGCACATTGCACAAACATTTTGCCAACGGACAGGACAACAAGAACACTTGCACCATCACACATGCATGCCCACGCACGCACGCACGCACGCACGCACGCACGCACACACACACACACACACACAGTCAGTCATTTTTTGGAAATGTCAGAGATAACAAGCAACAGTTGTAGGACCTTCCACTTCCAGATTGAATGGATGTGCAATTTCAGCCTTCACTCTCCCTCCCATAATGTTGGACTGTGTTATGTAAGATAATGTTCTGAAAAGGTCAGATGTTTTCCGCACGCTGTTTGTTATTCTCTCAAGGTGAATTCATTTGTACCAATAAATTCATCTTGGAAGCATAAACTGTGTGCAGATTTCTTTTACCACAAACTATTTACTTTTCATCCTTCACTGCATCTGCACGTTTATTTCAGTGGGTGTTAAAGTGCAGTCTAGGGACCCCCCAGGGGTCTTTGAGGTTGTTCCAGGTGGTCCCCAGCTAAATTATTGATCATTAGGAACCTAATGGACCCCTACAGGTCTGTAATACAAAGAGTCGCAGAATAATGGTGGTCTGTGGCCTAATGCAGGGATTTTCAAACTATTACACTGTTAATTTTGGGAATCTTACAAGTAGGCTATGTCACAGAGAAATATCTGTTTCCATCAGAACTGACTGAAAAAAACTTTATACTTGATGTTTAACCACTTGAACCCCAGCATCCCTATTCTGGGGGGGGGGTTCACCAAAAATAGCCGATCTACAAGCTCACAACGTGTCAAGCGTTGTGAGATTGTAGATATGCTATTTTTGGTAAAGAGAGTTGGCTGTAGATGGAAAAACCAGTAAGACTCCCTAATCGGGAGATAAGCGACCGTCAGGTCGCAGCGTGATTTTAGGGCAAAATGTGTAGGAGCAGTGTCCAAAAATGTGTTTAAAAAAATCGGCGAGATGGTGGCGCTATATGGGACAGATCCATCTTGATGACATGAGTGTAGACATACTGTGTACCGATTTGCGTGATTTTAGGGCAAAATCTGTAGGAGCAGTATCCAAAAATGTGTTTGAAAAAATCGGCCTGATGGTGGCGCTATATGGGACAGATCCATGTTGATGACATGAGTGTAGACATACTGTGTACCGATTGGCATGTATTGGGGCAACGGTGGCGGAGATATGAGTTGGGGAAAAGTGTGACATGACGGACAGACTGACAGACTGACTGACAGACAGCCGGTGGAGGTTTTGACAGTAACTGCGACCTGACGGTCGCAATAACTCCTCAGCGCAAATCAGACCTTCACGTAGTGAAGTGATATTGATGCAGAGATATTGATGAATTCTAAATATCATCAAATTATTCTGAGGCACCCCTGGACTGCCATCACGACGGCACCCCAGGGTGCCCGGCCGTCACCCACTTTGAAAACCCCTGGCCTAATGTATACCAAACTTGCAATCTTTGAAATAAAAGCAAGTGTGAGGACTGCTGGTTTATTTCACACATTAGTCTCCTCTCCTCTCCGCTCACTCACCACTCTCCTCAGGACGTCGTCAGGTACATTCCTCTTGTGCTGGCAGACGGCATAGGCAGATGAGTGGCTGAAGATGACCGGGGCTTTGGACATGTCCAGCACCTGGTTCATCACCCTCACTGTGACATGGGCCAGGTCAATCAGCATCCCAAGACGGTTCATCTCCATGACCAGTTGCTGTTGATGTAGGCAAAACATGTATATAGTCAGAGGTGGAAAAAGTACTCACATTTTGTACTCACATTTACTTAAGTAAAAGTATCAATACTGCACTGTATACATAGATGTACTCCGTTACAAGTAAATGTCCAGAATTCAAAATGTACTTGAGTAAAAGTATGAAAGCATTGGCATCAAAATGTACTTAAAGTACCAAAAGTAAAAGTACTAAATGTTTGAAAATAGATGTAGAAAATGTAGATCGGCTATTTTCAAATAGCCAAGGTATAAAATAGGGCTAAAGTGAGTTAATGTGTGTTTTATAATATTATAATTTCACCTGCAAAGTAACTAACCAGTAAGACTCCCTAATCGGGAGATAAGCGACCGTAGGTCACTTATCTCCACAAATAGGGCAAAAATTAGTTTTTCCAAAATCTTCCTGATCCATGTTGATGACATGAGTGTAGACATACTGTGTAGTGATTTTCGTGATTTTAGGGCAAAATCTGTAGGAGCAGTGTCCAAAAATGTCTTTTTAAAAATCGGCCTGGAGGTGGCGCTATATGGGACAGATTCATGTTGATGGGATCAGTGTAGACATACTGTGTACCGATTTGCGTGATTTTAGGGCAAACATTTTAGGAGCAGTGTCCAAAAATGTGTTTTGCAAGAATCGGCCTCATGTTGGCGCTAGAAGAGGGCCATGTGAGAAATGAGGGGTGGGGTCTCCGCGCCGCCAAGGCGGACGAATAGGTACCGGCCCCGGATGTCCCGGTCGCTCCTAGCCGGAGTTACGGCATTCTATGTGAGCTGCAGTGTAGGGGGTCCTCCACTGGGGGCGCCACCACTTTTGCATCCGTTCTGGAGCACCAGGAGTCGGTGGTCCCCGGGAATTCCCCGTGAGCAGCCCCGTTGGGGTGGTCATTTGGTCAGTTTAGCACATTTGGTCATTTTTTACATCTGGGGGTCCCCCAGGGACCTGGGGGTCCCTGGAGCTCCGGGGGTCCTTGGAGGTTGTAGTTTGGCAGGTAAGGAGTGTGTGTGCAGAATTTGGCATGGATCGGGGCAACGGTTGCGGAGATATGAGCAGGGCAAGAGTGTGACGTGTGACGTGTGACTGACGGACTGACTGACTGACTGACTCAGTCACGGACAGCCTGTGGAGGTTTGGATAGTACCAGTAAGACTCCCTAATCGGGAGATAAGCGACCGTAGGTCTCGCTAGAAGAGGGCCATGTGAGAAATGGGGGGTGGGGTCTCCGCGTTGCCTTGGCGGACGAATAGGTACCGGCCCCGGCTCTCCCGGACACTCCTAGGCCGAGTTAGGGCATTTTATGTGAGCTGCAGTGGAGGGGGTCCTCCACTGGGGGCGCCACCACTTTTGCATCCGTTCTGGAGTACCAGGAGTGGGTGGTCCCCGGGAATTCCCCGTGAGCAGCCCCGTGGGGGTGGTCATTTGGTCATTTTTGCACATTTGGTATTTTTTTTACACCTGGGGGTCCCCCAGGGACCTGGGGGTCCCTGGAACTCCGGGGGTCCTTGGAGGTTGTAGTTTGGCAGGCAAGGAGTTTGTGTGGAAATTTTGGCATGGATCGGGGCAACGGTGGCCGAGATATGAGTAGGGGGAAAGTGTGACGTGTATGTGGTAATGTTTTTACACCTGGGGGTCCCCCAGGGACCTGGGGGTCCCTGGAACTCCGGGGATCCTTGGAGGTTGTAGTTTGGCAGGCAAGGAGTTTGTGTGGAAATTTTGGCATGGATCGGGGCAACGGTTGTGGAGATATGAGCAGGGCAAAAGTGTGACTGACTGACTGACGGACTGACAGACAGCCCCTGGAGCTTTTGATAGTAAATGCGACCTACGGTCGCAATAAGTAACTGCGACCTACGGTGGCAATAACTAAAGTTTTCAAATAAATGTAGTGGAGTAAAAGTTCAATATTTGGATCCAAGATGTAGTGGAGTAGAAGTAAAAGTATTGGAAATTGGAATTACTCAAGTAAAGTACAAATAACTCAAAAGTGTATACGTACAGTACTTGAGTAAATGTACTTAGTTACTTTACACCACTGTATATAGTTATGAACCACCCCAGCATCCCAACTCTGGGGGGAAACATTTGGCTGGTCTTGCAGGTCTACAAGCTCACAACGAGGATATTTAGCATAAAGGGGAAAGGGTAGGGGGGTCTACCAGTAAGACTCCCTAATCGGGAGATAAGCGACCGTAGGTCACTTATCTCCACAAATAGGGCAAACATTTGTTTTTCCAAAATCTTCCTGATCCATGTTGATGACATGAGTGTAGACATACTGTGTAGTGATTTTCGTGATTTTAGGGCAAAATCTGTAGGAGCAGTGTCCAAAAATGTGTTTTTAAAAATCGGCCTGCAGGTGGCGCTATATGGGACAGATTCATGTTGATGGGATCAGTGTAGACATACTGTGTACCGATTTGCGTGATTTTAGGGCAAACATTTTAGGAGCAGTGTCCAAAAATGTGTTTTGCAAGAATCGGCCTCATGGTGGCGCTAGAAGGGGGCCATGTGAGAAATGAGGGGTGGGGTCTCCGCAGCCGCCAAGGCGGACGAATAGGTACCGGCCCCGGCTGTCCCGGTCGCTCCTAGCCGGAGTTACGGCATTTTATGTGAGCTGCAGTGTAGGGGGTCCTCCACTGGGGGCGCCACCACTTTTGCATCCGTTCTGGAGCACCAGGAGTCGGTGGTCCCCGGGAATTCCCCGTGAGCAGCCCCGTTGGGGTGGTCATTTGGTCAGTTTAGCACATTTGGTCATTTTTTACATCTGGGGGTCCCCCAGGGACCTGGGGGTCCCTGGAGCTCCGGGGGTCGTAGTTTGGCAGGTAAGGAGTGTGTGTGCAAAATTTGGCATGGATCGGGG
>NC_137816.1:39207424-39357424 GCF_963921795.1 Nannobrachium achirus | reverse complement strand
TGCTCAAACTTTTTTTATGTGAAGGACCCCCAACATTATATGTATTTGGCCTCTGCCTCGGACCCCCATCTCAAAATATTTAGTTCCAGGGACCCACCCAGAAGCAAAACTTGAGTTACAAATTTTCGCTTAAAAAATACATATATTCAAAGATTTGCACACATTTTCAATAGCTAAAGTATAAAATAATTAAGGCCCCTCCACCTTGGGCCCTAGTAACTCAGTCCCACTCCCCCCCCCAGTGACGCCCCTGCCTACCATGGTGTGTTACAGGAGTGTGTGAGGGTGAGGTAGCGGACCCCCAGCTGGTACATGACACGCAGGGTGCCCAGGCTGCTGTCCACAGAGTGACCGCCTTCCACCCCGATCAGACTGGCTGTCTTGTTTTGACGGAAGGCCTCCATGATGTCTGTGGAGGAGAGCAGACAATGAGGATAGCCAGGGACGTGTAGAGGATGTTAGATAGACAGGGGCTGAAATTTCTAAAGGGGCCTTTTGGTGAAAATATCGAAAATAGCAGACCACCAGCTGCGACGCGTTGTGAGCTTGGAGGTCGGCTATTTTCCATGCTTGATTTTTACCCAGAGAGGGAAATTCTTTCAACATAAGATGCTACATTCAAGTTCAGGAGAGTTTGGACAAGGCTATTCTCTTGAATGCTGCCTTCAGGTATGGCATGGAAAGAGGGCATTAGGAATTCACCCAATAACCACAGTAAAAACTGCATTCATGGTCTGGAGAGGGCACTTTTTTACAGATGTCTATGACTATGTGTGCACGTGCCTGAGGATAGCAACCATAAACGACCATACACGAAACAGGTTTGAGTTACATGGGGAACAGAGATCAAAGGAGCATTACCACTAAACTGTGGTGGACAATAACAAAGTACAAATACTTTTTTTTTAGTACCTGTACTTTGCTTGAGTGTTTTGGGACACTTTATGTGACTTTAATGCTGCATTTCAACGACAAGTAATGTACTTTTGACATTCCCAAGAAGGGAAAAGTACATTATGAATTAACCACTTCATTCGCCATACAACCCATTGTGAGCTTGCAAGTCTGCTATTTTCACTATTATTGGTATTTGTTGAAGATTTATGGAAAATCTTTGGAGTACTCCAGTACTTTAACCCAAGTACAAATTTGCGGAGCCACACTTGTAGTTGAGTAATATTTAACCAAGTACTTCTGGGGTTGAGTACTTTGTCTATCACTGTCTCACAGTGGCGTCAGTTCAGAAAAAGCTAAGGTATGGCAACATGACTGGTGTCTTGCACGCACGCCTTCGCGCGCGTGCAAGACACCAGTCATGTTGCCTTACCTTAGCAACAGGCGCGATGCATTTATTTTAAGAAGTACATTTAATTTGTTTTCCCCTGTAGCCAAGGTATGGCAGCTGCCATAGCTTGCCATACCCAATTTGACGCCTCTGCAGTCTCACCTGCGCTGCTTGTGGCAAACATGAATGTCTCTGGGTATTTCTGACACATCCTGTGGACAACATCGATCTGCTCCAGAGTCTGCCTGACAGCGTCTTTATACTGAGAGTCACATGGGACATAGGCAGACCAGAACTAAAAGAGGACACAAGGCAATATTTTAGTATCGTTATCGTCTCTCAAGCCAGACAAACTCTTCCACAGTCATCACCTCGCAACGGGAAGCTGTCAACTAGTTATATTTAAAAATATACACCCACTTTATTTTTTCATTTTCATTTCATTTATCTTTTTCAGCACTTCCGATGAATAGACTTTTTGTCAGAAGCGTTTGAAAATTGTGTGAGCTAACACTAACAGTCTACAGCAGGGGTCTTCAACAGGGGGTCCGGCCGGGACCCCTAGGGGGTCCTAAGAGTTACTACAGGGGGTCCTCCAAATCTTCCAATCCTTTTTATATTAACTCATTGAATGCCCTTTTCAAGATGGCCGCCAAGTACCAGGATGCCACGTTCCTAAATTTCTAGTGCACGGATCAATTTTTAGTGCACGGATCGTGCACGCCCATGCACCATATATGCACCATATGTGTAGCACTTTTTAACAGCTTTCAAACAAAAAAATCCGCTTGGAAATCCGTTCAGGCATTCATGAGATAGAAGCCTTCAAAGTCAGACAAAACAAACACTGCCACCTTCCTAAATTTCTAGTGCACGGATCAATTTTTAGTGCACGGATCATGCACGCCCATGCCTAGATCATGCACCATATGTGTAGTACTTTTTAACAGCTTTCAAACAAAAAAATCCGCTTGGAAATCCGTTCAGGCATTCATGAGATACAAGCCTTCAAAGTCAGACAAAACAGCCATTTTTGACATTTTGAAAGATGTGTTTGTTATGGGGCTAAACATGCAATTTCGCAATTGCGATCATGCCTAATACATTTGAGGCATTTTTAGAAATTTTTTTATAAAAAAAAATTTGAACATTTTTTTTTTTTTTTTTTTTTTTTTTTTTCAAAATGGCTTCCAACTCGGGAAACTCGGGCTGTGGCAGCCTGGGAGTACTGTAATAACTCGTGAAACTCGTACAACTTGAACCCTAGTGTCCATATTCTGAGAACTGTAGTCAAAAATAGCCGATCTACTGGCTTGTATTGTGGGCTATTTTCGGCAAAGAGGGGAAAAAGAACAGACTAAGTACAGGGTGAAAGGTCAAGTTTAATTCAAATTAAATTAAAATTAAATATCTGAAAAAAAAAATTGACATGAACCCAAAATACACTGATGATTGTGCTGTCAAACAATGAAAGTATATGGAATCTATGAACAGGTTGTGGACACTACCAAAGTTAGTTACAAATGTATAATGAACACTAAGAAGTTTACAGTTGTTACCGGTAGTTTTGTATATGTCATGCCTTGGTCATAGTAATAGGGCACAGCTTTCTCAATAACCAGAATATCATCAGATCACAGAAAGCTTGGATGAATGGGGGAGGTCCAAGACCTATCTTGAGCCAAGAAAAATGTGCTCATTCAGATCATATGACAAGGGAGTGTACTGTCATGGTCATTCCACCGCATGCTTCTAATATTTGTCATGAACACACTAGTGAGATAAATCACAAGCACAGATAAATAAATGACAAATCTGGTTTCATGTTTGCAAGGATTGGAAAGGACGTCTTGAGTCTTGACGCCTCCGATTGTCTCACATCTATCTGGTGCACATCTAAAAGACTGCAAAGACTTTAGAGTGGTCCTTCATAGTGGGGTCACTGGGGTGGTATCCAGGAATGGATTCTAAGCAGTGAGTGGGCATGCGTGTTAGCACTGGTTTTCTCTGAAGTTCAACCAATACATAGCATTTTGATTTCCCCAGACATATACCGGTAGGTAGGCCAAGTTCTCTGATCGTCTGGCTATGTGAGAGTACAGGGCTGGTTGCTGTTATAAAGTCTTTCACAAACGCCTGACTTCACCAGCATACTGTACTGTACCTGTCTGCTGAATGGTTAAATTGTAAATTGCTATAATTGGTGAGAGAAGAACATGCTTTCAAAGGGCTCACGAGGTTATCCGGGACAGTACACACCCTAGTCCATGGACATTGTGATCTCTTGCATTCTGGCAAGCGTTATAGGAGGATGTACTGCCCACACCTCCAGACTAGGGAATAGCTTCTTTCCCTGAGCAGTGAAACTGCTACACCCCCTCCCCCCCTCTCTCCCCAACAACACTCACTGGCTCCAGTACATTACATCCCTGCACTCATCTACTTTATATAACACTGATAACACCTTTAACAACATCTGTTCAGGCCACCTAAGGCAATAAGTTACTACATAAAGCTATGGTATATTGGCCAGATTTGTTGAATATAGATTCTCCAGTCTGACTGACTGTTGGTAAGCAGTGTAAAGCACTGCTCACAGTAAGCTATTTTAGCTTTAAAAAGAAAAACAAACTCTACTCAGACATTGAGATAAAGGTATTGAAGTGCCCTTAAATGAAAAGGGACAAATCCAGGGTCATATTACGATATCACAATATAACTTGAACCTCCCCTATATCAGGGGTCTTCAACGTTTTCAGGCCAACGACCCCTTGGCTGAGAGAGTGATAAAGCAGGCACCCCCAGTCTACATATATTGTATACAATTGTGTTGGAGATTAAACATGTTCATAGATGTCTTAGACAGAGTAGACTTGTTTGACAGCACTATCATCAGTGTAGGTTGTTGGTCTATATTGTGTATTTTTAGACATTTAACCACTTGAACCATCAATACTTAGTCTGACTGCTCCTTTTCCCCCCTACAGCAAACCTCTTTGCCAAGAATAGCAGATCTACAAGCTCACAACGCCTCGCAGTACGAGGCGTTGTGAGCTTGTAGATCGATTGGTTATTCTTGGCTAATGTTCCACACATAACAGGGATACTAGGGTTCAAGTGGTAGTGTAGAAAAAAAAAAGTTCTTATCACACAAAGATATAGGAGGACCCCCTGTAGTAACTCTGAGTACCCCCTAGGGGTCCCGGACCCCCTGTTGAAGACCCCTGCCCTATATCATATCTCATTCTACCTTCATCCTGAGTGTGCGTGCGTGCGTGCGTGCGTGCGTGCGTACCTGTGCCCCCAGCCGCCCCTCCTTGATCTTGGGAATGTTAGTGTGTGTATTGTTGAGTGTGTTCAGATCCACTTCGTTGAGCTGGTTGTTGAAGTGCTTCCTTAACTGCCAAGGCAGGTCGTTATGGCTGTTACAATCAGAAGGCAAAGGGCACACAGATATGTACATTATGCATTGTAGAGCTCATCTTCTTTACAGGCTCAACATAACATTACATAATATGACTATGAGGGGAAGATTGCTCACATTCTGTCTGATCAGCGCTGCAAATGACTTCAAGCTGTGTTTATTGTGGAATGTGACTGTTTACTGGCTGCGGCTTAGCGCACACAGCACATACTGTATGGGCAGAAAGCTTTTATCTTCATATTTTAACCTTTTATGTTGTTTCCTAAATCAGTGGTTCTCAACCTGCATGTCTGTGTCCCAGGGGGTCTCTAGATTATTTTGGTGGGGTCCCCAGATGATTAACTTAATGTGCAACATTGTTTTCTCACTCAACAGTAGACAAACCAACATAAAGTTTAAGTTAATAGAGGGTATTTGCACATTTCTAAAGTGACAATTTAAGGACTTTTTTATATCTCTAAAAAGACAAATAAAACATTGGCCAAATTGTCAAATATTAGTGGCAGAAATTGTGAAAATAGCAGATCTACAGCTCACAACCCCTCACAACTCGAGGCGTTGTGAGCATGTAGATCTGCTATTTTCACAAAAGAACTGTGTTATACAAAATGTAATGCCTCAACTCTTAGTGCTCGTCAGGGTGGGGGGTCCCCGGTTAAAATATTATTATTTTGGGGGTCTCGGCCTGAAAAGGTTGAGAACCACTGTCCTAAATGAATGCCTTACTTTGTCATACTACAGTGTCACGCAAAAGTAGCAAAGTTAGCCGATCTAAACTCAAAATACGCCATGATGCATTTTAAGCTTGTAGATCTACTATTTATTTTTTAGCTTGACCAGTTCTTTTATCAATTAAAACGATGTTGTATGATGATTAAACGTGTGTACTTTCTACCGAGCAGGGATTGATTGAAAACTTTATTCAACTTTATTCAATTTGCATGGGAAAGGTACAATTTCATGATGGTACAGTTCACTGGTACAAGGTCAAAAAGGTTAAAGGAGATCATAGTAAGCACTTCAGCTTTTTTTTACACAGGAAACCTTTATGTGTCTCATATAACATTGAATGACAGACGGATAGAACACAGTACTATGCAGAGGATAACATCAATAGCAAAAAACAAAAGTCATAAAGAAGAAAAATAACAGAAAGAAGAAGAGAAATAAACAATATTTATAGTGGAGAAGGGGAAGTATGGGCTTAGTCAATACACAGTGGGAAAGGGGATCTGGGTTGAACGTGATCTGTGGAGCTGCCTCTGGTGTTGTAATTGTGGACATCCTTGACGTTTAGGAAGTATTTTGTCAGGTACTGCACAATGCACATGGCAGATGTGACTCATGCCCTCAGGTCACATTCCAATCCTTATAAGACACATCTGCCAGTACATGGGTATCAATTAGTGGTGTCTTGTCTTGTACACCAGGCCCATTGAAAATGCTGTACTCAGCTACCGTAAGCCACTCCATGCATGCTTTTGATAAGCGGTAAAGAAGCCCGAGAAGGAAGGTCAAGCAGGATCCTATCAGTTTGTTTTGGGCTGTTTGGAGCTTTGATTTTAAGGCATTTGGGGCATCGCGATACCATACGTGGACTCCATAGTCAAGGAGGGGCAGAATGAGTGCACCTCCTAGAGTCTTCTGCTATTGACCAGCGGGGTGACCCTTTGCCAGAAACAAATTTGTTTGTTGGCTTTTTTGATTACCTTAGTTGCCAAGTTTTTCACTGGAAAGGTTTGCCTCTAAAATGCAACCCAGGTAGGTGATTTAGTTTTTTCTTGTTATTACATTGATTGTGAAGTTATCGACTGCTAAGGTTATGAATTGACCCAAAGAGGATGGATTCGGTTTTACCTAGGTGTATTGATAGCATGTGAGCCTGGTTACTGTGTCTGTGTCTGCAGTCGGACTTTTTCGTATACAATGATTTTAGTTTTAATATTTGAAGGAATATTTGAATATGGAATAGGTAATTTGTTGACCACCGATATACACAGCTGTCTTGTATGATTTAATGTCGCTCTTAAAAAAAAAAAAAAAAAAAACTCCACCTGTTAACCTCAGCATCCCCAACACCTCGTGGTAATGAATGATAGAAATCTTGCGTGTTTACACTCTCGCGAGAGTATACTATTCCATAAAAATAGTGGTGGCTTATATCACTACCAGGCAATAACAGAACTTTTGCTGCCAATGATGGCATGTGAAAACTGAAAACGATCTCGCGTATTGCCATTTTGCTGGGAGAATTCTGGCACTGTAATGAAAACGTGGCTATAGTTTGGTGAGAATAGCAGATCTGCAAGCTAACTGAAATGTGGTGTAGAAGGAAAAAAGGAGGGGGCCTAGTATAGACCCCTGGGGGTCCCTGGACAACTTAGCATCTAAAAGGGTTCAAGTGGTTAGTATAGTATAGTATAATATAGTATAGTCACTTACCCATCGATGAGCGGCGTCTCAGACATGAGCTGTAGAGCCCTGGTCATGTACGTGTCCTCAGCAGAGAGCTGTGGGAGGATGCATGATACGACACACAACACCCTATACACATGCACACTAACTCCTGACAACATTTCTCACTCCTTTAGTGCACCCTTACTGAAGATGCCTTCCTCTCCACTCCTTGCCACCGGTACAATTCCAACTAAAGCCTGGGCGCTACTGTATGTGACCTTTGACTTCTCTAACTTCTCTATCTGGAGAAACTGTCCTGCAACTGCCTCAAAGTTGTGGCTGCTCTCTCTGCATCGTCTGCTTTCTATTCCAACCTTTTACAAATGTTCGTAGAGGGAGGGCGAGTGCCAAATTGCTGTGTTTGTGTTCTCCCTGGACTCCTCTCGGTCTCCTCTTCCCGAATTCTTGTGGGTTTTTAGCTGGAGTCTATATTTGCCCATTGCTCCTCCTCCCTTATCACTCTTTATATACTGTATTTTCCTGTCATAAATCTGGTAGTTTATGCTGTAACTAACACGTGGGTTAATGTGTAATGTTCCTGATGATGAGCGGCTCGCTATAAGCGGACGCAGTACACTCAAGATTTGATGTTGTCACTCATTCCTGTGGTCTCATCACGCTGGGTCTCATGCAGGGGCGTCACAAGGGGGGGGGGGGGGGGGGGGGGGGAGTGGGACTGAGTTACTAGGGTATTTTATACTTTAGCTATTGAAAAATAGCAGATATACAAGCTCACAGCGCGGCACAGAGTGCCGCGCTGCAAGCTTGAAGATCTGCTATTTTTAAAAAGTCGTGAAAATGTGTGCAAATCTTTGAATACTGTAGCCATGTATTGTGTAAGCGAACATTTGTAACTCAAATTTTGCTTCTGGGGGGTCCCTGGAACTAAGTATTTTGAGACGGGGGTCCGTGGGCAAATACATAATTTTGGGGTCCTTCACATGAAAAGGTTTGAGCAGTGGTGCCGTGCTGTGAGCTTGTATATCTGCTATTTTTCAATAGTTAAAGCACAAAATAATGCATAATAATGCCCAGTCTAAATGGGTTAAACCCCCTCCCCCTTTGAAGAACATTCATGGGGGGCCCGCAGTGAATCCTTGTACCCAGGGCCCAGAATTTGGTGAGACACCCCTGGTCTCATGTCTTCCTAAGTCCCATGACCCAAGGTGACTGGACTTTTGCTGTCACGGCTCCTCAGCTTTATACCTCCCTGTCTGAGATTCTCCGAGTAGTAAACGCAGTACCTTCTTCTAAATCTATTCACGTTTATAAAGCCTTTTCATTATCCCTTTGCCGCTTCTTCTCCTTGTTTTATTGTTTTATATTTTACCCATTTATCTATATATCTTTCTACTTGATCTATTTTTATTTCACCAATACAATATGTCCTTTCTTTTGTTTCCTCTCTTGGACAGATCCTAATCTATTTTATGACATGATTTCCTTAAATAATGTTTCATCATGGTTTCATCATGCTGTAATTTTCTTTTTCTTGTTTATTACAACACCAATTCACAACCAAGTTCACTGCCTGTCTTATCTGCAAGGCTGTTTTTACGTTTGGTGATAAAGACATACTTTTCACACAGTCCTGTGTGAAAGGGCTTCCTGTAAGTATAAAGATATGAACAATGTGGACACTATGAATAGCACTGGGTATGAATATGTGATCATCTGTTGCACAGACAAGTTAGATCACCAAAACAAATAAAGAATATATTGTGGACATTAAAAACAATATTATTTAAGACAATCCTTAAACTTAAACATCCATAATAAACTCCCTGTCGCACTTAGAACTACAGAGTAATTCCCTAGCTTCTGCCGTGGGCTGAAGACACACCTCTTCAGACTCCACCTAAACCCATAGCACTACTGTAACACAAATTGACCATACATGAAGCTAGTTATATTATTGTTTTTCTAGATTGATATTCCTATGCATTTGTTATATTGTTGTTGATGTATACTGACATATTATCTTGCTTATTATAGTGATGTATTACCTGCTTATTGTAAGTCGCTTTGGATTAAAAGCGTCTGCTTAATGCCTAAACTGTAAACTGTATATACATCTTAACCCATCGCACTTTAAAGGTCTAAAGCGATTACAAGCGGAAAAGATTTTTGCTCAACTGCAGTTACTTTAGCCGAGTGAGAGAGACTGCATGGCCTTCAATGTGTTTTTCATTTGAGTGTGCTTTGAAGATGCATAATCTATTAGCTTCCAACCAAGCAAGGTTAGTTTGACCTTGTGTTTGTGCCTGTTTTCAAGATAGTAAGAAAATGGGAAATCCTGATTTCAGATGGCAGATGGCCAAAAGGTGTTGGCTATACAAAAAGTGTGAATGTTCCATGAGACAGTTTCACGTGTCAAGTTAATGTGGAGTCTCTTCTACAGAAAAGTGTGTTGGCTTTCATTACTCTGTGTAATATTTCAATATTAGTAGACCTCTTCTTTTATCTTGTGTATTTGATGAAACAAGTTGACAGGTTTCACACCATATCAGGCACTGAACTAATCTTCTGAAGGTATGGGGAGATAAGGAGAGAAGGACAAGCTGCTCTATAGTTTTTTGTTGCTGCTGATAAAAAGATCCAAAACCAAACTCAATATTTTCTAGTCAGAAGTAGCCATGGTTGAAATGTGTGTGCTCATATTTATGATACAAATCCTCAATTGTAAACATACCCATAGAGGACAGGCCGGAGCAATTCAGTATTTATTGTCTACTGGCATTACTGCCACGTCACCGGTTTGGTGTAAAGAAGTGGACGAAATATTTTCGGACAAGCTCCCATTTGTTGGTTTTCAAGAAATTGAAGAAGAATATTGTATTATTATGGACACAGAGACTTCACGTTGGTATACTGTAGCTTGTTACCCCCCACCCCCTTCCCCAATAGTGGAGGTTTGTAATTTTGAATCTTTTTTCACTCTCCAAACAGAGTGAAATACAGCGACCATTCAGTGTGTTTGTTGCCTAATTTCTGATTTGATCATGTGGATTTACTAGCCTCGTACCCACCCTCTTCCGGAAACCATTTCATTTGTTTCTCGATAATGGAAGTTGGTCGTTTACTATAGGCTATGGATTTACATGGGATACGTGTTAGGATGCACAACTGTGCACACATACGCATGTTGACAGGCCGTCTATCAGACCTTCAATGTACCTCTGAATAATACATGCAGGGGAAATTCTGCATTGATGAGCAATGGAAATGTGCTATCTGTGGTATTATCACCTATTGAAAAGCCTATCGTCTATCGTCTGTATGTGTGGAGTACAGCAAATATGAGTCAGGGAAGGGAAGTGCATACCAGGAATTGATTAGCATGCCTTGTTTCCCAGCGACAGCAGAGGATGTTGAATTCAGGCCTGCAGCTGAGTACACAGCACTCTCCTTGCAAAACACCATTGAACCGTTTGTTATCGTCATCATCTAATCCTGTATTTCACAAGCCTATATGCTCCTATTTGAAGACTGGTGTGGGACAACCAAGGACAGGATGGGAGCGTGTCGATATTGCGACATAGCATCTGTTTGACGGTTCATTCTTTCGACAGTGGTGAATGTTAACCTGGTGAAAAGCTAACCTGCCGACGCGGGTGAGTAGCTAACCAGCCGACGTGGGTGAATGTTAACCTCTATGCCTAAACCTAAATCAAACCCTGACCCTAACCCCAGTAACCGTGACCAAGCCCCCGGAACCCTGGGGGCGCCCTGAAACAAAATGGACATGGTGGCCGTTTGAGGTACTGCAGTTGGGGCTTCTATTCATGAACCTCATGAACGCGCATCTAGGCTTCTTTGTATTGACACGCGTTCATACCGGAAGTGCTCGTTCATGAATTAGAGCCCCAGCGTGTCCATGAAGCGTGATTACAGGTCCAACTGGGAAAGATGGATAACCACGCCCCGGACTCATTTTTGAAGCTTGTGATTGGCTGGACCGGACGTAGGGAGCGCTCCGTTGTAGTCACTTGAACCGCGCGAGGTGCACCAAAACCCAATTATCATGGCGTTTATCGTGCGCTTGCCCAGGCCTTACGGCCTGGGCATAAATATAACGATTGCATTCACCACGGCTTCGTAACTCGCGCGGCGCTCCGCCGGCCGCGTGGCCCTGGCCCAAGGTCCGCTGGCCTTCGCGCCGCTTGCAATGTCGTGGACAATAACTGTGAAAACGAGCGCTCTATGCCGTTTCCATCCATCTTTCCCAGTTGGATCCGTAATCACGCGTCCATGAACACAAACTATGACGCAAAATGCGTCACAGAAGCCAAATAGAAGCCCCACTACGTCACGTTTCAGAGGCGTCTCAAACGCGGAAGTACGCTTCATGCGCTGGGTGAGCAACTCAATGCAAGTGGACGGGCGGGGATATCCGGTGTCCTCTCTATTCTTATTATAACTCTATGACTATGACCGTGACACGGGTGAGTAGCTAATCTGCCGACTCCCTTAGTCGAAATGATGGGACGTAGAAATAGCGAGATTTCCCTGTGTTGGTAATGACAAATTACAATTTACACATTCATGTGTAAATTGAAAAAAGAAAAAAAGTTTTGACTGCAACAAATAGCGTAAAAGAGAAAGGCTTGCCTTATAGGCTCCACTCTATGCTATGAGGGCTGCTAAGTTCTGCTGGGGAAACTGGACAACAGGGGCATTTCTTCCTAAATTGGACAGTCATTTTGGATCAATATCAGTAGGAAAATGAGCCTACATGTTATTTAATGCAGAGTTGTCCGCTGGCATAGTGGTCCAGGCACCTAAGCGCGTCACAGGATCGAGTCCCAATCCCGACGGCCTGTTTGCATGTCACTCCCCATCTCTCTCCCCATTTCCTACTATTCTATCAATAAAGGCATAAAAGCCCCAAAACATTATAATAATGTAAATGTAACTGTATGCCTTCAACCCCTACAGCAACAGAAGGGATGTTCATGTACAATACACCAGTGAGCTAGAAAGGAGAACTAAAGTCCTTTGACTTTGCTTTATTGGCTGTTAGGTAAATCATGCTTGTAAACACAACTATAAAATAAATCACATTTGTGTATTTATGACTGCCTAGGACACTTTTACAAAGATTATTTGTGTTCAAGGCCTGAACATCTCCATGAACTTGTACATTTATGGAGCTGTTCAGGCCTTAAATATGGAACTCCAAACACTACCTGGGGAAGTGTCCAAGGCTGTCACAATTTAGATACCCAATTGTCAGATTCAATAAAATAAAATGTACGACAGTCTTGATCAAAGGCCAGGTTTCCTTATGCAGAAACGATAGCCTGTTTACTTTTGTGATGACTGCATGAATGTTCAAACTAGTTTGGGATTAGGCCTATTTGTCAAATGCTTATATTTTAGAAACAGAATAGGGGCTGTAGCCTGGACACATACATGTTTTCCCATACTTCTTGTATGTTTTCCTTACTTTTTCAGATCTGGAAATTACTCAAATTAAATGCCATACTTTTCCATACTGTAGACTAGCTACCTTCGTAGGAACCCTGTTAAGGGTGCAGATTATTGACGAATATAGAGTGAAGGATATATAATAAGAATCTGTTGTGGTGGATCCTGTTGTGGATCAAACATTCGGCCAAAATTGCAGATCTACGTTGTTGTTCTAAGGTTGTAGTTCGTCTTTTTTAGGCAAAAATATTATAGAGACCTCCTGGGGGATTCTGGTTAACTAAGTATATTAAAGTGATATTTCACTTTCAAAAAAACTTTTGGTAATTTTATTGTCTAATCAGGCTTTTATGAACACCCTGAACAGTTTTTAATTTGCTTGATTCAATATTTAGATATTTGATGTAAATGTTACCAGGCCCTCCAGGCCCAGGGCCTCTCCCCACACACACCCATTGTAACTTCAAACTTCATTTTAACCATGATAGATTCATTAAAAACACCCATTATTTTTTCTGGTGACTCATATTACCCTCCTAATACGTGAGCAGGCCGTGTTTTATTTATTTATTTTTAATTATTATTTTTTGTATTTCATTTTTTCCATTTCCCCAAATAATTATTAAAAATAAATGAAAAAGGTTATCGAAAAAACAAAGCTCATGTATTAGGAGGGTAGTATGAGTCACCAGAAAAAGTTTTAATGAATCTATCATGGTTAAAATGGAGTTTGAAGTTACAATGGGTGTGTATGTGGAGAAAAGCCCATAAGGTGTTTCCCTGATGAAAGTGGAATATAGCCTCCAGTAGCCTAAATGATAGAAGGAGCTTTTACTGAACGCATTTGATCCCTGTGCAATATGAAACTCACTGGTCTTTAAATGGTGATTTCCTTTTACATAAGAGGGTATAATCATAACAGTAGGTACATGCAGTTCAAAAGTGTATCCCTTTGTGCATGCATTAATCTGACATGGTGATTCTCCAACAGTAATATGGCCATTAAAAATACTAGTCTAAATGATAAGGAGCTTGTAAGCTTATAAGGAGTTCCAAGCAGCTTTATGTCATGCAAAGCTCAGCAGGGGTGAGCAAGAAAGAGTTCACAGCAAGACGAGTAATGACCCCTGACAGGGACATTAATATTTCAGGTGTTACAGAGGAGCTTCCTGCTCCTCCTTACCCATGATTATAAAAAAGATGCATTTCATTAGCACACCGGTCTTCAACGTTTTCAGGCCAAGGACCCCTTAGTTGAGAGAGAGATGAAGCAGGGAGCCCCAACCTGTTCATAGATTCCATAATAGTTTCATTGTTTGACAGCACGATCATCAGTGTATTTTGGATTTGTGTCAATTTGTGTTTTCAGATATTTAACCACTTGAACCGTCAATACTTAATAAACATGACCTTTGTACTTAGTCTGCTCTTTTTCCCCTCTACAGTACACCAAACCTCTTTGCCGAAAATAGCCGATCTACAAGCTCACAACGCCTTGCAGTGCGAGGCGTTGTGAGCTTATAGATCGGCTATTTTTGTCTAAAGTTCTCAGAATAAGGACAATAGGGTTCAAGTGGTTAATATAAAAAAGGAGAAAAACGTTTCTATCACACAAAGATCCCGGACCCCCTGTTGAAGACCCTTGCATTAGCATGTACAGTATTTTATCTGAAAAAGACTGTGGCACATGGTTCTTCATGGTACCACACACATAAAGTACATGTGTTGTATGGTACCAGCAGACATGATCAATAATCATTGGCATAGACTTGAGTGAATGTTTTGTCTCATAATATATTAAAGTTTTATTTAAAATGAACTTGACTTTGTGATATTAGACAACCAAAACACATCAGCAGCTTGACACACACACACACACACACTCACACACACACGCACACACACACACACACACACACACACACACACACACACACACACACACACACACACACACACACACACACACACACACACACACTCTGTCCAATTGAACATGAAACCTTTATTTTCTACTTGCCAAGCAGTGATAATGACTTTGAACACAGCAACGATAATTGCTATATACCGTCTCACAAAGCAAAGTTCATTACAGTATTAACTATGACTAATCTAAATGAGCCAATGAAAGCCTTCATTATAATTGAGTTTATTTCATTGTTATTGTTCATTCCGTCATAAAAATGTTGCAACGTGCCAGGTTGTAAGGGGCGAAGAGATATGTGTTGAGCAGGGGGTCTTCAACGGGGGGTTGGGGACCCCTAGGGGTCCTCAGAGTTAATACAGTGGGGCTGCCAAATGTTTGTGTGACAGGAACCTTTTTACATTAACCACATGGTGGGACCTTCGCCAAAAATAGCAAATCTTCAAGCTCAGTTGTGAGCATGTAGATCTGCTATTCTTTGCAAGGAAATTTGGTGTATGGTGGAAAAGCAGACCAAGTACAGAGCCAAAGGTCAAGTTTACTAAGTATTGAGGGTTTAAGTGGTGAAATGTCCAAAAATAACCATTAACGTTAATCCAACATATTGATTGAAAATATAAGGTGTAAACAAAAATAGTATAGTGCTGTCAAACAAGTCAATGAAGCCATCTATGAAATCTATGAACAGGTTTAATCTGCAACATAATTTTATACAATATGTAGTGGGAGTCCCTGCTTAATCTCTCTCTCATCTATGGGGTCCTTGGCCTGAAAACTCCTGGTGTGAGTGAAAAAATGGCATACCAAGTACAGTTGCACTTGTACTCATGTCCGTTTCACTAAGTAGGCATATAGAGGGTTCAAGTGGTTACGGTTGCCTTGCATACAGCTCAGCCATTACTGCAGAACGCAAAGCTGACGATCCCTCGGTATCTCCCCTGAGGACAGCGTGGATCCAGGGCAGATATGCAGAGATCTTCATATAGACTGCATACATGTTCCTGCGACAGGAATGGTCGAAGGACAGAATCCCTGCTGCATACACCTGCCCATCCTGAGGGCCTCTGACGGCCAGAGCACCTCCTGCATCCCCGTAACAAACGTTCTCTTCATACCTAGTGGCCGCCGTGCAGAACATGTTGTCATCCACCTTCAGATAAGATAAGATTACATTGATCCCGTGAGGGAAATTCAATCACCAAAGGCAGCATAGCAGTTAAAGGACAACTTTGCTTTTTACAACAAGGGTTCATATTTTAGATAGTCATTAGAGAAAAGAAGAGTCTTAAAATGTTTTCATTTACTTCTTTCTATCCTTTTAGTGATTTTAACTTTGATTTTGATTTGCATGCATGCCCCGAGGTTGGGGGCATGCATACAAGTGGCTAAATATGTATTTTTAGACACAATAAGCCCATTCCCAAGATCTTTCAGGGGCAGATGTGACTTATGGGGGCTGGTGTAAATAGTAACAAAGATATTGCCGACTTATTGTGTCTAAAAATACATATTTAGCCACTTGTACGCATACCCCACCCACTGAAATCAAAATACAAAAATCGCTAAAACAATAGAAAGCAGTAAATGAAAACATTTTAACACTCATCTTCTCTTTTCTCTAATTACAATCTAAAATATGAACACTTGTTGTAAAAAAAACAAAGTTGTCCTTTAAGATACAGATTACAGTGGGCAAGAACAAGTATGAAAATACATCACATTCAATGCAACACCATGAAAGGCAAAATGTACAATAGAAAACATTATACAGATACTTGCGGTTAACAATTTAATCATGCTTTTTGGCACTAAACATTGGAACATACAAATAAAAATTACATTTCTATTTGGCTTTTAGGTACCCATAATCAAAATGAGCCAGAACAGGTCATGCATTTATCTTCAAAAGCTTCAACAGAGCGAAAATAGCACCTTGTAGATCTGCTATTTCGCTCTTTTTCAACAGATGATTTTTTTTCAATGCATATGAAAATAATTGCAATTTCCTCAAATAATTGCCATTAGGCGATCATTATGTAACAATAATTGTGACAGACCTACCTTTGGAGTGCGTCCGCCCTTATGCTGGTTCTTACAGGAGTGGTGATTTTCCGCCAGGGACAGCACCAGGTGTTTGAGTGACAGAGCATGGGTAAAGAGGGCCCCCTGACCCCAGCCAGCGATGACCCCCGTCCCCCCCATTATGTTGTCCAGGTCCTGCCCTGGCTCTGGTAAGGGGATGGGGGTCACTCTGTCCCCCACCGCCACAGGGTGCTTCAGCTGGATCAGAGCCAGGTCGTTGTCCCAGTCCGACTGGTTCTGGAACCCCGGGTGCAGAACCACCTGGGAGTATGAGGTAACAAACAATAGAGAGGTTCATTCTAATTTATTCGAACTTTTTATTTTGCTATTAAACTGGTCTTTTTCTATAATGCTGAAAAACAGGCCGTTACAGTCTGACTTTTTAATCATTACTCCATGGTAATTATGGATTTATTATAATTATGATTTGCTTTTTTATCTTTTATTTTACATTTCACATTAAGCATTCTGTAATTATTGTTTTGATTAGTGATTCTTGTCATTGATATTAGAATAACAGTATTATTTTGTATTCTCTAATCCACATCAAAGAACCACTCATGCACTGTATTGCTGTACCGTCGTCTCTGGTTGACTTTGTCACATTTCACTCAGGTTTTTTCATCTCACTTACTTCACACGGTCTACTGCCTTCACACACTTATGTCTTGCAATGTAGTTTCAAATACAGCCACGGGGTGGCACTTGAGTCAGCAAACATCAGCAGGATATATAATGTCTCATACAAGAAATGTATTTATCCATGGCATGTTATGGAAAGTAAATACAAATCAGAAACACATTGGTTTGTTCTTTCCCCACCACAGTCATGCAATTTAGCTAAATTATGTTTTAATTAAGATTAAAGAAAATATTGTGTCTAAAAATGTCAAAACTCTTTCTTATTCTTATGTTCAATCACAATCAGAATTGGTTTCTTACCTATATCAGAGTGTCAACTACATTTGAATAATAATAGTTACCTACTACTTGCACAAGTGAAATTCAGTATTTTCAGCCCAACCGATTTGCTGCCCACAAGGAGCGCGTCAGCAACTAGGAGTTAAGAGTCTTGCTCAGGGACACACATCAACATTGCTACCATGGTCTGGAATTGAACCAGGGACAACCAGGGGCTCTGGTTCCCCAAGCGGGCTCCCTAACCATTCAGCTATGGCCAAGAGTCAATGATGGCTATGAAAGGGACGAGTGGGCGGTCCCTTTTCTTGACGATGGCTTGCCAGATTGCATTCACACACACAGATGGCAGGAAACCATGCAAGGCACCAACCTGCTCACCGGTAGCAACTAGGAGTTGAGACTTCAGAGTGAACTGAAGACTGAAAACCTTTCGAGAAACTTCCGTGTTCTATGCCAGTTTCTCTACCCCTGAGCCACCATCACACCTAATAAGATCCTTTACTCTAGCCTACCTATCTATCTAACATTATATTGATCAATTAATCGATAGCTTAATGGCTGTCTTTGCCACGAACACATAATAGGCAAAACTCAAATTGAAAAACTAATTTACATGATGATCTTCTTCCCGGATTCAAACTGCCTTACCCAAGGATCAAGACATTACAACACATTGATTCTACCACCAAGCCATGGTAACTCTATGGTCATTTGTAAAACACACACATACATCCTTCTGAGTACATTTGCAGAGCATCAGTCTGTCTTATCAAAACTCCTATTTAATAAAATGTAGTCAGCCACCCATATAACACTATAAACATTTTAGTTAGTTTTGCTATTTGATTTATTAAATAAATAAAAAACTAAGTTGAAATAAATAGGGTAGCATAGTTTAGGGAGCCCGCCTGGGAAACCAGAGCCTCTGGTTGGCCCTGGTTCGATTCCAGGCCAAGGTAGCAATGTCAATGTGTGTCCGTGAGCAAGACTCTTAGCCCCTAATTTCTCACACGCTCCTTGTGGGCAGCAAATCAGCTAGGTTGGGAAAATACTTAATTTCCTGACGAAATAGGTGTAGGCCTATATAATATATACTGCTCAAAGAAATGAAGGGAACAAAATGTTCCCTTAATTCTTTGAGCAGTACTATATACTATACTCAAATAAATTAAAATAAATTAAGGGAACATTTTGTTCCCTTCATTTCTTTGAGCAGTATATAAAAATTAAGGAAACAAACACATTATTATTATTTTATTTTTTCTCCCTTTTCTCAATTCAAATGAGCTGTCTTGAGAAAACATGCATACACCTAGCATAAACATTAACAGAAAGTATGTAGTCTAGTACTTACCACTGACCATTTGAAATACAAACAGTAACAAGACAGCAGATCCACCACTGCCCCTTAGTGGCGGACAGTTGAAAATCACATGACGTGCATGACATCCCTGACATGCCTGATCTGGGCAAATTGCCCCAGGAAATGTGACAAGGTCAACCAGAGACGACGGTATGTTTATTGCTCACCTTCTCAACTGGATGCTCAGTAGAAGTATTAGCCCCACGGCGGTCTGAGATGCCCAGGTACACTCTGGGGGTGAGGGGTTCCTTTCCCAGAGTGTCCTGGCGCTGCTTCTTGGCAAACAGGTTCCTGCCAGTGGTCAGAACCCAACGGTCAGAGATGAGTGTCCCTCCTGCAACGCCCCCGTCTGACTCTCTGTCACCCAGATGCACCAAGGCCTGCCAGGGAACGTGAGGAGCTAAGGTGCCCCCAACCATACGCCGGAAACGCAACGCTCCTGGCCTCAGAGCTGGGACATAAACATCAAGATATGAAAAATTATGCAGAATATATATATTTGTTACCATGAAAACCTCCACCGGCTGTCTGTCAGTCAGTCAGACCCTCCGTCAGTCAGTCTGTACGTCACATCATGTCACACTTTTGGCCCTATCTCCGGCACCGTTGCCCCTATCCATGCCAAACTTTGCACACACACTCCTTGGCTGCAAAACCACAATCTCCACCCCTGATCCCATCTGTAGAACCAGCCGTTAATGTGGTATGTGGCCGATTTGGCCTCCATATATGGGCATTCCCATATGAAGTCCTGTTAGATATGGGCTTAATATTGATGACATCAGGGAACTCCATATATGGGCATAAAAGGGATTCTGTTAGTGTGACATCACAGTGAAGCCAGAGCGTGATGTCAGAGCGGCAAACCCATAGAACCACAGTGTCAGGCGTGACAGAGATACATACATACATATGTACAACCTGTGACTGATCACTACAGTCGCAATTACATTGATACAAATAACAACATAATAACAACCTAACCTTGAGCACTGCCTGTATCTGATCAAGTCCCAGTCCATGCATATAGGCTGCCCACACATTTGAACCAATGCATTGTTTACCCCCAGAATAAACCAAAAATATCAACATCTAATCACATATGCATTGCTTTAGGAGGATACAAGCTTCAAGGGGATGGAATTGCACTTATGATCCCCTATGTACTTGCTTGCATGTATAAGCCTGATTACAGGACTGCTATTTGGAGTGTCATTGGAGAAACCTCCGTCATGGTTTTCAATCTGGTTAGTGAAATGGATTGAACAAAGCTCCATTCTTGCATAATTTGGGTATACATACAACTCGTGCATATAACTGTACAGGATCTCTTTTTTGCGACCGTCAGTCTCTGTCCGCCACACGTCACGTCACACTTTTGCCCTACTCATATCTCCGGCACCGTTGCCCCTATCCATGCCAAACTTTGCACACACACTCCTTGGCTGCCAAACCACAACCTCACCCCTCATTTCTCACATAGCCCTCTTCTAGCGCCACCATGAGGCAGATTCTTGCAAAACACATTTTTGGACACTGCTCCTACAGATTTTGCCCTAAAATCACACAAAGCGGTAACCAGTATCTCTAAAGTCACATCATCACCATGGATCTGTCCCATTTCCCATATTCCCTCCTGATTGGCTACCATTGCCTTCTAAAATTTGTGTATGCGACCTGGCGGTCGCTTATCTCCCTATTAGGGACTTACTGGTATTGTGTGCGTAAGTGCGTGCGTTGTATACCTGACATATCGTGTTTGTTTCTGCCTTCAGGGTGAGCCACATCTGCCAGACTGGCCCATGCTGCCAACTGGAGCACGGCGGCCAAGGACAACCTTAGGACAACACAGTCACACGGCATGTCATTCTGAAACACTATATCGTAATGTCCAGGGGCGTCGCACCACATTCTGGGCCCTGGGAACAAAGATTCACTGCAGGCCCCGATGAATGTTCTTCATAGGGACTGGGAACGCATTATTACGCATTATGTTGTGCTTTAACTATGTTTTTTGAAAAACCTATGTTTCTGTGTCAGTGGTACTCAAACCTTTTCATGTGAAGGACCCCCAAAATGATATGTATTTGGCCACACACCCCCATCTCAAAATATTTAGTTCCAGGGACCGCCCCAGAAGCAGAATTTGCGTTACAAATGTTCGCTTAAAAAATACATAGATTTGCACACATTTTCACGACTTTTCAAAAATAGCAGATCTACAAGCTCACAGCACGGCACAAGGTGCCACGCTGTGAGCTTGTATATCTGCTATTTCTCAATAGCTAAAGTATAAAATAATGAAGGCCCCGCCACCTTGGGCCCTAGTAACTCAGTCCCACTTCCCCTCCCCTTGTGACACCCCTGGTAATGTCCTCCGTGCTCATTTAACCTTTGGTTACATACTGTAGGTCCATATATTTGTTACATTAATACATCCCGCCATTGACTGCTCCTAATAATTAACATTTAATTTAACATTTAAGAAAAACATGTGAAACATTTCATTCCATAATGACCATTTGTGGTATAAATATTGTTATGAACAAATAACTTTTTAAAATAACTAAATGTGTTGGTTGATAAAACACTTTTATGAATTGCAAGAAGTACATTTAGCGCTATTATTTGAGACACACATACAGCAGGTATCTGGGAGCATGGCCAATTCCGTTATATTGTCTTGGAGGTTCAAACAATACAGGTATCAGGCATTGCATTTGAGAGAAAGATTGTATACACGACTACACAGTGATATCTTTTTCTGTCCTTATGCAAACTAATGGTTCGTATTGTAGCGCAGGGACCTGCAGTAACCACCATCATGACAAATGAAGGCAGGATAATTATTTGTTTTATCACTTTTTATATTGAGAGGTGGGTCGGATTGTCCAAATTGTCCAAGAGCATACCAATAAAGGCCAGTCCACACCAATGCAACAACTTGCGACCATGATCCCCAATGGCAGTTGCAAGGAGTTGGGGACTGGCCTTAGAAGTGCATTGGTGAAGTTTGGCCTTATAGTACAGGGGATAATTCAAATTTTGGTACCACCCAAGGTGACCGTAACATTTTTGGATTTTCTTCTTCGTACATGTCTCTAGTTTATATTTTGGAATGATAAACCTTTCTGAGAAGTAGCTTAATTGATGTTATCACCCGCTAGAGTCGGTGTCCCATTAACTTTACATTACAGGGAAAAAAAGGTAAAAAATAATCTGCTTTAAGTAGCATATGAGGGGTCAAACTCTGGGTTTTTCATGATTCTGAATCCATTGCAAGCATCTTTTTTGCACGAAAAACATTCCTTGCGCTAAAAACGACGGTTTAGTGGTTTGAAAAAGGGATGAAAAGTGATGAGTCATCACTTTTAACACATTTGAGGGGGCCGTTTTAGCCCAAGGAATGTTTTTTGTGCAAAACAGATGCTTGCAATGGATTCAGAATCATGAAAAAACCCTAGTTTGACGCCTCATATGCTACATAAAGCTGATTTTTTACCTTTTTTACCCCTGTAATGTAAAGTTAATGGGACACCGACTCTAGCGGGTGATAACATCAATTAAGCTACTTCTCAGAAAGGGTTGTCATACCAAAATATAAACTAGAGACATGTAGGAAGACAAAAATGTAAAAAACGTACGGTCACCTTGGGTGGTACCAATTTGTGAAAATATCAGTATTATCCCCTGGTCTATTAAGGCTCAGTCCTTGTGGAGCCAACCCGGGTTTGAATATGCTGCATGCCCTCCGTGCTGCCATTTCTTATCAATCTCCACTGCCGTTGTCAAATAAAGGCTAAAAAGGTCTACTGAGACTCTGACTGCCAGTAATCTGTCTAGAGATCCTGATTATGTTTCAGCATGAATAATTACTTACCACAATTTGTTGTGAGTATCCATCTTCTGCGTGATAAATAAAGTATGTCTTGTTTTTTAGTCTGCTGCTGTGTGTGTTCAGGTTTTGTAGCCTCGAGTCTTTATATCAGTTGAGAACATCCTCAATTCTTCTGGGAAATTCATGGGCACAGGACCTCTGATTCCTGGAAAAGAAAAAAAAAACAGGATAAATAAATAAATTGTGAAATCTCTGCTGTGGTCATTTTGGACACTGGCCTAAAGACTGACTAGCCTCGTACCCACCCTCTTCCGGAAACCATTTAATTTACTGGATTACGGAAGTTGGTCGTTTACTAGGCTAAAGCCTGACTGCATATAGCTAAAGAACTGTGACCTGTTATAGTTGAAAAGAAAAACACTTTACCCCTAAAGGGTTAGCACAAAAGAGCATTCAACTCATAGCTTGCCTTATATGACAAGGCAGTACAGTACCTACAGTACGTTTGCTGACAAGTCAGATCTGTTGTTGGATATTCAAGATTCATGATTCATCCCTATGATGAAGTACAAATATAGCAAGGTGAAAGTATGTACCCTCTATCTGCAGTGCTCGGAATGTCACACCACTTTGACACTTTGTTTTCAGTTGCGTTATCTTTGTTGATTACATGTAAGTAGTCATGGAGAGGTGAAGCCTAATGGAGTGTAAACATGGAGTGTAAACATCAGAAGATTCACACACAAGTTTCTGTGTGTGTGTGTGTGTGTGTGTGTGTGTGTGTGTGTGTGTGTGTGTGTGTGTGTGTGTGTGTGTGTGTGTGTGTGTGTCTGTCTGTGTTTGTCTGGAGCTAATCTCACATGTTTTGGTCAATGGTTCTGTATGGCCAAATAAAGGCTGGGTTTCCAAGGCTAAAGGTTCTGGGATTTACAGAATGATGACATTAGGGATTTACACCAGGTATTGCATAAGCAGAGGGGCATGTGTTCCCACTGGACATGGATCGGTGCCCACTGGGCATTACATTGGACACAGATAGACGTAGATTGTCGGTTTTGTCGTCCTCGAGTTACGCAGGGGACAGACAGCAGGGCTGTGCAGAGAATGTTAGAGGCAGGGGCTGAAAATAGCCTTTTGGTGGAAATATTGAAAATAGCAGACCTCCAAGCTCACAACGTGTCGCTCTGCGACGCGTTGTGAGCTTGGAGGTCGGATATTTTCGGTGCGTGATATCACACTAAACTAAGCATAATCAAGTGCTCAAATACTGGAGATGTGTCGTAACGGCATGGATTTCTACACAGGGAGGGCAATTCTTTCAACATAAGATGCTGCATTTAAATTCTCAATTCTTTCAGTTTGGACGAGGCTTCTTGAAGATCTTGAATGCTGCCTTCAGGTATGGCATGGAAAGAGGGCATTTGCATTTCTTTCACCATAGTAAAAACTGCATTCATGGTCTGGAGAGGGCACTTTTTACAGACGGATAAAAGGGCAGGGCTCAAGCCCCCTTTGATGTCTATGTGTACACGTGCCTGGCAGACAGACAGACAGACACACACACACACACACACACACACACACACACACACACACACACACACACACACACACACATACAGTACTATTGGCTGGTCTTCAGACAGACCTACACGTACGTGTTTGAACTGTCTGTACTGTAGCAACGTATGTAAGCAGAAAACTGTTGTTGTGATCTATTGACTGTAGCCTACTCTGTGACTCAACCTCTGTGATGCTGAGGGTGGGTGGCTATGGAGGGAGGCAGTTCTGCAAGGCTAGAATATAATGTCAGAACCTGCTGGAGGAGTCATGGGTCTTCAGATTCAACACACACCTGCCCCACATGTGAAAAAAAAAACATGTGGATCGCGAATAGCTCTTACTACACAGCCACATGACGTAGCATGAGCTGATAACCCCCGAACCCCTGGGAGGTATGAAGTCATCTTTGATAATGTTTTTAATTGATTGATTAAATCTCTTCTGTCGGGACGAAACCTCCTAAATCCATGTTCAAGTGGAGTGGAGTTAGGAGGTAGCAGAGAGATGGCCAATCGGGTGGAGTTAGCTGGTTTGGCAGAAAGTGTGGAGTTAGGAGGTTTTGTCCCAAGAACTTTTTACTACTTTCCATTGGTTCAATAAGGGTCCTCAATAGCCCTGATTCATGCCAAAAAATCCCAAACCTCCAAAATGGAGTTAAGAGGTTTTGGCTAGACAGTGACAAAATGGTAAATAAAATGGTAAATGGTGCATTTATATAGCGCCTTTATCCAAGGCGCTTTACAGAGATTGTGCATTACATTACATTCACCCATTCACACGCACATTCATACACCGATGTCAGGAAACCATGCAAGGCACCAACCCGCTCACCGGCAGCAACTAGGGGTTCAGAGTCTTGCTCAAGGACTCTGCGACACAAACTCTGGGGGAGCCCGGACTCGAACTGGGAACTCTTTGGGAACCCTCCGTGTTCTAATGACGGTTTCTCTACCCCTGAGCCACTGCCGCCCCCAAAAAGGTATTGATTGATGTGTGTAATCCCACATTACAGGTCACATTTGGAGTTAAGCGAGTGTGAGGTAATGGGAACTTTTGTGGTAAAACCACTGCTGGACCATGACCCTTCAAGCATGTTTCTTGCCCTCTTCTCGTTCACGGTTCACACAGCATTATTAACTTCATCCCTCAACAGAGGAAATGAGTCATTGGAGGAGGAAGCTAGTTGGTGTCGGGTCTGACGACAGCTCCTGTCAATGCCATGTACAGAATCCTTAAAGGTGAGCCAGTCTGTCAGTGTTTTTATTATTCATAACTTAAGCCTTAGCCACAAACGTCCTATACTGCAGTTTCCCGAAGCATTCAGCAGCACGCTATAGAAATTCGTTTAGCGAACCATGGCATAGAGCTATAGAAGACGGACTCTTGTCTTGGACAATGCACTGCTGTATGTCATCGACCAGAAGCCAGGTTGGGCTTTATTGAAAGGGACGGCTGTCATACAGTGTACTGCTTTAGCAGGTTCATGTACTGAGGATTATGTTATATAATGCTGCTACTAAAGCATATACAGACAGTATACTGTGTGTTTATATATATATATATATATATATATATATATATATATATATATATATATATTTCTCTTTTTTTATTCACTGTAACGTGAACTTCTGTTTCGGTCACCAATAACATGCAGATTATATCTGGGATCATGATCAAATATGGGCTTCTCTGGGGGCAGAACATTCACTGGAGCAGGCACATGCACACATAGACATCAAAGGGGACTTAGCCCCTGCCCTTTTACCCGTCTGTAAAAAGTGCCCTTTCCAGACCATGAATGTAGTTCTTACTATGGTCAGGTGAAAGTAATGCAAATGCTCTCTTTCCATGCCATGCAGCATTCAAGAGAATTGCCTTGTCCAAACTCTCCTGAACTTGAATGCAGCATCTTATGTTGAAAGAATTGCCCTCTCTGTGTAGAAATCCATGCCGTTACGCCACATCTCCAGTGTTGACTTGATTATGCTTAGTTCAGTGTGGTGTCAAGCACCGAAAATAGCCCAATAGCTCACAACGTGTCGCAGCACGACGCGTTATGAGCTTGGAGGTCTGCTATTTTCGATATTTTCACCAAAAGGCCCTTTTAGACATTTCAGACCATGCCTCTCTAACATTCTCTGCATGTCCCTGCACTGGAGGGCTGTTTCCTGGAGGCAAGAGAGAGGATGTGACCCGTGTGCCAGAAAGGATCAAAGATTGTGCACAACCCAGACCTCGAGGACAACACTGAACTCATGCCCGCTAGTGAATGTTCCTCTCTCTCTCTCTCTCTCTCTCTCTCTCTCTCTCTCTCTCTCTCTCACTAGTGGGCATCATCTTTTCAGGTTGTCTATCCGTCCATTTGTTTGTCCGACCCATTCTCATGAAAGCGTCATCTTAGGAACACCTTGAAGGGAATTCCATTACATTTGTCACAAACATCCTCTTGGACTCAAGGATGCACTGATCACAATTTGGTGGTCAAAGGCCAAGGTTGTGACCTAAATGATATAACTCAATAAAAGGAAAGTTAACGGTGAAGGTGATATGTCAGGAACGCTGGAGAGAATTTCATCTAACTCAAAGATTCACTTGGATTCTAGGAAGAAGAACGGATTAGAATTTAGTGGCCAAAGGTCAGGGTGACTCTCACAAAATATTACGCTTTAAAAGGAAATATACTTATACCTTTTGGTCTGGACAGAGATGGATGGTTGGCAGAGGCATAAAACAGCAATGCAGTATTTCTACTGCATTACAGTTTTTGCTTTGTTTTTCCTTGCCCAACTGAGAGTAAAAGCCCTTTGCAAATGAGAGAAATATAGTAAGAACACATACACGCACGCACACGCACACTAACGCACAATCACACTCCAAGCCATTTGGGGTGGGGGTGTAAGCGGGGAAGTGGAGCCTGAATCATCTGGAGTGAGAGAGAAAGAGAGAGTGAGATAGAGAGAGAGAGAGAGAGAGAGAGAGAGAGAGAGAGAGAGAGAGAGAGAGAGAGAGAGAGAGAATGAGAGAGGGGGGAAAGAGAAGGACAGTGAGGTGGAAAACAGAATCAGATTGATGAAGAACTAAGGTGTGACAGGCTTTAACATGGGGCTGTGTTGTGTGTGTGTGTGTGTGTGTGTGTGTGTGTGTGTGTGTGTGTGTGTGTGTGTGTGTGTCTGCAGGGATCTCCTCTATGCTCTACTCTTCATAGGATTCACATGAAAGGACATGGATGCGTTTTCATTCTCCACAGAGGCTCGTCTTGAACAGTGACCATGCCGGTAAGCATTCTAAATGGAACAGTGTGTTTACAATATGGTTTTATGTTATCATGCAGAAACTATTGTAAATAGATTGTGATGATGATGCTGATGACGACTCTGAACACATCATTTGAAAGGGGGCTTCTTTTTTTGCTTCTATTCACACACAGCAAAATCCTGTGTAAAAAAGAATCTGTAAAGTTGTATCTTAGGCACCATACTGATATACTGTAACAGTAATGTGTATAATGTGTAACATTAACATATTCAACAGTTAGGCTGGGTTCTTCTGAAATGACAATGGGTTGGCAAGTCATAACAGTGCTTTTATACTGTAAGTGCTTTAAAGAATCGGTCAACTTTATGAAATTAATTTAAATACACTGTACACTTTACAGTACAATTAGAACAGTAAGTTAGATAAAAGATAAAGGAGTATTTAGTCCTTTTTGATGTTATTCAGAAGAACACGAAGATGTCCTTGAAGATATACTGTATTTATACTGTATACTGTCTTCCTTTACAACCACACTGTGTTGAGTGCAGAGAAACCTTATAGCTGAACAAGATGAGTGTCACACATGTTCGTACGCACACTTGCATGTGCCCCCCCCCCCCCCCCCCCCCCCCCACACACACACACACACCTGCACAAACGAACATGCATGCTGCACACACAGACAATGCCACTAAAACCAATAAGACTCCCTCCTGCAAAAAGCAACCTCATGGTGGCGCTAGAAGAGGGGCATGTGAGAAATCAGGGCGGAGGTTGTGGCTTGCCAGCCAAGGAGTGTGTGTGCAAAGTTTGGCATGGATAGGGGCAACGGTGCCGGAAATAAGAGTAGGGCCAAAAGTGTGACATGACATGACATGACGTGACGTGACGGACAGACAGCCGGTGGAAGTTTTGATAGTAACTGCGACTTAACGGTCGCAACAATTGTATAGACCCGTTTCTTGTTTACCAGTAAGGCTCCCTAATCGGGAGATAAGCGACCGTAGGTCACTTATCTCCACAAATAGGGCAAAAATGTGTTTTGCCAAAATCTTCCTGATACATGTTGATGACATGAGTGTAGACATACTGTGTAGTGATTTTCGTGATTTTAGGGCAAAATCTGTAGGAGCAGTGTCCAAAAATGTGTTTTTAAAAATCGGCCTGGAGGTGGCGCTATATGGAAGAGATTCATGTTGATGGGATGAGTGTAGACATACTGTGTACCGATTTGCGTGATTTTAGGGCAAAAATTGTAGGAGCAGTGTCCAAAAATGTGTTTTGCAAGAATCGGCCTCATGGTGGCGCTAGAAGAGGGCCATGTGAGAAATGAGGGGTGGGGTCTCCGCGCCGGCAAGGCGGACGAATAGGTACCGGCCCCGGCTGTCCCGGTCGCTCCTAGCCGGAGTTACGGCATTTTATGTGAGCTGCAGTGTAGGGGGTCCTCCACTGGGGGCGCCAGCACTTTTGCATCCGTTCTGGAGCACCAGGAGTCGGTGGTCCCCGGGAATTCCCCGTGAGCAGCCCCGTTGGGGTGGTTATTTGGTCAGTTTAGCACATTTGGTCATTTTTTACATCTGGGGGTCCCCCAGGGACCTGGGGGTCCCTGGAGCTCCGGGGGTCCTTGGAGGTTGTAGTTTGGCAGGTAAGGAGTGTGTGTGCAAAATTTGGCATGGATCGGGGCAACGGTTGCGGAGATATGAGCAGGGCAAGAGTGTGACGTGTGAGGTGTGACAGACAGACTGACGGACGGACTGACGGACTCACTCACACTTTGTGCAGGGTTTGATAGTAAATGCGACCTACGGTCGCAACAAACGTTGAGACTAAATGCACAGGTGACTGTATCATGTAATCAATTCCCACCAATCCCCAAACCTGTTGTTTTGGGGAGCGCTGGTTTCATTGGCTAATTTTGGTACCGACCTCCGTGCGCATCTAGTTCTTATCAGTGTAACGTAGACCAGAAATGCATATTGCAATGCCTATTTCAACAACAAAGATTTCATTCATATCTGAAATGAGTTTGTGTATAAAACGGTTGCTAAGAGAGGATGTTATCATTCACATTAGTTCAATTCAAATGGTTTCATGGCTAAAAGGGCTCAGTCCTCACTCAAGGCCAGCAGTAATAGAAAACGTCAGAACGAAGTGTTGCTGTGTAAAAATATCAAAATGATTAAACATTTTCCTTTTGCTCGTAGCACGGCACAAAGTGGCACGCTGCAAGCTTATCTGATATTTTCATACAGCCAACTTATAAATGGATAAAATGGTGAAATGACTGTGACGCTATGTTAACTAATTTAGCTGGGGACCCCCTGGTACACCCCCCCACCCCAAGAACCCCACTTACTTTGAGAAGCAATGCTTTAGCTGGTACAGTAGGCCTATGTGTACATTATTGCTGCAGATGACCTCTCGCTGCTGACGCTTTAATGTTGTCCACACCACTACCACTACCGCCATCATCACCCCTCTGCCCACCTTTTCACACCTCAATGAGAACCGGTGCCTCGCAGAGAGCAACCAATTTAGAAAAGCCCTCTAGAGCAGTAGTTCTCAACCTTTTTACACCAAGTACCACCTCAGAAAATATCTGTCTCTCCAAGTACCACCATAATAACTGATGTTAAAGGTCCGCTGTCAGCCCCGAAATTATAATAGTATGATACAGTAGTTCATGTGGTCTCTCTCCAGTGTGGATCCTGAAACAGTCTGAAACTGTCACAGTGTAATCTGCCCAACAATGACCAGTACAGTAAGTAGTCATACAGTCAGGCTATACAGACAATTAATTTGTTTGGTTTATAATTGTGCATCTCCACAATGACATCATAAAAATATTAACTTGTTTTTTAAGATGATTCTTAAAGTGACAGCATAACCCTTTAATTTTCAGTTTTCGCCACCCAGTGGCGGAAAAAATTACCTCTGGGAACTCAGATTGCCCTTTAGGTGACAGGCCCCTTTTAAAATACAGGTGTGTCAACCTACCCCATACTATATAGCTGTGCACAGTAACACAGGAGGCCAATTTATTCCTTGAATTCATGGAGATTTTTTAGTGCTTTTGCATTCCTATGCTGCTGCCTAGACTCTGTTAGTCCGTCTGATCAACTGCACAACTGATGACATTTCTAATATGATTAATCAGTTCTCAAATGGCTAGGTGTGCTGTCATGCTCATTACAGCACGACTAGAGAGCGTATTTCAACAAATTGCTTGGTCAGAAGAACTACCTGTAGTATAATATAAATATTTCACTCCACTTATGTCTTTTTTCTTGTTTTTTTGGGAGACACCTCTGTGTACAACCACAAGGGGGCTCAAGTACCACCAGTGGTACATGTACCACAGGTTGAGAACCATTGCTCTAGAGCAAGGATCTTCAGCAGGGGGTCCGGGAGTCCGGGACCCCTAGTTACTACAGGAGGGTCCTCCAAATCTTTGTGTGATAAAAACATTTTTTCGAATTTTTTATATTACCTGTAACCATTTGAACCCTATAGCGTCCGTATTCTGAGAACTTTAGCCAAAAATAGCCGATCTACAAGCTCACAACTCCTCGCGCTTGTAGATCGGCTATTTTTGGCAAAAAGGTTTGGTGTAGAGGGGAAAAAGAACAGACTAAGTACAGAGTGAAAGGTCGAGTTTATTAAGTATTGACGGTTCAAGTGGTTAAATATCAGAAAACACAAATTGACATGAAAGCAAAATACACTGATGATCGCGCTGTCAAACGATGAAACTATGAAAAGGTAGTGGGGGTCCGTGCTTCATCTTTCTCTCAACTAAGGGGTCCTTGGCCTGAAAACGTTGAAGACCCCTGTTCTAGAGCATACAATTAATAGTAAAACATTTCTATAGATGCAATGGCTGAGTGGTTAATGAGCCCGCCTGGGTAGCCCTGGCTGTCACAGGTTCGATTCAAGGCCAGACCAGAAATGTGTCGATAAAGACTCCCCAATCACCGTAGAATGGCTGCTCACTGCTCCTAGTATAGTTATAGGATGGGTAAATGCAGAGGACACATTTCACCTTCTGTATGTGCATACAGAGACAAAAAAAACATAGGAGTGGGGGACTAAATTATTCTCATACCGGTATATTTATCTATTATTATTCTAATGTTTCAACACAGAGCATCTTCATCACAAAGACACTCTGTGATCAAAACTTTAGTTTATTATACCAGGGGTCTTCAACGTTTTCAGGCCAAGGACCCCTTAGCTGAGAGAGAGATGAAGCAGGGACGCCCACCTTTTCGTTGATTCCATACAGTTTCATCATTTTGACAGCACAATCATCAGTATATTTTGGATTCATGTCAATTTGTGTTTTCAGATATTTAACCACTTGAACGGTCAACACATAATAAACTTGACCTTTCACTCCGTACTTTGTCTGCTCTTTTTCCCCTCTGCACCAAACCTCTTTGCCGAAAATAGCTGATCTACAAGCTCGCGAGGCGTTGTGAGCTTGTAGATCTGCTATTTTTGGCTAAAGTTCTCTAAATATGCTAGGGTTCAAGAGGTTAATATAAAAAAGGAGAAATTTCTCTCACACAAAGATTTGGAGGACCCCCTGTAGTAACGCTGAGGACTCCCTAGGGGTCCCGGACCCCCTGTTGAAGAACCCTGCTTTAGTTTATTATACTTATACAAACATACCGAACTGTAAAACTGTGTGCTTTAAAGGAGTAGTTCACCCCCAAAATGACTTTTTTTCTACTGATTATTCACGCCATGGAGACTTGAGTTCAATAATATTTTTTGTTTTTTGTTGCATTCCTAGGACAAAAATGTGATTACCATAGATTTACCCCCATTCGTTCCGGATGGGGACCCAAATGGATTTGGGTCCCCATCCAGAATCAATTGGGGTAAATTTACTCTAATCACATTTTGTCCTAGGAATGTGACAAGTCTCCATGGCGTGAATAATCAATAGAAAAAAAGGCATTTTGGGGGTGAACTATTCTTAAGACCTCTTTCCTCCATCACTCAGTGAGCCAGCCAGCCCACTTACTGAAAATACATGATATTGTAGATGGTAATTTAGAGAACACTTGTCGGCACTTTGAACATCAGGGACAGATAGGGACAATTATCTGGAGCTCTGCACATCGACACCTCAGTCATATTATCAGTAAATAACGGTATGCCGTTTTTGTAAAGTGGCATACAGTACCAGGGTCGTCGCACCAAATTCTGGGCCCTGGGTACAAGGATTCACTGCGGAGTTTAACCCATTTAGACTGGATTATGCATTATTACGCATTATTTTGTGCTTTAACTATTGAACAATAGCAGATATACAAGCTCGCAGCGCGGCACTCGGCACTTGTAGATCTGTTAGTTTTGAAAAATCTTGAAAATTTGTGCAAGTCTTTGAATATTTCAAATCCTTCTAAGGTTTTTAAAAAAAATATATATATATGTTTCTATGTCAGTGGTGCTCAAACCTTTTCATGTGAAGGACCCCCCAGAAGCAAAATTTGAGTTACAAATACAGATATTCAAAGATTTGCACACATTTTCACGGCTTTTAAAAAAAAGCAGATCTACAAGCTCGCATCGCGGCACTCGGTGCCACGCTGTGAGCTTGTATATCTGCAATTTTTCAATACCTAAAGTCTAAAATAATTAACGCCCCTCCACTTTGGGCCCTAGTAACTCAGTCCCACTTTCCCCCCCCTTGTGACGCCCCTGTACAGTACCACATACTTTTGGAAGTATTTCCACTGGGAAATGTTTTCATAACTATTACACAATTCGAAGACAAAGCCCAGCTTGTCCTTTCCTATAACAATAATGCCTCCCTTCCTTTAAATGCTTTGTGGTATGTGATCAATACTCGTCCTTGAATGTGTGTGTTGCCTCAGGCATCGCTACAGGTGACCCTGACTACGTATGGGAAGGCTGAACCCCTTTCATGAACATTATCTTCTATCCTCCCCAAAAAAAAGGTTCTTTTGTTGTACCTGTACAACCAATGGTTAATCGAAAAGGATTCTCAGCACATTTCATTAGATATGTGACTGTAATACGGCTTGATTAATATTAATACTATTAACAATAATAATAATTATTATTATTAATATATGATTATTATTATAAAAGGTAGCACCATACAAACGAGTAAAATAAAAATAAGACTTAAAAAAGAAAATAGCCAAAACTGTTAAAGCACAAACAATCAATAATACAATTAAGTGAAAAAAAAAGAAGAAGAATAAATGCTTAAAATGTAGAGAAATGGTATTACTGTATAGACTATAAAGATATATTTTAAAAATGTTTTAAAAAAAAAAGAAAAATGTCTACAGCATGTCTTTACACCTTGGTCTTTATGAGGTGCTCCATAATTTGGGAACATAAATGAAGAAATCTGCTTCTCCAGTTTTCTTTGGGCTAGGGTGGGTTATGCATATTTAGGAAGCTTGCAGTAGAGGATCAAAAGGCTCATCAAACAGGCCTACGTCATATCACTCGTATGTGACCCTGGATTCTGGAAGACAAAGTGAACCAGTGAGTGCAGAGTGATGGGTTCACTCTGTCTTCTGAATAGAGACTGATTTATTCTGCTTCGTACTATGAAGCATACATTAAGCGTAAACTGCAACCTTGCAATGGACTTCTTAGGAAGACCAGTATCAGAACAGACCTTTAATGGTCCTGCAGGGGAAAATCAGGAGCCAGAGGCAGCACAGCAGTCCTGTTACAGATACAGTTTTGTGATGTATGACAGTGATATTCAAATTCGGCCCCAATGGAGTTTTCTTGTGGCCCTGTAACACATTCCAACTGGAACACATTCCATATTCCCAAAATATATTCTGGATGGTTGGTTTTACAGGATGACGTTTTCTTAAATACTTTTCATAACTGTTAACCAAAACTTGTGACATATAAGCATGTTGCCTGCTATTTTGTTGCAGTTGGCTACCATAATGCACATGGTGCATTACTGATTGCATCATACCGTACATTTACGCATGTGCCAGACCTTTTTAGTGCGCAGGCTTTGATATTGAATTTGAGAAAACAGGAAGTATGCATTTCAATGTGTTCTGTGTGAGGATCCCTGCCACGGAAGCGTCTTTGTGAGAAGAGTATAGTGAGGGGCAGGATGACATGGTTCTGGAGTGTTTCTATGTTTGTATGAATGAAATGTCTTTATATTTGAGTACCTGGCTGATAAAGGCACAGGATCTTATGATGTGATTCATGGACCAATATTTGGGAGTTAGTGCATCATGACATATGAGTCATCGTGTGCATTACGGTGTAAAAACTAATGGATGAGATGGAGAATTCTTTCTTTGATGTGTTGGACCAAAACCACTCAAAACTCAGAAGTACAGTAGCTACAAATGGAAGGAGGTGGTATGTAATGGACACACTGCATTCAAAACAAATTGTGTGCTCCCTGTTGATGTGTCACTGAAAATGTAGCGATGCAAATTTTGTCAAACTACCCTACCCTGCCCAGTTAACCTGTCAACCATGATTGTTTTTGGTGGCCCCTGGCTTCAAGTAATTTTACAACTGTGCCCCCCTGCCTAATCTAGTTGAATACCCTTGATGTATGAGGTACATGATCACAAAACAACACCAATGATGAATAAAGAGTGTACGACAGTATAAACCCTTTACAAATTGCCTGCTGCAGGACAAAAAAAATACACAGTCCCAGTGTCAAAAAATGTATCTCGCCTTTAGCAACAACAACTACTGTAAGCAGCACACAGTCAACAAATAACAGCCTGTACAATAGGAAAGAATCTGCAAAATCTGGCAACACGGGCCAATTGTAGACACTCGACAAAGCCAGATGCACAGTGGTGAATTAGAAACCCCAGACTCTGTGGTGGCAATGAGAACCCAGCCTCGATTTTGTCTTTTAAATTGCAGTTTTTATTTAACTTCAAGAGATCATTTAAGACTCATTCAGGGTCATGGATATTAAAGGTTACAGGTAGGGTAAATTATTTCATTTAATTCAAATAATGACAAAATGGGTCTATGTTCTGATTACTAGTTACTATAGAGTGTTGGTGCATATTTGGACTTCAGACTTATCCCCTGTGATGTGAGGAGAAAAAATCACACCCGTGTGAAGTGGAGCTGTGTGTGTGTGTGTGTGTGTGTGTGTGTGTGTGTGTGTGTGTGTGTGTGTGTGTGTGTGTGTGTGTGTGTGGATCATGTGTACCGATTTTTGTGACATTTGAAGAAAATATGTAGGAAAAGGAGCAAAAAGTGTGTTTTGGAGAAAATTCAAGATGGCGGAAAATCTATCATGGCGCAAATGGGCGTGGCCTATATGGGGAGATGCGTCATGACCCAAGGAATCCAGGGGAAAAATATTTTTAATTTTCCGACCTACGGTTCAAGAGTTACAGGCCAAAACGTAAAGTGGGGTGTTATGGCGCCACCATGCAGCCAAATGACACAATTATTTTTTATTTAATCCTTGAAATCATTATGAACCTCCTCTCCAAGTCTTGAAACTCTAGCCCCTATGGTTTGCGAGAGACAAATAATTGAATGTGAGTTTTTGCGATTCCCATTATAAGTCAATGGGGAAAATTAATTCACTAATAAATTAATATCAATTAAACTATTGAACCTTTCTCTTAGCAAGTTACTAGCCCACGATTCCCGAGTAAGCCGGTCGATTTGACATATGGCGCGAGTGTGTGGTGGCAAAACTGTGGGACTAGTAGCGTGCCGAAGTTTAGGAAGTTCAGGCTACATACAGACACACAGACAGACACACAGACAGACACACAGACAGACAGACCCACACGGCCACGTATAGGGAGCCTGTGCTTCACACAGCTCCAAAAACTGTTTCAGTATTGGTGGAGGAGGTTTTCCTCCAATCATGGTCGAGTGGGGGCACCCACTTGATCATGATTGGAGGAAGGCCCCTGCCGGTCGCCAGCAACAAAACTGAAACTGAAACGTAATTGAAACTAGCCCTTACCCGTTCAAAGATATGAGCTCCAAAATGATGTGCAGTGTGTGGGTTATGGGATGTGCACTGTGCATACAGTATATGAGGGATGGAAAGTAACTTTAACTGGTGCTTGCATGATAATATGTAGGAGCATCAATGTAAGAAATACCCGTTTCGTTTAATGGCTACCCCCCCCAGCCCGCCCGCCCACCCGCCTGCGCACACACCCGCCTGCCTGCACACACACACACACACACACACACACACACACACACACACACACACACACACACACACACACACACACACACACACACACACACACACACACACACACACACACACACACACAGAGAGAGCTGGTTAAACATGTTGCCTCATGCTAGATGCAGAATAGATGTGCCTCATGCTAGATGCAGAATAGATAGTAGATACACCATAAAAATGCTAATATACAGTATATGATTTGTGAAAGTGACAAACGGGCTTCACAGTTATGTTAGGTGTGTTCATATGCTAATGGTGATGCGATTTCAGATCAATTGCTCCAGCCACTGAGGAGAAACGCTGTTTCAGACAGACAGACAGACAGACAGACAGACAGACAGACAGACAGACAGACAGACAGACAGACAGACAGACACTCACTCACTCACTCAGACATTCGCAAAATTATAGTATAGATGGAATTTATAGACACAGATCTACTGTATCTGTCATCATTTCTCCACACTTGACTGCAGTGCTGCACCTGATTATTCATGCGTGTCATAATGAATAAACGTGTTCTCAACCCACGCTTTATCAGAAGGGTTGTACCTAAATAAATCAAAGACTACTCCTTGTCTAAATTTAACCATTTAGCCAGCAATGGCTCTATTGTAATGCAAGCCTACACCCTGCCCCAGTCTCTAGTGATCTCATTAAATGCAGCCCTATAGTCATCTACTGTATTCGCACATTCATATAGGGATCAGACATGAACGTTTAGAAATGATCATTTACAATTTAGGCATTTGGCAGACGCTCTTTATCCAGAGCAAGCAAGGTAAGCAAGGTACCTTGCTGTAAGCAAGATAAAAATCACACCCGTGTGAAGTGGAGCTGTGTGTGTGTGTGTGTGTGTGTGTGTGTGTGTGTGTGTGTGTGTGTGTGTGTGTGTGTGTGTGTGTGTGGATCATGTGTACCGATTTTTGTGACATTTGAAGAAAATATGTAGGAAAAGGAGCAAAAAGTGTGTTTTGGAGAAAATTCAAGATGGCGGAAAATCTATCATGGCGCAAATGGGCGTGGCCTATATGGGGAGATGCGTCATGACCCAAGGAATCCAGGGAAAAAATATTTTTAATTTTCCGACCTACGGTTCAAGAGTTACAGGCCAAAACGTAAAGTGGGGTGTTATGGCGCCACCATGTGGCCAAATGACACAATTATTTTTTATTTAATCCTTGAAATCATTATGAACCTCCTCTCCAAGTCTTGAAACTCTAGCCCCTATGGTTTGCGAGAGACAAATAATTGAATGTGAGTTTTTGCGATTCCCATTATAAGTCAATGGGGAAAATTAATTCACTAATAAATTAATATCAATTAAACTATTGAACCTTTCTCTTAGCAAGTTACTAGCCCACGATTCCCGAGTAAGCCGGTCGATTTGACATATGGCGCGAGTGTGTGGTGGCAAAACTGTGGGACTAGTAGCGTGCCGAAGTTTAGGAAGTTCAGGCTACATACAGACACACAGACAGACAGACACACAGACAGACACACAGACAGACCCACACGGCCACGTATAGGGAGCCTGTGCTTCACACAGCTCCAAAAACATATATAAATCATATAATATATACATTTTATTTCAACCCTTTGTAACTCACTATATATTTTGTATCTTCATTCCATATTCAAATGTATTTTCTCTGTGCACCGCTTACAATTCTCATGGGGAGTTTGTATTGCTTTTCTTTTCTTAAATATTTTGCTTAATGACCTAGCAGAATTTAAATTCTCTGGGAAGACTGACATTCAGTCATTCATTCTTTCAGAAACACCACTATGTGTGTCATAACAAGCTATGTATGACTGTAGGGGAGCAGCAATACTTCATTTGCCTGAAACCAATAAATCCCTCGCCATGCTGATGTCATTCAATTATAAACCCACACACTGGCTTTAGGCACCTTCTTTCAATGCTTTCATTATGCCACTGCTAATCCACTCTTTGTCAAATCCCGCCCCATTTTGCTCTGTTACTAGGTGGGACAAAAAAGCCAGGGCAGATTGTTTTTATAATGGAAGTGAATGGGGGGGGAAAGATTTTTCATAGCCTCATTATTGCTATTTAAAGTACCAAAAGAAAAACATCTACGTGATATTAATAAAAAATTAACAAAAAAGTACAGTAGTTACATTGCAAAACAGGGGTTTTCCCCTGAAAATACATGTTTTAAAGGAGCTATAGTCAACTTTTTCATTGTAGGGCCGACACTTTGTTTACATCCTAGTCTATAGACTAGAATGTAAACAAAGTTCTGACAATGGCCAAAATGATTATTTTATCATTATTTTACACTTTTTGTGGTCATCTTTGAATAGAAACACATATATGAAGCTTATTTTTTTATAAAATATTTTCGAAACATTTTTATTTTAGCATCCGTTTTTCAAGAACAAGTTGACTATAGCTCCTTTAATTAGTTTAAGATTCATATTTTAGCAAGAATGGTGCAGCAGAGCATTCTTGTCCATTCGTGTCCTCACTTAATTCCTTGAATGTGTGACCCCTCATGTTCTCTAGCTGAGTGAACAGTGCATGATTGAAGCATCAAGTGTTCCAACTGAGAGACTGAGCTTAGTGGGCCTAGTGTTCAGCTTGGGCATGGACAGTGATCCTCTGAGGGAGCGATACGGTGATTCCGATTTTTGCCTTCCTCTTTCACAATAATTGAGCTGATGCAATGATATTGCAATGTTCAGACACAAGGCAAGTGAATATAATTAATTTGCCTTGAGTCCAAATGGTCTGAACCCACGATTCACAGCTGCATAACTGTATGTGAACTGAGCCTTAAAAAATAAAAAATAGAAAGGTGCAATTCTGGGAAATTGTTTGGTTGCACTGTCGTGAGTTGCGAGGAATCCACTGGGAAGTGGGAACTGAAATCCATCTATAGCATTTATAGAAATTGTACAGGAAGATGGCATCACCTGCTAGGCATTGCTGCCGGTCGCACCTCCTCCAGTGCCCATGGGTCAGCTGCAGGGTCATCAGCCAGGAACCACCATTGACCAACGTTTCGCTCCTTTAATCCTGGAACGTCTCTCTTGGTGGCGGAGCAGTGACAGGGACAGCTCTCTGTCACCCCTGCAGCTGATAGGCTTGACTGATACAGTAGGTGTTACTCCTCCCTGCAGCTGCATGTTGTCGGGGTTAGTTGTTCTTTCCCCAGCGCTTATCCTTCCTCCTAACCCAGAGCCAAAAGCTCCCCTTTTCAGCCTCCTCTGCAAGCTCCTTAGTCGCCTTCCTTAGATCTCCTACGGTCAGCGGCCAGCTCTGAGTGCTTGGCCTTCTTGCGCTCAAAGGCGGCCTCGATCCTCTCCTCCATTGGTACTGTGAGCTCGATGAGGAATACATTTTTTGCTTTAGTGGACCGCACCACTATGTCAGGTCGGAGAGATGTGGTGGTGATCTCGACTGGAAAACGGAGCTGCCTGTCAAGGTCCACCCTCATGTCCCACTCCTGGTCAGGGGAAAACGGCCTTGCCTGGTGTTTTTCTTGGCCTGGTGTTTTTTCTTCCCCCACACTCCGTGACAAAGCTGATGCGGCTGTGGTTCCCTGCTGGTATATTATATAGGGTTTCACTTTTCTTTAGGTTAAAAAAAACTGGTTAACTTTGCTGGCAAAAGATTCTCTGACAGATATGGGACACGGCCAGGTCCGTCTGTGTCCCTTTTGATCCCTGACCATGACATCACTAATGTCAGACTAGCCTCTGTGTACCATGTAATGGCTACTGCACTGTACAAGCACTCTGACAATAATTACATTGCATAAACAAAAATTGCATAATTATTGTCAGTAGTTGTTGTTTGATAGCTGATGATTTATTTACACATCATGCAAACAAAACCACATTGTTTTGAGAGTACTGTAGGTGTAAAAAAAAAAAAGCCTAACTAAGCATGCAGTTAAGTTGCATTTGGATTTGTATATTGTGGTAATGGGTGAATTCAATGCCTCCATATGCTTTTATGTCTTAATAGGATTATTTAACTGCCCAGGCGACGCCGGTTTCCAGGAACTTCAGGCTCTCCTAAGAGACCTAGCCACCCACCCACCCATGCCAGGGAGAGACAACACTCCTGGGCCATGATGACTTCCCTGTTTGCTAATATCAGTGTTTCAGGAAGCACCACACTTCTGCAAGACAAGGTTATTATAGCTTTCTTATTCAAGGTTATTCCAGACATTCTATGAGACCCAGAAGGGCGGGGATACGAGCTGCTGAATCTCAGCGGCCAATTGCATTTGTTCACTCTGGTTTTTTTTTCAGCAGGAGCTCGCCAGAGCTCTTAATTGCTCCTTTCAACTTCAAAGGGGTTGTGAACTGAGGTCATTGATTGGGCCATAAAAGTGTCAAGGGTTCGTTAGTGATCTCTCTTATCAATGAAAGCATCAAAGACAATGACCTGTTTGAGTCTGTCATAGAGCGGAGGGGGAGGGGGGCCTAGACTCGCCTGATTGGCTGAACCACAGTTACTGGGGGCTTTACAGGCTTTTCTTTCTTGAATAAAATGCCTTGATCCCGAGGCTATAGCTTCTAAAGCTCATTTAGTTTATAATAAAAAAAAATGCTTAGTTTTAGTTTCTATTAGTTTTAGTGTTTTATTAATCAGGTTAGAGATTCAACAAGGTCAGGAAAATCTGCAAAAATTGCCAAACAGTTTTAGTCAGTTATCGTTTTTCTTTTTGTTTAAAGATTCATTTTTAGTTTCAGTTACCTAAAATGTTCTGTCAATTTCTTTAGTTTTAGTTAACTACTGTATAACAACCCTGTTGCAGGATACTACAGACACCCCCTTCAACCTGCTTCCATCTGCCCGGTCACTGGCTCCTCTCTGCAACGTGTGTTGCTGTGGTGTTGTCAGTCGTACCCTGGCAGTGGTGTTCATGGCCGGCCTGGCCTTCGCCATTGTGGTGGGAAATGTGGTCACCCTAACGGTCTTCATGCAAACAAGGCAATCCCGCACACCACAGGGATACCTGAAAGGTAAACGGTTTATATCGCCATAATATTGTCGGTCATCATCACTAATGCTCACTATAGCGGTGATTCTCAAACTTTTACATTTCAAGGGTCCCTAATTCAATATGCATTATGCCACAGACCCCCCATTTTATCCGATTTTTACAGACCCTTAAGGGTCAATTTGGAATAGACGTTGAGAAACAGTAGTGTACCATTTGTGTCTAGTCGCTCTGTGTCTCAGAGGAGAGCTGTGGACAGCTAGCCTGGCTCCAGCCAATAGACCCGCCCACTCTCTGAGTGAACTGCATCTCTTGGTCTGGATGTGTCATATGACGTGTCTCTTGCTACCGAAAGCTTCTCAAACCAACCGAAACCGACCAATGAAATCAATGCAATGCGGAGGAGGGGTGCGTCTAACTTTTGAAAATCAACAGAAACAGTGGAGGGAGGGGTGGCTGCGTGGCTCACCAGAGTTCTTAATTGCTCGAAAGGGCTCCGAACTGCAGTCATTGATTGAGCCATACAAGTGTCGAATAGCTCGTTAGTGATTCTCTCTAATCAATGAAACATCAAAGACAATGACCTGTTTGGTGCATGTCATTGAGGGGAGGGGGAGGAGGGAATGTTTTGTGTGCAAAAGTCAAACACAACCCCTCCCACCAGATCTCTTGTGATTGGGAATTTCAAATTTTAAATCCCCTCCCCTTTTCAATCAAATAGAATGACCACAACTTCAGAGTTCAGACTCAAGCCCCAGCGTAGAGTCTGAAATCAGGCTAGTGGACAGCTCCATCAGAATTCTACCTGCTGATGACATCGTCGCTAAATGGAAACTGAAGCCTCTCTTCCTGCATACTGCAGCCTACAGTAAAGTTGTGCAGTAAAATAATGGCCACGGATGTTGACAACAACGACAAGACAAGAAAAGAAATAACCCATCCACCCCCCTCCCCCGGACCAACATGGCATTTATAATAGTGCATGCTTGTGCCAGGCTATTACCACTACACTACAGTATGTAGTGACTTCTTGAATCATATCATTGAGCTTATTTGCAATGCCCAACCATATAATAATGTTTTCCTCTTTCGCTCTGTGTAATCTTGCTGTTGACTGCTCTAAATATACTTATACCCTATCTAAAAAGGTTAGAGCCCACTGGCGAAATGTTACGGTATGAAGAGGGTTCCACCGCGTAGCAACCATCTTCTTAGCCGCTGTTAATCCAGCAAAGAAGATGCGCTTGTGTATATTATTTAGATGCAACTGTGAGACGTCATTTAATAAACAAATAAAGGAGAAGACGTGATATTGACTCTAAAAGATTTGAGGCAACCATAATCCAAAATGAGGACACATTTGGGCATTCCCAAACCATGTGAAGGAATGTACAAATACTATATGAAGTGCAGAGAGTGCAGTTGGGATTATTCAAGATCCTCATAGCACATAATCTGCGGGGAGTTAAATATGTTCGATGTACAAAATGTAAATGAATTTGTTGGTGGTCTGGATTTCTATAAGATAGCCTAATATTAGACCAAACTGTGTCCCAACAAAAATCAGGGTCCACATTTAGTGCATCACTCCTCCAAACAGTATCCACACACAGATAGGGGCCCATAACTAGAGTAGAGTCTAATAAAAAATCATAAAGGGTGGAAACCAAACCTCTTGCTCTATTAACATCACAGATAAGCTCATGAAAAGGGTGCATTCTAAGGGGAGTTTGCCATGGGACCCCTATGGGGTCCTCATGGACGTTTTCAGTTGTAAGTAGAAAAAAAGGAATTTCCAGGTAGATTGAAAATATCACACAGATTCTGAAAAGATAATAAACCATTTCCATCAAATAAGTCCCCCAATGTGCGAATCCCCTTAGCTCTCCACCTTGGAAAGCGAATGGGGCGATCACCCAATAAACGTCTTGATTATTGAACACTGGGGAAAAGAGGTTCCATTTAAAATCAATTTTACACATCTTTTCAGCTGCTCTCCATACTGCCACTAACTGAGAAATGACTGGGCCAAAGCGAACTTTGCATTGACTTGTAGTTATGTTTGAATAGATAAGATCTCTCAATTCAACAGGCTGCACTAAACTCTCCTCAAGCTCTCTCCAAGAAACCTCATTCATTGAGTCAAAGGGGGCAGAGTGTGAAGGGCCAATAATAAAGTTGGTCAATGAAAGTCCGCCATCATCTCTGGCACGCTGTAACAGAGAAAGTTTAAGACGAGGGCGTTTCCCTTTCCACACAAACCTAGATATCGAGGAGTGAAGCTTTGTCCAATATTGCGGTGGCGGTGGCAAAGGGAGCATAGAACTTACAAAGTTGACCCTAGGGAGGACATTCATCTTTATGATTGAATCTCGAGCTTGGAGAGAGTTTTCTCCAGTATAAGGTTGAAGGGAAGGGAAGGTAAAAGCGACAACCTACTGTATTAGTAAAGAAATACGAGATAAAAGCAATAAGAGCAATACAACACTAAAAGCAAGGTCATTGACTACTGTATAAGGTGCATTGACTCTACATACAGTATGTCTTTGCAATATGTCACTCCACTGCATTCTCTATAATCAAGTTGAAATAACATGACATGTGCAGTGAAAATGAAATTGAAATACATAATTAATGCTCGAGTCATGACCTGAAATGAGCTGATGCGATAAGAACTTCAGTTCTGACATGTTCTCTAATCAATAGCACTGGATTCAAAGAGAGGATTACCATGTTGTAGAGACACTATACACTTTTAACCATTTAAACCCTATATACTTAGTTGACCGGAGTCCCCCAGGGCACTATACTTGGCCGCCTCCTTCCTTCTCTCCACAGGAAACCTCTTCAATGAAAATAGACGATCTACGTCGTACTGTGACTTACTGTGAAGTGAACTTGTAGTTCTGTTATTTTCGTTGATGGTTCAGAATAGGGTAGTAAGGGTTCAAGTGGCTAATTCCACAGTGAATTTAAATGAGTGAATAAACATAAATTGACACATCTCTCTCTCTCTCTCTCTCTCTTGCCACTCTCCTACTCTCTTCACAGTATCCCTGGCCATAGCGGACATGATGGTGGGGGTTGTTGTGGTACCATTCTCTGTCTACACTGAGGTCACCCTGTTGGTCACCAGCGCCCCTCCGGTTTGGTACCAGAGCAGTGATACTGCCTCCCCCTCCTCATTTGGAGGGTTGGTGGGCCCTTGGCAGCCCTGCATGCTTATCGGCCTAGTATTTGCTGGCTGCACCTTCGTCTCCATCATCACCATTTTCCTCATGACAGTAGAACGGTGTGTTGCCATCATGCGGCCGCTCCACAAGGACACCTTGGTGACGCGAAGACGAACCTTACACCTCATACTTCTGTCCTGGGCAGCGAGCTTCCTGTTGGCTCTGGCGCCACTCATTTTCAGCAACAGCTTTACTCTGGAATACAACGAGTGCAGCCGCATGTGTAACTACGCCCCACTGTGGTTGGGAGGGCAACTGCCATCCGACGCCAACATAATGCTGCTGTTCCCCGCCTTTGACTTCACGCTGCTGGGCGGGACGCTGGCTGTCAACATCTTGTCTTTCACCAGAATCCAACGCTACTCCCGCCAACGTAAGCTTCTCTCAGAGAGAAGCTTTGTTGATGGAGGGGCAGAGGGAGGTGGTCCCCAAAGGCCTTCCTTTTCAGACATCAAAGCTGCCAAAACAATTGGTATTCTAACGTTTGCCTTCACAGCGTCCTTCTCCCCTATCGCGGTGTTTGTGGTGGGGAACGTGGTGGGATACACCTGGTGTAACTTTTCCTTCTTTGCCTTCTGGATCCTGACGGGAAACAGCTGCTGTAATGTCATCATTTACAGTGTCAGGGACCAGCGCTTTAGGAGGGGAGTGACCCTGCTCTTCCAGAGGGAGCAGTCCCCCCAGCAGGGAGAGAAGTTCAAGTCACACAGTCACACACATTTAGTATCTGGTAAAATGACTTCGTGCGCCTTGACTTGACTTCTTGTGAGTTTCCATGTGTTATAAGTGGCTGAGTCTAAAAACCACAACATCTAACTATTCATTTACCTAATGTCTGTTCATCCGCCCTCTGACCGTCTGTCTGCATGCTGACATCACTGATACTAAACAGTGTCGCCAACATGGTAACAGCCGCATGCTGAAACAATGCCCAACCGACATCAACAGTGGTGGAAAAAGTACTCACATTCTTTACTTAAATAAAAGTATCAATGTAGAAGTACTCTGTTACAAGTAAAAGTCCAGAATTCAAAATGTACTTGAGTAAAAGTACGAGGTATTGGCATCAAAACATTAAAAATAGCAGATCTACAAGCTCAACGCTTCGCGATGCGAGGTGTTCTGAGCTTGTAGATCGGCTATTTTCAAACAACCTAGGTATACAACATGGCTAAAGTGGTTAATTTAATGTGTGTTTCAAAATATTATAACTTAAATCCGAAAAGTAACTAAATAAAGTTTTCATATAAATGTAGTGGAGTAAAAGTACAATATTTCAATCCGAGATGTAGTGGAGTAGAAGTAAAAGTGGGCCTATTGGAATTTGGAAATACTCAAGTAAAAGTACAAATACTTCAAAGGTGTACTTAAAGGAGTAGTTCACCCCCAAAATTACTTTTTTTTCTATTGATTACTCATGCCATGGAGAGTAGAGTTCAATAATATTTTTTGGTTTTTGTCACATTCCTAAGACAAAAATTTGATTCGAGTAAATTTACCCCCCATTGATTCCGGATGGTGACCCGTTTCGAAACGGGTCACCATCCGGAACGAATGGGGGTAAATTTATTGTTATCACATTTTTGTCTTAGGAATGCGACAAAAAACAAAAAATATTATTGAACTCTACTCTCCATGGCATGAGTAATCAATAGAAAAAAAGTCATTTTGGGGGTGAACTACTCCTTTAAATACAGTACTTAAAGGAGTAGTTCACCCCTAAAATTATTTTTTTCTATTGATTACTCAGGCCATGGAGAGTAGAGTATAATAATATTTTTTGGTTTTTGTCACATTCCTAATATAAGACAAAAATGTGATAACAATAAATTTACCCCCACTGATTCCGGATGGTGACCCGTTTCGAAACGGGTCACCATCCGGAATCAATGGGGGTAAATTTACTCGAATCAAAATTTTGTCTTAGGAATGAGACAAAAACCAAAAAATATTATTGAACTCTACTCTCCATGGCATGAGTAATCAATAGAAAAAAAATCATTTTGGGGGTGAACTACTCCTTTAAGTAAATGTACTTAGATACTTTACACCACTGGACATCAACAATGCCCAACATGCGGCTGTTACCATGGTGGTGACACTGTATCAGTGGTGTCGCATGCTCATCTCCAAATTTGGGCATTGTTTCAGCAAGAGCATGCGGCTGTTACTCAACTCCAAGTTTGGGCATTGTTTCAACATGTGGCTGGACATCAACAAAGCCCAACTGACATCACTGACTGACATCACTACAGTATCCAAATATGGAGATGACATCACAGACTGGCCTGGACACGGAACAGAACACCAAGAGAGCCAGACAGACGGATACGAGTATTGCACAACTGTATACCAGCTTGTCTCCGTCTGTGTCTGTCAGTCAGTCAGTACACATTTTTACAGTCTATGGTTCTATGGGTTTGTGTATGGTTCATTGGGTTTGTCGACATCACATTGTTGACTATCATGCAGGAATCTACATATATGGGTAACTGGTCCGATATACGTATATCACTGGCCAGATGGTCAAGAATTGGCACAACCTCGTCACATGTCGCCCTGAGGCGTCTTACTAGTGATTATTCTCAGTATTCTGCTCAACGGGTCTGGGTTCTCCAACATTACTTCTGAGACTCCTACATTCAACATACTGTGCACACCCCCGGGCACAGGACTAGTGAATAAATATTTAATGAATAATGTTTACGTTCCAGTTCACCACATATAGTGTTTATCTCTGTCAGTGATCTGTTACCTTGACTTTCATCCTATGTTCTTAATGATATTTTATCAAGGAGCATAAGAACTGTATAAAATATCCGTCAGCTGCATTGTATTACCGTATAGTTCCAATTAATGGCCCTTAATTCGCAAGATCGATTTGAACCCCGCCGGGTATTTGTTGCCCTGCGACTGTTTGCAATACTTAATTACATCCATTTGAATGGTGGTCGATGGGCAAAACGGTGTCAGACCCCCGGCGGGTAGCCTATTTGGTGCCCGGCGGCTGTTTGCCCATGGGTATGTGTCAGACACATTGTTAATTTTGGGGGAAGGCGACAAAATTGCTACGGTTTAGTTCATGGTGTTACTATAATATTATTGTGGCTTATATTTTGTAATTGCAAATGAAAGAATGGTTATTTTTTGTATTTCTTTTGAGGGAAAGATTCAAGTTAAAAGGTTGACACACGGAATTTGACCATATGCAGTATAGTTTACCAGGTAACGACATTGCTATATGAACTGAATAAGGTATTTTTTTATCATCACACTGACACAGTTCTGTGGAGTTCTGTATTTAAAGGGCACAGTTTGACATGATAAATGAATTCACATAAATTGATTAACATTTCCAGTCATATCTAGATCATATCTACATAGTAGGCCTAATTCCCATTGATATTATAGTAAATTCTGATGTATACACAAATGTATGTACCATAAGTGCCCTTTAAAACCCATTGATAAGAGAATTGAAAGAACACTAACATACTGCATACCAACAACCTATCTAGGGAAGAGTCAGTGTATATTGTGGGCTAAAATTATAGTTTTTGCATTTGTCATCATAGTTTTTATTTTTATTTCCTTTTGTGTTGAGTGCAATTAATGTGCCACAATGCATTGTGAGGTGAAGAAATGTCCTCATGACCACACAGTTTGAAATCTATTCCTTGCTTATACGCTGTAAATAATTGTAAATAAATGTATTTGGGAACATTTCATTTCATTGAATAATTTGAATAATTTCACAAGTTAAGTGAGTCGCAGGTTCACTAGCCCAGTGGTTCTCAAAGTGGATTCCAGGGACTCTGTGGGTTCCTTTAGGGGGGTCTAAATTGACCCGTACAAGTCTGTAACTCTGACAGTGTACAAATGGAACCGTTCATTTGGTTCCGTTCATTTGGTTCCATTTGTACTATGTCAGAGTTAAGGGGAGAACTTGAAATTCGAAATTTTGAGAAACACTGCCCTAGCCCTACTATCTTTGCTACTTGTCACTCACCGTCTCTCCATTTCCTGTTTTTAGAAACACGCGGGAGGAAGTTGAATAGCTTGGAGGGAAGTCGCCAAAGATCATCAAGATTGTGCACTTGATGACAAGTTTTAGATTTTTGGCATAGTGTTAGTGTGGGCGTAAGGTTTTCGCAAACAAGTTGGGCTCGCCCCTTTGTGGTCTGTTTGCAATGAAACCAATATTAGATAAGTCAGGTTGAAACCCCAGATAATTGATGGAAGAGATCTTTTAATGGACACCAACACCATGGACGGGTGTTTTCGATGAATATATCATGGTTAAAATAGAGTTTGGAGTTAAAATGGGTTTGTGAAGTAGGGATGGGACGATAAGCGATATTATCATTTATCGTGATAAAAAACACTCACGATAATCGTATCGTGGAGATTTAACATATCGTGATATCGTCCTCCGCCATGCACTGGGATCAATTCACCTTTTATTTGCCAAGCTGCATATCCGGCACCACTTAAATCCTCTACTGGTAAAAGGTACTTATAATATACATACGTTCTTGATACAGTCTTTTTGTGAGCTTGTAGATCTTCTATTTTTTGGCATATGTTCCAACCTAGTCGGGGGCGTTAGGGAGATTACATGGTAATTTCGTGCTAATTAGTCTAAAAGCGCCAAATTTTGCACAGATGTATCCCAGGGCATGCTCTAATGATTTAGCTAGGGCGCCCGAGTCTGCAACATTCGGGGTCGCCACAGCGGACAGATCAAGTTGGGCTCCCATCGACTTTCAATACAGGAGGAAAATACCCAGAAAAACACTTTTTTTCTGGGTATTTAAGTAGGATGTGAGGGGTCTAACTAGGGGTTTGTAACTCAGTCCCACTTTCCCTCCACTTGTGACACCCCTGCACACATCACTGCTGCAGGCAGCCGCTAATAATACAGTCATTTATGTGTTGTAACCTGCACTGGTCTTCATCAGGGTTAGTTTTGTTCACATCTATGTATGAATTTGACAGTGCTATCTATTACTTATGCAGTACAGGCACTGTCAAATCACAGATCTAGATCAAGTATAGTAGACTATAAGTGTATCTTTAGCCTATAGTATTACTTTTAAGTGTTGTTTTTCTGGTTAACAGGTCTCCATGCATGGACCATCTGCCTTTGCTGTTCTTTGACCATTATGAGAAACAGGCAAAACAAGGGTGTTGCAGACATACTATATGCTGTGTTTAATACATGTGCCATTAAACATACATGTTTAATGATTTATTATTTTATTGAGAAAATGGCACAAAACATTTCACATTATTGCGCAGTTTTCCAAAGAATAAATATGCCATTAGTTTCAATTAAGGATTGTATTTGTGTATAGGAGAGTGAAGATATTAGAAAAGATTAGAGCAGGAGTCTTCAACGTTTTCAGGCCAAAGACCCCTTAGTTGAGGGAGAGATGAAGCAGGGACCCCCCACAACCTTTTCATAGATAGATTCCATATAGTCCAGATAGTTTCATTGTTTGACAGCACAATCGTCAGTGTATTTTGGATTCATGTCAATTTGTGTTTTCAGATATTTAACCAATTTAACCGACCATAATTAATAAACGTGACATTTCACTCTGTACTTTGTCTGCTCTTTTTCCCCTCTACACCAAACCTCTTTGCCGAAAATAGCTGATCTACAAGCTCACAACGCCTCGCAGCGTGAGGCGTTGTGAGCTTGTAGATCTGCTATTTTTGGCTAAAGTTCTCAGATATGGACACTAGGGTTCAGGTGGTTAAAATAAAAAAGGAGAAAAAAAGGTTGCTATCACATAAAGATTTGGAGGACCCCCTGTAGTAACTCTGAGGACCCCCAAGGGGTCCCGGACCCCCTGTTGAAGACCCCTGGATTAGAGTCCTAAAGCGAGGGGGAGAGAGGCTGACAGCAAACGTCAGCAGCACAGCGATGTGATAAAAGCATATTCCTCCCCCAGCCCCTCAATGAAACGAAAACGATCTGACACTTGTATGGTCATGTGCCCCTCTAACACACAGTAAATGTGTACTTCCATAGTGAGTGAGAAAGAGAAAGAGAGAGAGAAAGTGTGACAGTACTAATGCATGGCCTGGGAGGCTCGAGGCGGAGGCCTGACATGAATCTGAGATTTCTGACTCACTCACAAATTGGTCATTAATTATTCCGCGCAAGGGAATTGATCTGAAGAAACATCTCAGATACTATCGTCGCTGTTGGGTGGAAACCTTGTATGTCCAAAACTGAAGAAAGAAGAAGAAAGAAGAAGAAAAAAGAAAAGAACCTGTGTTCAACTTCAAATGGACGCAATTTAGATCCTATTATTCAAAAGCTGCCATTAATACTTTTCATTGGTTCAATATAAAAGTCCAACACACCACTTTAATTAAACTAGCTAAAATTTCAATTCAGTTTTATTAAAGTGTCAAATCGTAGCAGATCTACAAGTGCATAATGCTCAAGATATACGTGTTGTGAGCAATTTTTGCTACTTTTGTGTGACACTATAGTTTGACAAAGTAGGGCATTTACCAAAGATATTGAAATATGGAGATACAAGGTTTCTGACAGCAATGCTATTCATAAGATCATGCCCATGGTGCTTTTATATAACTCTGTCTCTGTATCTGTTGAATTGAGTTTATGGGTGGATTAGTCACTTCCTGAGGCAACAGCCTTGGTAGTGTTAGTGTATCCCTTTGGGCATCTATTATCTCCAATTACAGTATGCACTGTATGGATGAAAAGGGTGATAATAAAAACACATTTTGAGAGATTATTTCTCCCGAAAGGCCCTGAAGCCCTTTCTGCTCGCATGCAGCAGCAGAACCCAGCAATGTACATGTCTCCGCCAGGCCGAAGGTGTGGCTGAGACTATGTTTTTCCCCCTGGCCCTATTTGTCTTTGTATGTGTCCGTCTGTCCGTCTGTCCATCCGTCTGTTAACAGTTAATCTCCTGCACATTTTTGGCTATAACTCTTACAGATTGTGTCCAAACATCACACAAATCAGTACACAGCATCTGTGTACTGTGTACTGTGTACTGTAGTGATTAAGACAGCTCTGTCATCCTTCCTGATTGGCTAAGATTGCTTTCCAAAGTTTGCACAGTGGTCCATTTTAAACAAAATGCGTTGATTGCTGTGATTGCTGCATACGCATTCCCACTGGGCAGAGGAAGAATTGCCACTCCCAAGTTGCTAATCCTGTTCCTCATTCTAAAATGAAAAGAACAACAATTTTGCTAAATTACTGACTATGACAACAAGCTACAAACAAGAAGGAACCATTTCTGTCTTGTGAAAGAATTATTTGCAAGTAAGAAAAAGGCTCTTGGTCATTTGCTTCTCAGACATTCATTTGAATCTTTTTTGCATGTTTGGAACAAGTGTCTCTCAATCATTCTGCATTAGCTTTGGATTTGGAGTGGTTTTATATGCAGACCATGTTGCTATGAAGGCCATGCACCCAGAATTATAAGCTAAAAATAAAACTCAATATGCCAATGAGACCTTTTATTTATTTATAACTTCACATTCTAATTCAAATTAATTCGATGTAGTAGACACCACATGATGCTTAGTCTGACAAGTTCTCAACCTTTTCTGAGCACTGAACCTCTTCTGTCTCAAAGGTTCAGGTGAAGTATACCTCCTATGATTTAACTAGAATTGTAATATTTCAATATTAAGCTGTTTCGCTTGTCGTTTTCTTTAGCATAACAAAGAATATTAAATTCGGCTACACCAATGTACTTGACTGTTTTGCATTTCTGTCTAATAAATTATTCAATCAGTCAATTTACTATGCTAAAGGCCTAATCACGACCCACTCGTGGGTCAAACATTTTGTACTTTTACTTGTAACTAAATGTTGATGCCAACACTTTTGTACTTTTACTCATATACATTTTGAATTCTGGACTTTCACTTGTTTTCTATATATTTCTATATTGCAGTGTTGATACTTGTTGGTCAAGTAGCCTATTATTGCTATCAAAATATCAATGGCGATCATTAGTAGGCTATGATACCCTTAATTTTACATAAGGACAAAACATCTATTGTTTATAAAGTACCCGGAATGCAAGTACTTGCCTCATATTTTTTTTAACCATAAAACAACCATTTCTCTTGTGAAAACCAGGAAAATTGTTCTCTCATACGTATAGCAATACACACAAGAAAAGGCCATTTTACTCATCGCATAATGGTGTTGCTCACCGAAAATAAGAAGCTACACTGTCAGGCTAGGAAGTATAAATGAGCTTATAGCTGATTGGTGCTGCCAGGGTTTTGTGCCCGGGCCCGCCGGAGCTTTGGGCCCCAGGCTGCATCCCTGTGAGCCTGTGGGTTAATCCGGGCCTGCCTGTGGAGCTGACCACGTGCTCTGGCGTCTCTATTCTGGGGCAAACATTCTGTGAAAATAGTTGATCTGCAAACTCACAACCATTTGTGTTGAAGAGATTTGTTATGTAGGAGGGGTAGTATATTAGATATCAAGGTTAATATTGAAATTTGTTAGTTTTTGTTTTGTTTGTTTTTTGTAAACTCTAGTGTTTTGTTGTTCAGTCTTTGTTTTCTTTTGTAAACTCTAGTGTTTTGTTGTATGATATTTAATTTGGTTTTGTTTGTATTATTTTGTCTCGTTCTGTTTTGTCTGTTTTGTCTTTTGTTTTCTGTGTGTGTTTATTTTGTGTTATGTTAGTATGTTTGTTCTGTTTATATTATTCTTTCTAGTGTGAAGTTTATTTACACATTTAAAGGGTAGGCACAATAAGCTTAGGCTTCAGCCTTACTCCTTTTGGTCTGATTTCTTTTTTGTCTTGTTTTAATAACTATACTGCATTGTTTAATTTACCAAAGACCAAATAAACTACTACTACTAAATTCAGTATATTTTTTTAATCGTTGGCATATTGATTTCTGATTGGTTGCATGGTCTTCAGAGCAACTGGACCACACCACACAAACCACCCCAAGGCCAAAATATTGCAGAATGACTGAGAGACACCTGTTCCAAACATGCAAAGAGATTTTCTGAGAAGCAAATGAACAAGAGCCTTGAGTTTGTTTACTTGCAAATGAATCCACAAGAAATAGAAATGGTTCCGTCATTGGTGGTAGCCTACAGACTTTTTGAGTGGTGCAAGGGCTCCCATGCTTGACCGAGTTTGTATTTATCTCTTTGTCCCTATGTCTCTTTATTTGCAGTACTATACTCACATGCCTCGTATGAGTAGCAACAGCTGCAATAATGCTGGGTGGTGCTGTTGAGCAGCCATTAATGGACAACAGAAGAATTCATATAGTAATGGACAACGTGTGCGCGCGCACACACACACACACACACACACACACACACACACACACACACACACACACACACACACACACACACACACACACACACACACACACACACACACACACACACAGAGAGTGAAGTGGAGCGAGGAGCAGCGCGACCATAACAAACCCTTGCCTTGCGCATGGGTTTGCGCAAACACCGATATCATTAATTACAAAAATAAATAGAACTTTGTGTCTTCTGCACAAAACCGGATTTGAGGTAGCTTGAATGGCGCATATATGTATGTTCGAAATTTGTGAGTGAAATGTAAAGCCCAAAGAATATCCTTTCTCAGATGGCTTTCATGAAAGCCAGTGGGGATAAAGCAGATTCTGGCTTTTGGCAGTCACTGCAGATGTGACAAACAGGCTGAGCCATGGTAGATACCCTGTTTCCAAAACCTATTACAGCTCTATTGATGGCAAGATGTGTGTAATCACACACAAAGTGCCACTCTGCCCTCTCACATGGCCTACTGATGCATGTTGTGAACTGTATCATCTGTATGTCAGCGATAAGCAAAAAAAGAAAAGCATAAACATACACATAGATTTCTTTTAGCACTTATGACATTTGTGTAGGCCTATATATTCTACATACAATCTGAGAACCCATTCAGAGGAAGAAAAACAAAGCCTCTGAAACAGGAACTCGGTTTGGCTCCTCCCCTGTATTAGTCCACTTCCGACCGAGTGCTTCTGCGTTTATTTCCTACTAATTAAACTACAAGACTTCAGGGCAGTGGTGCTTATAGATTCTGCAGTTAGCAGAGATTAGTGATAAAAGAAACTTATGACAGTCTTGATCCAAGGCTAACAGACACCCCCAGACCTAGTGACTCTCAGTATGATACAGTAAGCCTATCTTGGACACTGAGTGAATCCAATTGTCCAATGTAATTCTTCCTACCGATCGTGAAACTGCCATCCAGATTGCAAATACCCCGCAGCACCGCTCCCACAATTTTTGTTGTTGACCAGATTGCGTGTCTCGTATACCATCGTATACTGTATGAAAATACAGCTCAGGCCCTAACAATACAGTGAATCATAATTCATCAGTTAATGAATAGCTTATATTGTTATTTTCTAAATCTTCAAAGTATCGAGTAACTGTTGCAGTGAGTAAAAAGTACAATATTTGCCTTTGAGATGGTTTTGTAGAAGTACACAGTATCAAAGAAATTGAGCTACACAGTGACAGTACAAGTACTCAACATTTTACTAACTACAGTACTTGAGAAGTTACTTACTATCACATTTTCTAAATTATGTTGCCAAGTTGCCAATCCCAAATTAAGTAATGATTAGAAATAAGTGGACACTGAAAATGGAGAGAAACAAGAAATCAGGACACCAAACTGTGAACCGATTTAGAGAATTGGAACAGAAAGACAAATGACAAAATAGCATATTTCTTTAAATTATTTTCTTCAAACCATTCCACAATATTGTATACAGAACATTTATAACATTACATGGTTTATCACACTGACTAGAACCATGTCATCTATGCATGGCGTGAGCTATATTCATTCCAATTGTAATCTGAAGAACAAAGTAATTTATAAACTTGATAATACACCAAATAAGTGCCGCAACAGAGTGGGTGTCACTATAAATCTACATACACTACGGAAGGAATCAAAACTACTGTATTGCGCGCAGTGTCACTCAGTAGGTACCTCCATGCAAAATTTGGACTTGCAAGTAAGTCAAAGAGAAGTCACAAATCTACATGGACTTGGGAGCCACGCCGTTCCCATGTGAATTCAAGAGCCACATTATCCGATTTTTATGGCGTGGCTCTTAGATTTTATAATGGAAGTCAATGAGGCTTGAATGGCGAAACCTTGTCATACGTCAGAAATACTGAACGTCATAAGCAGACTGAGGTCAAAGGCTTGTTCACTGAGCTTGGAGATCTGAAGATCCACAAGATTTTTATTTTTTTTCCTCTCAGCACAACCGGAGACTATGATCCCTGGAATTGTGTAGTTGTCATTGGCCATTTCGTACCTGCGTACCGAGACCTAGGATTTTGTATGGTAGTTTGTACGCAAAATGCATACTAGCTGAACAAATCAGTGCCTAATGAGCTGTGTACAGAGCCAAAGAAGTACCTCCGTTTTATCACATTTCTTTTAAATATGTAATTTAATTTTAAAATGGAATTAATAGGACTTGGGCCAGGCTTTTGGATCCCGAGATCCACATGATTAGAAGTATTTTTTAATCAGAATAGGCAACCTCTATTACTGGTGAATGTCACCAACGAATACACACAAAAACTGTTCAAATGATTACAAATGGTTTTTAAGATTTACAGTATTAAATTTGGCATATCTTTCCAGCAATCATGAAATGAGTATTTATTTTACACATAAATCATACTTAGTTTGTGATGCTACATGTATGTTTGGATGGACTTGAGCAATTATGTAACAATTGCTACAGTATAATACTGTACATAATAAACAATAAACATCTGAAATAAAAGCTGCAACCACAGGGCAGCTTCCAAATAACAATTCATACATTCTGAGTCAAATACGGCAAGCAATCAACATTACACAACAAGTGTGGTAATAAAACTACCAGAAAAGGATTTGTAGTTACCTTGTCATGATGATTATATGAGATATATCTCATCATCATGACAAGGTAAATACACAACTCAAATCTTTACCAAGTATCCTAATCCTATTGCTTTAAGTTAAGGCAGGACGTTTCGTTATTGTACAGTATCCCTTTGTACAGTATACAACTTTGAGTGAGTTGCGAGTTTGGCTCAGCACCAAAGAAACAGAGGATGCGTGTTATATTCTTTCGGACCTCTGAACTCTTCACCTTGGGATTCTAAAAGAATGTATTCAACTAAAGGGAGCTGGGAACACATCTTTGAAACATCCCAACGGACAAAGGTTGATAGGTTCAGGATTTGTAGTGTGCCCCCCAACCAGTTGTTACATTGGCCCAGGGCAGTCCCAAAAAAAAAAAAAAACATAGGACAAGACAAAGAAGACTACAATAGGACAACAAAAACTCGGACACAACAGGAGTAGGGCTGCATTTTAAAGATTCCAGTTCTATAACGATTCTTTCTTAACGGTCCGATGCCTTAGCGGTTACCTTTAATGATTCCTATAGTAGGGGGTTCCAAATGAACCCTTACAGGTCTGTAATTCCTAGTGTACAAGTGAGTGTACAAATGGAACCAAATGGACCCATAAGTACACTCTCAGAGTTATGGTGGTCCTTGAAATGGAAATGGAAAACCATCGGTATTGTAATTGTATAGCAGACGTGGAGACCACATGCCAGCACTGAGAGTGAAATAAAACCGTTTCCAGAAATGGTTCCAAATGCGACGGAACCGATTCCGGTTCCTCAATGTTGGATCTGGTTCTTTCGATTCCGGATCCCAACCCAGAACAGGAGGGAGTAGGAACTAAAGACAACCCCCCCCCCCCCCCCCCACACACACACACACACACACACACACACACACACAGACAGACAGACAGACAGACAGACAGACAGAGAAGTGAAATGGTGATCTCTGGGCAATGGGCATACTTCCCAGAGATTGGCAGAAAGAGATTGGTACTCCAGTCTAATTACTAGTGCTGGCAGCCAGAGCGACTGGTTCTGCAGTGATCCCAATGTCTGTGTTGACATGTTCCTTGTCCCTGTGTAGACTGTGTTCATGTGCAGTCCCATCTGCTGCCCTGTGGTCAGCTCCTACTGCCTGCGATACACTGCTGAAACCCTGATCCCTGTGAAAAGATGGGTGATATGAAAGGCGAGAAGAATATAAATAGGCTACTATGATGTGAAACTGTTTTGAAGGTTGTTGAACCATATGTGACCCCAGAATTCATATTTTGGAGGGGGAACATTAGCCAAAACTAACAGATCTGATTTTTACATTTCTGGCTCTATTTCTGGCTCTAAAGAGATTTAGTGTACACAGAAAAAAAGTGGTCCTAATACAGAGCCAACTCAGGTCCAGTTTAGAGAGTTTAAGATGTCAAAAGGAAGCTGTACAGTGATGTGTACCATAGGTCTGAACCTTCTTGTAGATCTGCTATTTTTGAAAAGTTGTGAAAATGTGTGAAAATCTTTAATGTATTTTTTTTAAGCAAACATTTGTAACTCAAATTTTGCTTCTGGGGGGTCCCCGGAACTTAATATTTTGAGATGGGGGTCGGTGGCCAAATACATATCATTTTAGGGGTCCTTCACATGAAAAGGTTTGAGAACCACTGACATAGATTTCTCAAAAATAGCAGATCTACAAGCTTGCAGCGCGGCACTCTGTGAGCTTGTATATCTGCTATTTTTCAATAGTTAAAGCAAAAAATATTGCGTAATAATGCGTTCCCAGTCTAAATGGGTTAAACCCCCTCCCCCTATGAAGAACATTCAAGGGGGGCCCACAGTGAATCCTTGTACCCAGGGCCCAGAATTTGGTGCGACACCCCTGCTGTCTGCATCCTGGATATGTGGTAGGAGAGACGGTACCAGTAACTCCCACGCATTAACACTCACTTGAGAAGCTGTCCCAACTCCCGCTTTATCCGCCTCACAATGGGTGGTCCTTGATAGGTGAATGCGGTGTAAAGCTGAACCAATGAGGCACCAGCGCGGATCTTGTCCATGGCATCCTGTCCACTGGCTACACCGCCTATTCCCACAATCGTTACCCTACCTAGAACCACACACAAGGGATAAGTTGGTGTACTGTATACAGTATAATATACCAAGCTCATATGCACTTGTACATACAATGATGTTCTCAAGTCTCCATGGTGTGACTAATCAATAGAAAAAGTCATTTTGGGGGTGAACTACTCCTTTAACTCTTAACTCTCTCTTTTACTCTTATTTACTTGTACACAAAATGTAACAATAAAGCACAACTTGGAGAGTATAGGATCCCAGGACAAACTCCATTATTACTGGTAGCAGTGTTATTCACAGAATCAATGATGTAAATTAATGAAGGCAAACACATTTGAGCCAGTAAATGAGGTCCGTACCTTTGGTGAGGCTGTACATTTCACTGATGGCGTGCGTGGAGAGCTCCTTGAGAGGCTGACCACTTAGCCCACCCACCTCAGTCTGACGAGGGTCCTGCAGTGTCTCTGGTCTGGACACTGTGGTATTAGAGACCATAAGACCGTCCACGCCCAGCTACAAAACACAAACACAGATAGACCAGTAAGACTCCCTGATTGGGAGAAAAGCAACCGTCAGGTCGGCAACCTCATGGTGGCGCTAGAAGAGGGGCATGTGAGAAATGAGGGGCGGAGGTTGTGGTTTGCCAGCCAAGGAGTGTGTGTGCAAAGTTTGGCATGGATAGGGCCAACGGTGGCGGAGATAAGAGTAGGGCCAAAAGTGTAACGTGAAGTGATGGACAGACTGACTTACTGAGAGTTGGTGGAGATTTTCATAGTAACTTGTGACCTGACGGTCGCAATAAAGAGAGAGGAAGAGAAATAGGAATAGATTGGACCCCCATCTGAAAATAATTTTGCCAGTGAACGGAATTGCCAGCTTCCGTTATCCAGCTTTTGGGAGGTGTAGTTCCAGACTCTATATAGCAGGGGTCTTCAACGTTTTCAGGCCAAGGACCCCTTAGTCGAGAGAGAGATGAAGCAGGGACCCCCCACAACCCATAGATACCATATAGTTGCATTGTTTGACAGCACAATCATCAGTGTAATTTGGGTTCATGTAAATTTGTGTTTTCAGATATTTAACAACTTGAACCGTCAATACTTAATAAACTTGACCTTTCACTCTGTACTTATGTCTGCTCTTTTTCCCTCTCTACACGAAACCTCTTTGCGCTTCGAGGCGTTGTGAGCTTGTAGATCGGCTATTTTTGGCTAAAGTTCTCAGAATATGGACGCTAGGGTTCAAGCGGTTAATATAGAAAAGAAGAAAACAGCTATCACACAAAGATTTGGTGGACCCCCTGTAGTAACTCTGAGGACCCCCCAGGGGTCCCGGACCCCCTGTTGAAGACCCCTGCTACAGTATATAGCATTCGGGGGTTGTGGAATAGTTGTCTGGCTATGTGAGCTACAGCTACAGTAGTTCGACAGTACATGTCAAACACACAAATGCACGCTGTTGACGGGCTAATCAACTGCAGGCGTGATTATCTGCTGGTGGAGAAGTGGCGAGCATGGGAGGATGTGAGACGTACGTCTAGCCTCGTCAAGCCTGCGTTATGACGTGTGCCGTGCGGGGGGTAAACAGAAAGAGCCCTCTTAATGTTTGACTTTCTTTGGCTTTCTGTCTATTTCATCCATTCCATTAACTCCTCGTCTCTGTCGTGAACACACAAATACAAACCCTGCCTCAGGTTCTCTAACTGCAGAGTCAATTAAATGAACGAGGAGAGGAGAATACTGAAAGGAGAGAACTTAAAATAATCTATATAATTCATTTTCAAAAAAAACTTTTGGCATTTTATCGTCTAATCAGGCTTTTGGGAACACCCTGGACAGATTTTGAGTTTCTTCATTCAGTATTTAGATATTTGATATTCATTTCCCCCCTTCCAGAACCTTCCTATACAAACCCATTATAACTTCAAACTCCATTTTAACCATGATAGATTACATTTTTTATTGTTTTCTATTAATCTTTTGGGGAAATTAAAATTATTAAATACAATAAAAGATTATAAAAAATAAATGAAAAACACGGCCTGCTCACGTAATTGGAGGGTGTTAGGAGTCACCAGAAAAAAGGACAGGTGTTTTAATTGAATCTATCATGGTTAAAATGGAGTTTGAAGTTATAATGGGTTTGTATGGGAAGGTCCTGGAAGGGGGGAAAATGGGGGGAAATGAATATCAAATATCTAATTACCGAATGAAGAAATTAAAAAACTGTCCTGGGTGTTCCCAAAAGCCTGATTAGACGATAGAATGACAAAACGTTTTTTTGAAAGTGAAATATCCCTTTAAAAAATGGATGAGCTGAATAATGTTTGTGGCTGAGAGAGGCTGGGGTAAAGCCTGAAGCACTGCTGTGATGAGGGTTGAAAAAATATATATATTTTTTATATGAAAGCAGGTCTGCGAATTATACTTGCTATATACCAATATATAAGACTACCCTCCTCTTTTCAACACCCGTTTTTAGAAAAAGATTGAAGACCAAATCTTGTAAATTTGCATTGCAAATACTGTACGTTAGGAATACATGTTGCTACAGGCCAAAAGCAAATATTAGATCTAGAAATCATCAACCATTAATGTATGCTTGCTGACCTCAGTGACAACATCAGCAATGTCCTGTTTGTCCTGGGAAGTGAGGTCAGGGGCAATCTTCACCAAGACGGGGGGTTTATTGTTTCCTGGTAATGCATCACGCTCCTTCAGCACCTGAGGAAAACGTATTGGAGATGGAGTTAAATGGAGCGGTAGCAACATACAGAGTAAACAACATGAATGGAGATGAACCTGATGTACAGAACATCCAGTACAACGGAGACAGCTCAAATGGCAAAATTAACTGAATAGCGAATACCTGGCTGATCCAATCAAAAAAAAAAGAGAGAGGGAGAGAGAGAGAACTAACGCAACACAACAAGGACTCAATCTCCCCGACAGTCTCATTAAAAATGTCCATTTGCACACATAGGGGCATCACAAGGGAGGGAAAAGTGTGACTGAGTTACTAGGGCCCAAGGTGGGGGGACCTTAATTATTTTATACTTTAGCTATTGAAAAATAGCAGATATACAAGCTCACAGCGCGTGAGCTTGTAGATCTGCCATTTTTCAAAAGTCGTGAAAATGTGTGCAAATCTTTGAATGCATATGTACCCTTTATATGTATGTATTCTTTATTAACACAGTGGTTGCCACTAGGTATCTATACTATAATTTTGCGAATGTCTGAGTGAGTGAGTGAGTGTCTGTCTGTATGAAACAGCGTTTCTCCTCAGTGGCTGGAGCAATTGATCTGAAATCGCATCACAATTAGCATATGAACACACCTAACATAACTGTGAAGCCCGTTTGTCACTTTCACAAATCGTATGCTGTATAATAGCATTTTTATGGTGTATCTATATCTATTTAGCCTACAGTACCTTTTGTGACCACACATGTTAAGGGAGGGGCGCTGTTGTTCAGGCCATGCACAATCACACACAAACCCACACACACACACACACACACACACACACGGGGGGGGGGGGGGGGGGGGGGGGGGAGTGTGTGTGTGTGTGTGTGTGCAGGCGGGCAGGCGGGCGGGGCGGGGGGGGGCAGGTTAGCCATTAAACGAAACGGGTATTTCTTACATTGATGCTCCTACATATTATCATGCAAGCACCAGTTAAAGTTACTTTCCATCCCTCATATACTGTATGCACAGTGCACATCCCATAACCCACACACTGCACATCATTTTGGAGCTCATATCTTTGAACGGGTAAGGGCTAGTATCATTAATTCAGTAGCTTCCCCCGGGTTTTTTACCAGATTTTTGAGACTCCATGAACGCACCACTGGTCCCAGAAGTAATCCGATTAAATTTGGACGAACAGCGATTTGTCTTTTTTCACACGGTAAAGAAAAATTATAACCGTGGCTTTTGTTAAGGTCCATAGAGAAGGGATAGTTTTAAACAAGATGTTCAACTCTATGGCTGAGTCCAGGCCATGGTATCTGTATCTGTGTATCTCTCTCTCTGGGTGCGTTTGATGTTTTTTTAACTGTCTCATCTTCCAACGGGTATGGAATAACTATGTGGAAGCAAGCGCATACATAATCCCCATACTTCTATTCAACAAATTTGGCTGTTAAATTATTTGTATTCATCATAAATATACACTCCTCCATGGGCTGCGCCTTACATTATGATGCTCCCACATATTCTCATGCATGCACCAGTTACAATTACTTTCCCCATAACCCACACTCTGCACATATTTTGGAGCACATATCTTCGAACGGGTAAGGTCTTGTAAATTAAATTAAGCTGGACGAACCAGGGCCCACGGCCAAAACAAACAGAGTTAAAAACTCTACCCTGTACGCTGCAGTTAGGCTGTACAATGACACTTTATAGAAGCACAAACATATGGTCACCATGAACTGACACATGTTTCTTACTTCTGCTGCCATGGAATATTTTGTAAACTTTATAAATTGCTTGTTTAGTACATATCATTATTGTTGTATTTTGTAAAGTTCTGCCGTTTTTCAGTGGGGCCCTGGCGCCACTGCAAGCATGAATTAAATAAACTCAAATCAAATCAAATCAAAATGTTAGTCTTTATACTTAAAGAATACTGTCATAAAGTTGAAGTAACCAATTACATATTTATTCATTATTCAAACAAACTGTCTTTATACTTGATATTGTTGTCCTGAAATTGACATTATCACATGCATGGAATGCATTTCATGATGTCTAACCCACCAGTAAGACTCTCTAATCGGGAGATAAGTGCCCGTCAGGTCACATGTATGATCGGCTACTTTTGACTATTTTCCCATATTTTTTTCCCAGCGGCGCGGGGGTCCCCGGCGGTGGCTGGGCCCCCAGGGACCCCCTGGGTGCCGGACCCGTAGTACAGTCATTGTAGCATACTGTATAGACAAGCCATTATCCTTAAGATTTACTTGGAATGAGGCAGATAGGTTGACAATATAAATAGGTATTTGTTTAATGCAGTTTGAACTTGATGCCACCCGAACATAAGACCACTTACTGACAGTAAATTAACACTTGGCCTGTGTGTGCTGGAGAGTCCTTATGAAGATCTTTTGGGAAGAAATCCTACCTTATGCAGGAGCTCATGGAGCTCAGCCTTTCCCTGTAGACTCCTGAGACCTGGGGTATTAGGACTGCTCACGTTTACAACCAAGTAGTCGGCTAGAGGGCCTAGCACTTTCACTCCTTCCAGGTAGTCTGCCCCAGCATCCTGAGACAGCTTGTTTTTCCCCAGGTTGATGCCCAGGGGCAGTCCAGCTATGAATAAACACACACACTGCATCAGAGACATGACTCATTGGAGTTGAGTCAGTACAAGTGCTAATTGGGCAGTATAAATAGGAAAAATACATGAAACAAGGGCAGGTCAAGATCACCAGACAAGAGAAGTACAGAATAAAACAAGTATTTTTCCATGTATTCACGTTGGAAAAACAAAGCACACTAGAGGCATAGTAATTCTTTAAAGATGCAGTCCCACGATTTGAGTACGGTTTGTGTTTTTCATTTGTCTAGAAAACTTGAAGTCTTGCGTATAATTTTCCTTGTGTCTGTATTTTCTGGCATCTTTTTGTAAGCTTCTTTGTTGCATTGTGGTTGAGAAGTCGTTATTATTAATAAAGTTTGTAAAAAGATAGCTATTTTCACTTGACAAAGGAGAAATTTTTTGTCTAAAACACATCTAAACGGCTAGGCTAAAACTGAAGTTTTTTAGACGGCTGGGCGTAGCTTAGACGTTGATTAGCAGTTTTTTAACTGTGTATATATAGACCGTCTACATATAACCATTGAAATGACGTTTCAACATAGCCATCTAAAAGACTTTCACTTTTAGACCAGTTATAACCCAGTTTGGCTTCTATGGGTGTTGCAAGCCGATTTTTGCGGCGTTTTGAGCCAAACTACAAGCTCTCAACGCCTCGCTCTAGGCGTTGAGAGCTTGTAGATCCGCTATTTTCTGCAAATAGGTTTGGTGTAGAGGTTAAAAAAGAGCAGACTTATTACATAGTGAAAGGTCAAGTTTACAAAATATTGACGATTTAAGTGGTAAAATGTCTGAAAATAAACATTAACATGAATCATAGACAGTGTCTATGAATCTATGAAAATCTGCATCACACATTTATACAATATGTAGAGGGGGTCCCTGCTTCATCTCTCTCCCAGCTAAGGGGTCCCTGGCCTTATATATAGGACATTATATAGGATAAAGCCTTCAGAGTCTACAGAAAGCCAAGATACTGTATAATCCTTACCTTTGCTCAGCTCCACCTGGGCTGCTTCTCTAGCCTTCAGCCTCACCTGCACATCCTCCAAACCACAGCTGTTGAATCCATACCTGATCTCACACACACACACACACACACACACACACACACACACACACACACACACACACACACACACACACACACACACACACACACACACACACACACACACACACACACACACACACACACACACACACACACACACACACACACACACTAATATCATCCTCAGCACCTTATTTGGCCTCTGAAGGGAAATCGTGCTCAGTAAATCCCAATCCACACCAATTATTCGCAAAAGGGTGTAAAAAGATTTTTACATAACAAAAAGGAGTGCTAGAGAGAGTAATGCTTTGGTAAGATTACGACTGCAACGATGGCTTCTATATGCATTAAATGTACCGTAAGTTATCATTTATTATAACAACCATATTAATATTCATGAGGATGCCTGTCAGATTGCAGAAAATAAGCACAACACAAAAGGCTTATAAAGGCCTGGCAAGTAAGTACAAAGTGGCATTACAAGCCATATCCTCAGGCCTTTTACCATAGCAATTTCAAAAGGCTTCAGAGATGCAGCATGTAGGCAGCATATTCTCTTTGAAGATGGTAAAATGTAGTTTCATAAATGTTGCTCTTCGGATTGTGCCTCCATTAGATTTTGCTGAAACTAGTCTTTAGCTTAAGCTACAGTACTGAGGCTGATGAGATTATCTTGTGTTTATGCAAATGGTATAATCTCACTGTTGCTTACAGCATGCTGACGGTTGCTGTTTTCCATAGAGAAGCTGCAATATAGATTTTACACTTTCCATTCAATACCAATCCGATACCGATCCGATATAGTGCATATCTTGATATATTTATATATGAAATATGATATATACCCGTAATTGCCGGACTATAAGCTGCGACTTTTTTCCCATGTTTTGAACCCGGCGGCTTATACAGCGGTGCAGCTTATATAGAGATTTTTACAGCTAACGGCCAGTTAGTTCGTTTTACAATGGTCTTTAACCCTTTAAGTGCCTATCCCGAACATGTTCGGGATATTCGGGATCAAAAACAATTTTTTATTTGCTATTTTACTTACCCCGAGCTGCTTGGAGCAACGTGGGTGGTCCCGGCTCGCCCAGCGCTCACCAACGAGACGCTAGATGCTCCGACGATTTATTCCATTGAAAATGGTTTAAAATAAAGTTTAGACCCCCCCCAATGTTTACCGAATGTTCATTGTAGGCGGCGCGACGTATTCCAGGGTGCCTATCCCGAACATGTCCGGGATATTTAATAAAATGAATTCTTTTATCGGAGGCCTCAACGAAGCCCCGGTCTAGACGTCCATCCTTGGCCGGGACTTAGACTCGGCCATCCACGGGCCGTATTCGCGCTAACGGCCAAATCGCGCCTCCCACTCCAATAATAAATCACATCTTTAGACAGGATTTTCTCCGGATTGTGTCCCCAGACCCAAAGAGAAAGTTTTTTGCGGCTGAAATAGCTTTAGATCGGGCTTCTAAATGGGTTAGCATTTTGGCTACGTGTCAGCTAGCTTCCTCCTCTCGACACCCATAGCATTGACTGGAGTGAAAACACAAGCCAGTTGGGAGAGGGTCGACGAAAGCTATAAAGAAGGTCTATGGAGAAATTTCTGGCACTCTAGCACCCCTTGTGGCCGGATGGCACTGTATGAGTTAACAAGGATTTATATATAGATTTTTACAGCTAACGGCCACCAGGGGCACTCTAGCAGGAAGCACATCTGCGTCTTATATTCAGGTGCAGCTTTCCAGCAATTACGGTAAATAATTACAATAAAATAAAATACAAATAAATGCACACATTGATCGGTTATTTTCGCTGCGATTCGATCATTCTGCTGATATCGATTGGATCGGTGGCATCCCTAGTTAATCTGGCATCAAGACCCTCCTTCTGGCCATGTTGAAGAAATCGTAGAAATGGTAAACATTAATCTCTAGAGTCTGCTTAATTAGAAGGGCTTATACATGTAGCACTCACTAACATAATTGAATATAGGAATACTCAATTATTAAGATGTCTCAATAAGTGTCAAACACAACAGTATTATGTATTATTATACTAAAGTCAGTCTTCTGTTGTCTCAGACAAGGTTTCTTTTAAGACTACACAGCCGGGATTCCCACCAGTGGACACATGGTTAAATCTCAAGTAAGATAGAGATATGATTTCTTACATTGCATTACACTGACACAGAAGCATTTCTTCATTGTATTTGTATTTTTCTTGAGCATTTTCAAGCCTTTAGCTACAGTGGAGAAAGAAAGAAAATGGCTGGCAAATAGATGTGGAAGGACATGCAGCAAGAGCCTCAGGTGGGATTTGAACCTGGGTCGGCTGAGCAAGGTCTGAGCTTTAATAGTATGAATTCTGCTTCTAACAGGTTAGTTCAGGTTTAGGTTTAGGTTGTAGATCTGCTATTTTTGAAAAGTCGTGAGAATGTGTGCAAATCTTTGAATATGTGTATTTTTTAAGCGAACATTTGTAACTCAAATTTTGCTTCTGGGGGGTCCCTGGAACCAAATATTTTGAGATGGGGGTCTGTGGCCAAAAACATATCATTTTGTGGGTCCTTCACATGAAAATGTTTGAGCACCACTGAAACATAGAAGGATTTGAAATATTCAAAGACTTGGACAATTTTCAAGATTTTTCAAAAATAGCAGATCTACAAGCTTGCAGTGTGAGCTTGTAGATCTGCTATTTTTCAATAGTTAAAGCACAAAATAATGCATAATAATGCGTTCCCAGTCTAAATGGGAGAACATTCATGGGGGGCCCGCAGTGAATCCTTGTACCCAGGGCCCAGAATTTGGTGTGACACCCCTGGCTACTACACAGTGGTAACAAAACAACAAAACTAAAAGGGAGTAAATGTGAGTGATTTGACTATGATGGGGATTCGACTTTGATCGAATCCCCTTTATTTCACTCCACTGTCAATTAACCCCACACAGCTTCCTCAAGGCCCACCTGTTAATGACTGCTTGGTCGGCTGGCAGACGGAACACGCGCGGCTTGGGGTTCCCCGGCTGAGGTTGGGGGGTGACGGTCCCTACCTCGACAAAGCCAAAACCCACTTTGTACAGTCCATCTATAGCCTCTCCATGCTTGTCAAAGCCTGCTGCAATCCCAATAGGGTTCTTGAACCTCTGTCCCAGGACATTCATTTCCTGTTGACACAACAACAGGGACGTGCAGAGAATGTTAGAGGCAGGGGCTGAAATTTCCAAAAGGGCCTTTTGGTGAAAATATCGAAAATAGCAGACCTCCAAGTTCACAACACGTTGCAGCGCGAGACGCGTTGTGAGCTTGGAGGTCAGCTTTTTACAGACAGCTAAAAAGGGCAGGGGCTCAAGCCCCCTTTGATGTATATGTGTGCACGTGCCTGCACAACAACAATTTAGTCACACAAGGTCCAATATTGACTAATGTATCAGCGGGGGAGTTTGTTTACTGCAGCAATAGCTGTATGGACAAAAACTCCAATGTTAGACATTGTACGATTGTGTAAATCGCCGGAAACAGTAGAACTACAAGTTGTGCGCTTGCAGATCACAACTTGTGGTTATGCCATTTCTGCATATATTATATTTTTAAAAATATAAGGCGTTATTGAGTTTGACCGTTTTAACCCAATATAGATCAGCTATTTGAAAGTACAGTAGCTGAAGCTCTGCAATTTTCAAAAAGTTCTTCAAAAGAAATTTGAAAAATGTGGTATGAAACATTTTTACAACACAAATCTTGTATGGAGGTCCCTGCTGCCACAAAATATTGTCTGATGGGGGTCCGCAGTCTAATACATAAATTTGGGGGTTCTTGACAGGAAAAGGTTTGCGGTATACACATTATGCAATAGACTGGGTGAGATGCCCCCTCACACTCACCAGAGAGGCAGGGTCCTGGTAACGGTTTAGAGGTACCAGACCCAGACCTATCGCCTTCACCGCCATAACGTGGGCTGTCTCTGCACCCACAATCCTCTGCAGCAAGGGCATGAGATGGTTGGCATAGAAGTGCTCATCTCCAACCACAGTGAGGTAGGACGCAAACAAGACAGTGCCGGAGCTGAGGATTTTCACCGCATCCTTTAGTTGCTTCTGCAATGAATGGAGCAAAATAGATGTCCTCAAAACAAAGGTTTACAGCAGGGGTCTTAAACAGGGGGTCCGGGACCCCTAGGGGTCCTCTGAGTTACTACAGGGGGTCCTCCAAATCTTCCAATCCTTTTTATATTAACAACTTGAACCCTAGTGTCCATATCCTGAGAACTGTAGCCACAAATAGCAGATCTACAATGCCTCGCAGCGCAAGGCGTTGTGAGCTTGTAGCTCGGCTATTTTCGGCAAAGAGCTTTGGTGTAGAGGGGAAAAAGAAGAGACTATGAACAGAGTGAAAGTTTATTAGGTAATGACGGCTCAAGTGGTTAAATATCTCAAAACACAAATTGACATGAATCCAAACTACACTGATGATTGTGCTGTCAAACGATGAAACTAGATGGAATCTATGAAAAGGTTGTGGGGGTCCCTGGACTCCCTGCTTCATCTCTCTCTCAACTAAGGGGTCCTTGTCCTGAAAAAGTTGAAGACCCCTGGTTTACAGTGTCAAAGTCAACAAATCCAGCATGTGCATACATAATCTCTCTCATCACTGTCTGGCTCTGTCTCACCACATGGAACATGTATTATTCTATGTATAATACACTGTCTTAAACCCTTTCTAGAGTCACTTTAGTAAATTGGCTCTGTACATGGACCACTTTTTACAGTTTACAAAAGTCTAAGATTTTGATATTTAGTCGACTAATAAGACTAGACAATTTTAGAAGAAGACTAAAACTAAATGTGTTATTCAAAAGACTATGACTAAATCAGAATTTGCTTTCAAAATGAACACTGGTCTACACCACATTATCTTCTCCAAAAATAGCCGATCTCGGATCTAGCTTGTGACCTTGTAGATTAGAATGTAGATATGCTATTTTTTGTTTTCCCCAAGACATGAATATTATGGATTTTGGGTAAGTGGTCTGGCACCGGTTATAAAGGAGGTAGGACTAGCCTGGTGTAGCAAACACTCAAACTGCAACTACTGAATAAGGTAACCTTACTGTCATTGACGATTTAACAGAGCTGATCATCACATATATGATACAATACAGTCAGATTACCTTGAGTACCGCCATGGGGAAGGTTTATGTCACCGCACTAAGGACATTGGAAACGTTTACACAACAGCAACTCGACATGCATGTATTGTATGTACACTTCCTGGATATCATCTCGCGAGGTTTCTCTCTCTCTCTGTGTGTGTGTGTGTGTGTGTGTGTGTGTGTGCGCGCGCGTGTGTGTGTGTGTGTGTGTGTGTGTGTGTGTGTGTGTGTGTGTGTGTGTGTGTGTGTGTGTGTGTGTGTGCGTGTGTGTGTGTGTGCGGCGCGCGCTCGCGCGCAATACTCTTGCAAATGTGTGTGTATCTATGGAGCGAATATAGTGGATTAATTACTCACACGTGATCATATTACCATGTGCCTATTTTGTCTATTTAAATGCCAAATGTAGACCTATCATGTTAGAGCAGCTAGCTGTCACAACTTGTTGTCAAATTATGATGGTAAATGCTGCTTGACTTGACATTGATCAATAGAATTAGTTTGCAAAGAAAAGCACAAGTTGTGACAGCTAGCTGCTCTAACTGCTATTACATTTGGCATTTAAATAGACAAATAGGCACATGTCATCTGTGTTTGAATTTGTGGAGCTTCACATGTGCTAGGCCTACATAGAGGCAGGAGAGACCAAATGTTTTCCTACCATAGCATTTGGCAACCATCTGCCATGATGACTTGTGTCAGGGATCAAATGGATTCTATGGAAGTAATGGAATGGAATCCCCTGTGGAGGTCTGCAATCATGATCCATGGAAGCTATAATTACAGTCCACAGCTATTCCATGGAAACCCTTGATCCACAGGTCGGTCTTTAACTTTAATGACTCAGTCAGATCCTCTCAACATTGTATTTAGTAGGCCTAGTTGAACAGGAAGGCCAGGATGTATGTGGGGAAGGCTGACAGACAGAAAGATTGTCAGGCAGAAAATTACAGTTGACTAAAGAAGGTGTCAAGAATTGAAAGCTATAGCCTATGTCAAAGATTGACAGCTATTATCTGAACAGGAAGTCAGACACATACTGTGATGGCACACGTTGTAGCACACATTTAAATTTCTCTGATGTTCTCTAGAATATCTTGTCAGTTTCCCGAGCCTGTTTAGTTCATAAACCCAAAACCGAAATCTCAATCCAAGTCTCCTAACAAATATTGTTCTATAAAAATAGCAAAACAAGTTGCATACAGTACAACAGAGCTGGAAATAAGATGTTCAGCCTCTGAACTTGGAAAAGCGAGTTTTTCATTTGCATCTTGTTTGAGTGTCAGCTGTGATTTTCCTAACGTAGTATGATTATATGCACAGTTTTTCTTGAGAAAGCTCTCTAATTTGCATGAGACGGACAGAAGTTAACCTGGTTAATATGCAGTTGCCATCTCAGCCTCGGTGCCTGCTGCAGTATGTGTTTTTGCTTTAGACACTATAATAATCATGGACCTGTTCATTCAAACATGTTTCATCATGGGAATGGCTCTTGGACTATCTGTGGCAGAAAGGTTTGCACCCTGTACAGATTACGGAGATGAGGCAATTTACAATATTTCTGCTCTACAGTTCAGACATGTTTTCAGAGATCTGTGTTATGAATTTACGCATGGACCCAAGACCTGGCCTCAAGCCCGGAGTGCCTGCAGACAACGAGGGGGAGAGCTCCTGAAACTGATGGACTGTCCCGTGAAACGTTTCCTCCAGGAGTTCACACAAGAAAGGAACACCACCGACTTGACCTGGTGGCTGGGGGAGGGGGTTCTGGGGGTGTACGAGCAGTCCAGCACTGGTAAGTGTACATAGTCAGGGGATATCTTCAGAAATAGTGTCAAATCCAGGAATAAATTCCTTACCAAAACATTTCTTCACCAATGTGTTTGTAAAGGTGTCTAGTAACACATCTCACAAAGACTGAAATTCAGTTTCCCTAGGAGAATCCGTTACAGCTGATGAAAGTTGGAGTCCATTAAATTAACTATACAGGATAAAACACACCAACTTAAATATGCTTTAAGTATAGTTTATCCTGTATAGTTAATTTAATGGGACTCCAACTTTCATCAGTTGTAACGGATTCTCCTATAGGGAAACTGAATTTCAGTCTTTGTGAGATGTGTTACTAGACAACTTTACAAACACATTGGTGAAGAAATGTTTTGGTAAGGAATTTATTCCAGGACTTTTTAAGATATCACCTGACTAACAGCAAATTCAATGTAATGCGATTATGATTGCAACCTGTTTATCCTATTCATTGATCCTATTCATTGATCAGTGGTGGACTAAGTACTCAACCCCAGTACTTGAGTCAAAAAGTAGATGCTCCTGGTCAAGTGAAGTGAAGTCAAGTTGCTCAGTAAAAAATGTACTTGAGTTAAATTATTGTCTGGAGTACTTGCTTTTTACAATTCATGAGTATTTGAAACTAAAAATGTCAAAGTACATTTTCTTTTTAATTATCAATGTATTTCTGTATGTATATCAATAGTTGTGAAAATAGCGGTTCTACGAGCTCACATGTCTATCTGTTATTGGGCTTACATGGTTAATCCATAATGTACCTTTTCCCATTCCTAGAAATGTAGAAAAGTACACTATTTGTCTTTGAAATGTAGTGGAGTGAAGTATCCAGTCTTAAGTCCTCAAATAAATGTACTTATGTGTCGTTACTCTCCACCCCTCTAATCAGACACCGTCTTAATGGACTCCATCTCACCACTAACTGCAGTGAATCTAATCTACATGTAGGTTATTAGTTAAAGCAGCCTGATCTTATTTATAAAGTGTTTATAAGTATCACTGTCAGGGGCGTCACAAGGGGGGGGGGGGGAGTGGGACTGAGTTATAGGGCCCAAGGTGGAGGGGCACCCCTGATCCCTGTCACATGTTGTCATTGTATTCAATATTATAACAATAAAAACTGGAAGAAGTGCTCCTCGGAGCACAGGTCTACGCCACGTCAGGTTGGTTATTGTGGGCCAGCAATGTTCGGAATTTGCCAATCAGGATGGAATAGGAAAAGATAATGTTTACCGATTTGTGTGATGTTTGAACAAAATTTGTAGTTATAAAGTAGCCTAAAATGTTTTGCAAAAATTGGCCTACTGGTGGCACTATAATAGGGCAATGTTAAAATGGTGGCATTTGTTCCAAGGAGCAGTGTCCACATTTTTGGACACTGCTCCTATACAGATTTTGCCCCTAAAATCACACAAATCGGTACACAGTATGTCTACACTCATCTCATCAACATGAATCTGTCCCATATAGCGCCACCATCAGGCCGAATTTTTCAAACTCATTTTTGGACGCTGCTCCTACACATTTTGCCCTGAAATCACACTGCGACCTGACGGTCGCTTATCTCCCGATTAGGGAGTCTTACTGGTTAATTAACCTTAATTTGTGTGTGTGTCTGTGTGTGTGTGTGTGTGTGTGTGTGTGTGTGTGTGTGTGTGTGTGTGTGTGTGTGTGTGTGTGTGTGTGTGTGTGTGTGTGTGTGTTTTTAGAGGTTGAAAACACAACAGAAAATGATGAAAATGTTCCAGTCCTCTGCACATACATGAAGCTGAAGCGCCTTCAGCTTGTCACCACTTCTAATTGTAGCCAGCAACATGGCTATATCTGCACCCTGGGTATGCAATACCCTTTTCCTTAATCCTTCAACATTCTTTTGTATACAGTACATCTGTAAGATATTTTACTGCACTGGTTCCCCATGTGGAGTACGGGCAGGGACCCCCATTGGTCCTTGAGGAGGTTCCAGGGGGTCCCCAGCTAAATTATTGATAGCTACTGTAGGAAAATAAATGGAAATTATATAATTAAATTAACAAAAGATTGTACCGTTTAGGTTGAGAATCATTGTTGTAATGTATTTCATGATTCACCACTTCCTAAGAAGTGATCAATTATCCATGTCCCAAGTAATGGATTGCATTTTTAACACTAATTAATAAGGTATATGTTACCTTACCTAGAGCTGACTGTGATACATCCAACCCGCTACTTAAAGGCACTGTATTGCTTTTTTATTTTTACAGACTTCCGTTTCTCCTCAAACAAAGAGGTAAGTGACATTACAAAATAGTTATACTAGAACATCAGGCAGAATAATTCCACCAGAATTATTACAGAATTTGCTTGTAAAATGCAGATCGACATTTCTGTACTGCCACACAGCAGATGCTGATGCAGTGATGTATATTATGCTAACAGTAGGAAACAAATAAATAGCTGCATTAAAAGACAAAAGTACATGTTAAAACGTGGCATTTAGTCTGTCACCATCTAGTAGGCTACTCATTGTAGAGTATCTAATACAATTTTATCTAATTTCTCATAAATGTAGTGCATTTTAATGTTTAAATAGATCAATAACCCCCTACTCACTGATGAGGAGTAAATTAACAAAATATTTAAGATTTAGGGAGTGACACGCAGCAAAGGCTATCAGGCTCGGGACTCAAACCCACGACACGCTGTCAGGCTACACTGAGCCCAGGTACCTGGAACGCTATGCCAGCAGTCCAGGCCATCTACAGATACTGTAAATCTAACTACATGTCAAGCCTTAAGATTCGTTTTTCCACAAATCACGGACACAGAAGTCAAGGAGAGAAGGATGAGGCTGGATGGGCACTGTGTCAGGCACCCGGAACTCGTGGCGAGCAAACTGAAGGAGCCAACCCAAGGCATAGCTAGGAGGGGAAAGAGGCACAAATCGTGATCACAATTCTGACATTTTGCTAATGAGATGCACTGAAGTGAATACTGCACAAACACTATTTCAGTCTGCGGAATGTGTTAATTACCGGTAGCATGAATGTGGCACAAGGTAAATGTGAAAGCAATGTTCCTTTTTTTTGTTAGGATTGGGGAATTTTTCTAAGATGCACAGAATATAGGCAAATAAGCTGAGGACCATAGTCGTGGAATTCATGGTGAAACAAAATGATGAAAAATGTTCACAGCTTACTTTTTATTCACATTCACAGGGTATAAATCAGCCCAAACATGCATTGAAACGTCGTAAGTTAGAGTTTGTCCCTATCAATCTATTTCATCTTATGATCCACCATAGACTTTATGACTTTTTGTTATTAATGCCTCTGTGTGTCTGTCTGTGTTTCCCTCCATACACATACTGTATATTCCACAGGCTTTGCAAGGAGTTCTGGCACTTCTGATCAATCACTTCTGAACATGAGTATGCTAGTAGATGACATTGACAAACTTCTTCAGGTTAGTGATATGCTAATCATTTCAACCAGTGGTTCTCAAAACTTTTCATTTCAAGGACCCCCAGTTTGATATGTATTAGAGTCCATTTGGTTCCATTCGTACACTCTCAAAGTTACAGATCTGTCAATTTGGTTCCTAACTATCAGTCATTTAGCTGAGAACCCCCTCAAAGACCCCAAGACTGGTATAGATCACATGAACCCTAGCATCCCTATTCATCATAATAGGTGAACATTTGGTAAAAATGGACAATCATTCTGCAAAAATAGCTCATAATGTGTCGCAGTGCAACATGTTGTGAGCTTGCACAGTAGGCTATTGTTGGCAAAGAGATTTGGAATGGAATGAAAAACGAGGAGACCACGTATAGATCCCTAGAGAGCCCTTACTAACCTTACTGTCAGACTGAATACAGAGGCTGTTGTGTTGTATACATTATGAGTCATGGGTGTATGTCAATGTTTGTACACTGGTAATGTTTTTTGACACAGGCAGCCGATAAAGAATTGTTGCGCATGGAAATGAATGCAGGCGAGCCCACAGACGCAAGCAGGGTGAGTAACATTATATAAGTATATATTTTTGGACGGAACCCCTTTTAGGGTTTTTACCTTTCAATCTGGGTTTATAGCAAAACATTTTATTATTTTTTTTAAATTTATGAATAAATGTTCAAAGTTTTTTCAGAAAAAAAGGATTCAGAAGGCATTTTTTGAATCGGCCTCAGGTCTAAATGGGTTTAGTCAAAGTGCCACCTCACGGCAAACACATTGTTGTTGTCAAGACAAGAGAGAGACACTAATCTTTCCTACTTTATCCATAACAGGATGACTTCATTAAATACCTGCTTGAAGGCACAAGGAAAGTTCCTCCACAATCTATTATACAAAACAATGACACAATAGGCCATATTATCAACTGCACAGGTGGCATCTTTACCCTCTCAATAAAGAAATGTGGCGAAGCAACAAACCCTAACTCCGGGGTAAGTTCAGGCAAAAATGTATGCAAGAACTTAAAGAAACACAAACTCAAATCACACTCAAAGGTTATTTGATGTTTTTGTTCAATTGTTCCTTTCCAGACATTGTTTGAACAAGTATTTGAGATTTACAAGGCAATCAGCATACTGGTGGCTACAGCAACTAACAAGCCAATTGTTATAAAACATGCAATGGGAAGCTTTTATCAGAGCAGGTCAGTATTTTTTATTCCATTCTCAAAATGGGAACATGCAATTTTAGCCAGAAAACCTTGCTTAGATAAATTGGGCGAAAGGTTCTGTTCCTCTGCATAATCTTTCATATGTATGCTGTCGGGTCCATTTGGTTCCATTTGTAAACTCTCTGGAGTTAAAGGGATATTCCACTTTAAAAAAAACTCTGCCTTGCATGGGTCTGCCTCCCCAGGCTCAGGGCCTCTCCCCACACACACCCATTGTAACTTCAAACTCCATTTTAACCATGATAGATTCATTAAAAACACCCAATATTTTTTCCCCAGTACCCTCCTAATACGTGACCTTTTTCATTTATTTAAAAAAAATAGTTTTGTATTTAATCTTTTATAATTTTCCCAAAGAATTATTAAAAATAAATAAAAAAGGTTATTGAGAAAACACAGCCTGCTCACGTATTAGGAGGGTAGTAACCAGATGGGTGTTTTTAATGAATCTATCATGGTTCAAATGAAGTTTGAAGTTACAATGGGTATCAAATATCTAAATATTGAATCAAGCAAATTAAAATCTGTTCAGGGTGTTCATAAAAGCCTGATTAGATGATAAAGTGACCAAAAGTTTTTTTGAAAGTGGGATATCCCTTTAAGTTACTGAAACACTGTATTTTTGCGACCGTCAGGTCGCAGTTACTATCAAAACCTCCACCGCCTGTCCATCAGTTCGTCAGTCCGTCAGTCAGTCTGTCTGCCACGTCACATCACGTCACGTCACGTCACGTCACGCCACGCCACGCCACGTCACGTCACGTCACGTCACGTCACGTCACGTCACGTCACGTCACACTTTTGGCTCTACTCTTATCTCCGCCACGGTTGCCCCTATCCATGCCAAAGTTTGCACACACACTCCTTGGCTGGCAAACCACAACCTCCGCCCCTGATTTCTCACATGCCCCTCTTCTAGCGCCACCATGCAGACAACATACATACGACTTGACGCTTATCTCCCGATTAGGGAGTCTTACTGGTAACATGTTTCATCCTGCCAGCCACACACCAGCTGATATGGACCATCTGGTGTTGGGCTCAGAAGAGGATGGTGTGCGCATCAAGCTCCCTGCATACTCTGCACTCCAGTCCCAGCTGGGAGGGTACGAGACTGTCAATGCCCAGGTCTGTACAGTACTGTACATGCAGTGGTTCTTGTATTTCTTTTGTATTATGTATTTGTCCGTGGACCCCCATCTGGAAAGATTTTGTATCGGGAAGCCCATACAAGATGTGTTCTTAAATTAGTCCAAATGTTTCATATTTTCAAGATTGAAAGAAAACGGTGTGACATTTTGAGCTTGTTGTTCAGCATGCATGTGTGAGTGTGTGAGTGTTTGTGTGATAGAGAGAGCAATAGAGAGAGAGAGAGAGAGAGAGAGAGAGAGAGAGAGAGAGAGAGAGAGAGAGAGAGAGAGAGAGAGAGAGAGGTATTTTGGATCACTTGACTGCTGTTTGCTCCTCTTACTGTAGGTGACTACCTTTACAAACAATCCCCATCCATCAGATGACAACATCACAGGAATCCTCATCAGTCTCTTACTTAACGACGGCTCCTCAGAAATCCGTCTGACCAACTTGCCAGAGGAGATAGAGGTACAGAAATGACTCGAAATAATGATATTTCCAGGAACATGTCCCACGGCGGTACGAATATGTGTTAGCAAACACAGAGGGTATTGTCAATCATAACGCTGTATCAATAAAATTTTAGAATATAGCCGGAAAGCAACATTAGAAAGAAAATGTTTTAAAGTTTAAAATGTTTTTAAACTGTTATAACGATTTTGGGCCCTTATTGTCTCCACCAGGCCGAGGCGTGGCCGAGACTATGATTTCGCCCATGTCCGTCGGTGTGTGTGTGTGTGTGTGTGTGTGTGTCTGTCTGTGTACAGCTAATCTCCGGCACCGTTGGCTTGATCGACGTGAAATTGTACACACACTCCCTGGAGGCCAAAGCAGAACCTCTATCTGCCCCAATTGTTTCACATCAGCCTGTTATAGCGTGACCAGGAGGATAATTTTTGCAAAACATATTTTTGGATATTTCTCCTGCAGATTGTCCAAACATCACCCAAATCAGTACACATTATCTCTAGTCATGTGATCAAGACGGCTCTGTTGACATTTTCATATTCCATCCTGATCGGCTAAGATTGGCTTCCAAAGTTTGTAGGAGTGGCTCGTATTGAACAAAATGCACCAAATCATAAACGCAGCACCCGATTGCTGTGAAACTTAGCAGGCACATTCCCACCTGGCTGAGGAAGAAATGCCACCCTTTTCACATTTTCCTGTTACACCACCATCACCACCAGGAGGCTGATTTATGCTAAACAAATGTATTGATATCACTCCTACAGATTTTGTCCAAAAATCATTTTTTTCAATGATGTTATCAATTGTTGGTTGATAACATTTTGATTCTATAATGAAACCATATTTTCCAAATCTATCCTCAGACTGCGAACATTAGGCTAATGGATAATTCCTGATGCTATAAGCCTGCATTTCTTCTCTTCCACAGATCTTCCTGCCACGTACAGGTCCTCCATCACTTACCAACAGTACTGCTGTGTTGAAGGACGGCAGTCCACCAGTACTGACAGCATTTAATATCACAGACGCTAACGTGACGCTCTTCTTCAGTGTGGAACCCAGTTTCAATGTGTCACTGCTGATGCTACTGTCCCCAGGGGCTCCAGCTAATGAGACCAACTACACCAGCAGAATCATGCTCAATAACACGGGTAACTATACAATAGGGAAAACCAGTGAGCGTGGTTTACTGGTGCCACTAAATCTTTCCCAAAGACTTTTACAAAAATATTTAAATCAGTTATTTTAAGCCTAAAATCAAGCCATTCAGGATCCTGGATAGATAATGATCACGAAACCTTTGATTCTGTGAAAAGAGAAAATTAAATAAAATCGTTAAGAATAGGGTATTTATTAAATGTAGTATATCATGCAATTTCACGGTTTTATGGCCATGATTCACCAGGACACTGGATGACTTGATTCTAGGCTTAAAATAATTGATTTTTGTAAAAGTATTTTTTGTGGCACCAGTACCACTTCTGTGCCCTATACAACAGAAGCAGTCTCCAGTACTCTATTACATCACCTCATTCATTCAATTATTCACGGTCACTGCAGTGTGCCATAATAGATTTGATTTTGTACTGTTGCTCTCTGTAACAGGAGGTCATCGATGGATGGTGACCCCTGAGATGTTACGACAGACCACGGGAACGTGGTACATTAAGACCACCGTCCTCAATTACACCTGGGAGCAAGATGTGACCCTGAACTTCACCTCCTACACCAGCAAGTGCTTGTACTGGGACACAGAGCGGAGGGTCTGGAGCAACGCAGGCTGCAGGGTGAGGGGGAAGCCTGTACAGTTAAATGTCTGTTGTGCATTTTATTTTATTGTTCTACTTTGCCTGTAATCTGCACGTGGTGGAAGAAGTACTCAGATGTATTGCATAAGTATATGTTACCAATAACACAATGCAGACATTCTCCTGAAAATAGTAGATCTACAGGATCACAACACACGGAGTTCAACATGTGAGCTTGTAGATTGACACATAAACCTGTACATAAGGTTGCGTAGTACAGCAGAGCAGGTGGGAACCCCGACACTGACAAACATCTGGCTCGCGCTGGAGCTTATATATATTATATTGCATTATATTATAATAATATAATACATATCGTATCGATATCGACAGATATGAACCTGTAAAATATCGGTTATCGGATATCGGCCATCATTTCACGATCGTGCATCTATAATAATTGTTGTATTTTAATTTTTGATGATTTGTTTTAATTTTTTAGTAGAGCGGTCCTCTTGTTTTATTGATCTGAACTGTAAGAAACATCAAAATTCATACTGTTATGCTATGATGTTTTCTAATAAAACTTGAACTTGAAGTATAAGTATAAGTAAAAGTACCTCACGAATGTTATGCTAATTAACTATGGTATATTGTTTCAGGTGGGGGAGAAAACCAGTCCAAACCAGACCCAGTGCCTGTGTAACCATCTCACACTGTTCGGAAGTTCTTTCTTCGTGATGCCCAACTACGTGGACCTGTCCCGCACGACGGAGCTGTTCTCCACTGTGTCTGACAACTATGTGGTGCTGGCCCTGCTGTGTGCTTTCTTTGGCCTGTACCTGATCACTCTGCTGTGGGCCTGTTATGCTGACCGCAGGGCTCTGATCAGGGTGAGGGTTTTTAATATTACTGTTTTTCTTTGTGTTCTTTACTTTAATGTGTATACCAGGCGTCTTCAACGTTTTCAGGCCAAGGACCCCTTAGTTGAGAGAGATGAACCTTTTCATAGATTCCATATAGTTTCATCGTTTGACATCACAATCTTCAGTGTATTTTGGATTCATGTCAATTTGTGTTTTCAGATATTTAACCACGTCATTACCTAATAAACTTGACCTTTTACTCTGTACTTAGTCTGCTCTTTTTCCCCTCTACACCAAAGCTCTTTGCCAAAAATAGACAATCTACAAGCTTGTAGATCTGCTCAGTTCTCAGAATATGGACGGTAGGGTTCAAATAAAAAAGGTGAAAAAAGATTTCTATCACTCAAAGATTTGGAGGACCCCCTGTAGTAACTCTGAGGACACCCTAGGGGTCCCGTACCCCCTGTTGAAGACCCCTGGTATACTATTGTGTATTATCATCACTGTCGGCCAGTGTCGGGTGGAAACCTATAGCCTATGTCCAAAACCATCACTTTTCAGGAAATTGAAAAAGGAACCAGTTCAAATGAATCCAATGTAGTTATTATTTAGTCACAAGCTTACTTTTCATTGGTTAAATATTTAAAAAACCCACAGACACACTTAAACACTTCCACTTTCACTTTTGTCCCTTCAAAAAATAAGCAGGTATACAAGCTCCTAACGTGTCGCATTGCAAGCAAGCAATAGCTTGTTATTAATAGCTGTTATTTTAGCTACTTTTGAGTGACACTGTAGTATGATGAATTGGGCCAAGGTTTCTGCCCGACAGCAGCAATATAACTGGAACATATTCAGTGTTTCAAGGGATGACGCTCTGACTCTCTTGTATCATAGCCTATGACGTGAGAGAAAGATGGATTTCCATGTAAAAACGGTCAATGTCACCCAGCACTCATGTTTCTAATGCATTGAAAATGCTCTCCTGTTGCACTCTTAGAGAAAGATTACGCTGCTGACGGACAACCATCCATGTGCTCAGTATAACTACCTGCTGTGGGTTCAGACGGGCCACAGGAAGAACGCTGGTACATCTGCCAACGTAAGAGGCTTCACGTATGGAGCAGAATCAGACCATGGTTCATCAGTTGACCATTGTGTACCATGATTTATTTCACACTGGTAAAACCTCAGTGTTTATTTATCAATTTGTAACTCTGAGAGTGTACAAATGTGACCAAATTGATCTGTAAGTGTCCATTTGGTTACATTTGTATAAGTAACTTAAGGGCCTTTGCTTTCACACTAAGCACAATAACTACATGTATAATGATAACTATAAAGATATAATTTTAATGATCATTTTAACTCAATTGGCGGGCATAGTACACTCCACAAGTTCACAACTATAACTAATCCAATGGTATACAGTAGTTATATCTATCATAGTGCTTGGTGCGAATGTAAGACTGGTGATTTTACTGTGTACGGTATGTCGCCGTCAGGATGCTCACTGAATGGGGGAATTTAGCCACCATCCTTGCGTCCTTTAGGTCACGGTGAGGCTGATAGGCTCGGAGGGAGAGAGCAGGACGCATAACCTGGCAGACCCCGACAAGCCTGTGTTTGAGAGGGGAGCAGTTGACATGTTCCTGCTGAACACACCTTTCCCATTGGGGGATCTGCACAACATCAGACTACAGCACAATGGCTCTGGAGGCCATCCCTCATGGTACTGTAAACAAAGCATAACTGAATAGCAAGGGAAACACAGTGGGTCAGTAGTTTCAGTCAGTAGCAGGGGTGTCACACCAAATTCTGGGCCCTGGGTACAAGGATTCACTGCGGGCCCCCCATGAATGTTCTTCATAGGGGGAGGGGGTTTGACCCATTTAGACTGGGAACGCATTATTACGCTTTATTTTCTGCTTTAACACAGCGCGGCACCGAGTGCCGTGCTGCGAGCTTGTATATATATCTACTATTTTTGAAAAAGTCTTTGAATATTTCAAATCCTTCTAAGATTTTTAGAAAAACCTATGTTTCTATGTCAGTGGTGCTCAAACTTTTTCATGTGAAGGACCCCCAAAATGATATGTATTTGGCCACAGACCCCCATCTCAAAATATTTAGTTCCAGGGACCCCCCAGAATCAAAAATGGAGTTACAAAAGTTAGAAAATATAAGTAAAACAATACATACAGTATATTCAAAGATTGTGAGCTTGTATATCTGCTATTTTTCAATAGCTAAAGTATAAAATAATGATGATTAATCTGAAGGAGTAATATATATATTTCTTTTTTAAATAAGTCGGCCTCCTGGTGGCACTATAAAAGGCAGAGGTTTTTCCATAAATAGTGTGCATAAAAAGGTTGTTTTGATCAGTGGAGTTATAAGTAAAAACACATATCGGCCTGTTATAGCGCCACAATGAGTCTGATTTGGAAAACTTCAAGTGACATTCTTCCTCAGCCTAGTGGGAAAGGAATGTGCGTGCACAATTAAGGCAAAATTGCACACTGTGTTCATGATTTGAGGCATTATGTTCAAAACTGACCTATCCTGCAAAGTTTGGAAGCCAATCTTAGCCAATCAGGATGGAATATAGAAAATCGGCCTCACAGTATTTTTTGGGGTGGGCCGCAAACACTTTCAAGATGTTCAATTGGGCCCTGATCCAGAACAGGTTGGGAACTGCTCTTACATTATACATTTGATGTGTGGTGATGGTGTCTTCCTTTGTCAGGTAACAGGCACGTGCACACATAGACATCAAAGGGGGCTTGAGCTTCATACCTGAAGGCAGCATTCAGAATTGCCTTTTCCAAACTCTCCTGAACTTGAATGCAGCATCTTATGTTGAAAGAATTGCCCTCTCTGTGTAGAAATCCATGCTGTATGCCACATTGTCTTTTTTATGCTTAGTTTAGTGTGGTATCAACTTCAAGTACTGAAAATAGCCAACCTCCAAGCTCACAACGCAATTTTCAATATTTTCACCAAAAGGCCCTTTTACATATTTCAGCCCCTGCCTCTCTAACATTCTCTGCACGTCCCTGTCAGGTACATCAACAAGGTGACAGTGCAGAACCTCCAGACCAGACAGGTGTGGCACTTCCTGTGTGACTGCTGGCTGAGTGCTGACCGGGGCGAAGGCGTGACCAAGAAGAACTTCAACGCTGCCAAGCAGAACGAGATCCGGAGCTTCAGGTTGTGTCATGTGTGCACCAGTTTAACAATCAGAAGCAACTCTTGTAGAAGTGGAAATGAAAAGAAAGTTATATCACCATAGTAGTTGTTATCGGGCAGAGACCTTGTATCTCTATATTTCAATTTATTTTTATGATTTTTGTATAAGTTCAAGCAAAAGTAGCATAAATAGCAGATCTACAAGCTCACAATGCCTTATGCGTTATGAGCTTGTAGATCTGCTATTTTGCTTTTTTTTGTGAAAGAGTTCAAGTTTGTGGGTTTTACAAATCCTGAACCAATAAAAAGTATTACAAAGAGGTTGTGACTAAATAATAACTACACTTGGCCTATTGCAGGGGTCTTCAACAGGGGGTCCAGGACCCCTAGGGGGTCCTCAGAGTTACTACAGGGTGTCTAATTCTGAGAACATTAGCCAAAAATAACAGATCTACAAGCTCACAACGCCTCGCGCTGCGAGGCATTGTGAGCTTGTAGATCGGCTATTTTTGGCAAAGAGGTTTGTGTAGAGGGGAAAAAGAGCAGACTAAGTACAGAGTGAAAGGTCAAGTTTTTTTTAAGTATTGACGGTTAAAGTGGTTAAATATCTGAAAACACAAATTTACATGAATCCAAAATACACTGATGATTGTGCTGTCAAACAATATGGAATCTATGAGAAGGTTGTGGGGGTCCCTGCTTCATCTCTCTCTCAACTAAGGGGTCCTTGGCCTGAAAACTATGAAGACCCCTGGCTTATTGGAACATTGGTTCCACCAGGCAGTGGCGATATTCAACAGAAGTCCGTTCTGGTATTGAGCATCCCCTTCTTTTCAATCAGGAACATCTTCCATAGTAGAACGTCGAGCGGCTTCAGGGACGAACACATCTGGCTGTCCATCGTGGACCCTCCGTGGCGGAGTCCGTTCACGCGTGCCCAGAGGGTGTCCTGCTGCATGAGCCTGCTGCTCTGCACCATGGCCATCAACATCGCCTTCTGGAACATTCCTGTAGACTCCACCGCCCCAGTCATCTTCTCCATCGGTGAGCGAACAACCAAATTAAAGATGATAAATGAACGACTTTGCCGAATTACAAATGAAACATGTTGACCTGCTGAAGAGTTAGTATAGTGTAACTCTGGTAACTCTGTAATGATAAGTAATGCTGTTGTAATACAGTATATCTATATATACACTATATATATAGCATATTTTCTATGTGTGGTTGTGTGTGTGTGCGTGTGTGTGTGTGTGTGTGTGTGCGTGCCTGCATCTGTGTGTGCACGTGCGCGTGTGTCTGTGCGGTGTGTGTGTGTGTGTGTGTGTACTTACTACACTTGAAAAGTGTGAAATAATATAAAGTAAAGATCACAATATCATAAATAATAATGAGAAACACCACACAGACAAATATGGAGCGCGACGCTGACTGAGATTCATGGTAAAGATGATGTTTTTCCAAGGATTCACTCTGAGCTTACAGTGGAAATGACAGGCTGCTTTATGCTGAAACGTTTATCTCTGGAGGTACATCATGGTCACATACGTCACATACGTCATTGGTCAAATCTACACATCTTTATTGGTCAAACTGACTGAAGTGTGTGTCTAATGTAGTCGCTGAGGCAGGAAGCCTGAGTCAGCCGTAGATAATACAAAACATTACATCATCATCACACATTTGGATACAGGGGCGTCACAAGGTGGGGGAAAAGTAGGACTGATGGGGCCCAAGGTGGAGGGGCCTTAATTATTTGATACTTTAGATATTGAAAAATAGCAGATCTACAAGCTCACAGCGCGGCACTCGGTGCCGCGCTGTGAGCTTGTAGATCTGCTATTTTTTAAAAGTCGTTAAAATCTTTGAATATGTATTTTTTAAGCGAACGTTTGTAACTTTTGCTTCTGGGGGGGTCCCTGGAACGAAATATTTTGAGATGGGGGTCCGTGGCCAAATACATATCATTTTGGGGGTCCTTCACATGAAAATGATTGAGCACCACTGACATAGAAACATGGGTTTTCTCAAAAAACCTTAGAAGGATTTGAAAGACAAAATTCCAAGATTTTTCACCATTCTCTCAAATATAGTATTACAATACAATACTAACCCCAATGACAGCAGGGCAGTGTCAATGTGACCTAGTACGTAGTGCAGGGGTCTTCAACAGGGGGTCCACCAAATCCTTGGGTGGTAGGATCATTCTTTTACATTAAAGGAGTAGTTCACCCCCAAAATGACTTTTTTTCTATTGATTACTCATGCCATGGAGAGTAGAGTTCAATCATATTTTTAGTTTTTTGTCACATTCCTAAGACATAAATGTGATAACAATAAATTTACCCCCATTCATTTCGGATGGTGACCCGTTTCGAAACGGGTCACCATCCGGAATCAATGGGGGTAAATTTACTCAAATCAAATTTATGTCTTAGGAATGTGACAAAAACCAAAAAATATTATTGAACTCTACTCTCCATGGCATGAGTAATCAATAGAAAAAAAGTCATTTTGGGGGTGAACTACTCCTTTAACAACTTGAACCCTCACATCCCTATTCTGAGGAGAACTTTAGACAAAAATAGCAGATCTACAAGCTCTCAACGCCTCGCGCTGTGAGGCGTTGAGAGCTTGTAGATCGGCTATTTTCGGTAAAAAAGAGCAGACCAAGTACATAGTGAAAGGTCAAGTTTATAAAATATCGACGATTTAAGTGGTTAACATGAATCCAACATAGACCGATGACAGTGCTGTCAAACAAGATCTATGAATCTATCTATGAAATCGATGAAAATCTGCATCACACATTTATACAATATGTAGAGGGGTCCCTGCTTCATCTCTCTCTCAGCTAAGGGGTCCTTGGCCTGAAAACGTTGAAGACCCCTGACATAGAGCATTAATCATAGTCACACTGAACAATTGTGGACATACGGTATCCATGTGTTTGCGTGCCTCCACAGGCTCGCTGCGCATCACCTGGCAGGAGATCATGGTAGGGGTGGAGAGTGGACTTCTCATGTTCCCCATCAACATCCTCATCGTCACCATCTTTCGCAGCATCAGACCTCGCCTCTCCTCGCCGCTTAAAAAGAACAACGAAGAACACAACCTGAAAACCGGCACTGTTACCATATCAACCATTCTGAAGGTCTGTATGTACAGTATGTATGTACACTGTACACTACAGTATGTGTGTTTGTAGAGAGCAGATACTGTACACACCTACAGTACTGAACCACTTAAGCACTTACAAGTAAATAAAGAACGCAGTGCTCTTCCGAGCACAGGTCTCCGCAGTTATTGTGGCCTCCTGGTGGAGCTATAATAGGCCAATGTGAAAAGGGTGCCATGTGTTCTTGGGCCTTTCACGGCAACCGGAGGCATGCATGCTTGATTTGAGGCATTTTGTTTCAAAAATGAGTTTAGCAAAGGTTTACCTTGCTGTGAAAAGAGTGGCATTTGTTCCTTGAGCTATTGGGAATGGGGGTGCAAATTTCACACAAATCGCAGGCTGTGTTCATGATTTGAGGCATATTGTTCAAAACGGACCAATACTGCAAACTTTGGAAGCCAATATTAGCCAATCAGGATGGAATATGGAAAATCGGACAGATCCATGTCGATCACATGACTGTAGAGAAACTGTATATATCGATTTGCGTGAGTTGTGGACATAATCTGTAGGAGTACTGTCAAAAAATCTGCCTCATGGTGGCGCTAGAACAGGGCCATGTGAGAAATGTGGGGCAGAGGTTCTGAATTGGCATCAATTCAGAACCTCTGGCATAATTGTCGGCCTGGCGGAGACAATTATATACAGTATACAGTATATAAAAAGCTGAGCCACAATCAGATCAGAGAGATCAGCTATTTTTTAAATATTTTCAAAACGGTTCACATTTTTTAAGTGCCCAAAATTGAGTTTAGTATTATGTATTGTGACAAATTGCATTTGTATCCTCCCGTGTCCTCTATACAAGCTGAAGTAGTAGCCCAGTGTGACTTTTATGTAACTTATGTTTCTTCACCTTACATTTTATATTACCGGTAAGTGTACTCCCACAGCCCTTTGGCATTGTGTTGTATCTTGTTGTGCAGGAAACTGAGGAGCTTGTAGGCTTGCTCAGTGTCAGTCAGAGGAACAAGGTGTTGGAGGTGAAGGGCAGACTGGAGTCAGCCTCTGACCTCTTCCCCGCACTGGACAAGGTCCACGAGCTCATCCGCTTAATGCAAGGTACTCACTGCAGGCCATGAAGTTTCCTTCTTTTATTGGCTGTATTATTTATGTATGTCTATGTTCTCTATTTGAAGTCTCTGTCTTTATTGTATTCAGTGGTGGAAAAAGTACTAACATTTTGTACTTTTGTAAAAGTACCAGTAAGACTCCCTATTAACGGGAGATAAGCGACCGTCTCAGATCGCATACACAAACTTTAGAAGGCAATCGTAGCCAATCAGGAGGGAATATAGGAAATGGGACAGATCCATGTTGATGACATGACATGAAGAGATACTGTGTACCGCTTTGCGTGATTTCTGTTACAAGTAAAAGTCTGGAATTACTTGAGTGAAAGTACCCAAAGTATTGGTATCAAAATGTACTTAAAGTACCAAATGTAGAGAGTACTCATTATGCAGAATGTCCCTTTTCCAAGTTTTCAAATGTATAACAATCTACAAGCTCACAATGCGTGGCATCGTGACAAAATAACAATTACAATTTACAAAGTAACTAGTAACTAAACTTTTTAAATATTTGTAGAGGAGTAGAAGTATTTGCATCTGAGATGGAGTAGAAGCAAATGTACTGAAAATACTACTGCAATACTCCAGTAAAGAAAAAATACCTCCAAATAGTACCGTTGTGAAGGTTGCTAGAATTTCAATAAATCAAATCAAAACTAAATAAACCAAATCAAATGAAAGGCATGCTTTTATTAGTGTACCGGTAGCACATGAAAGACATGACCCTGTTCTATGTGTATTATAGTCTTCATTATGTCATGTAATGGGCAGTTTCAATAACTAGAGTGAACATCGATTAACTGACTATAACCCTGGCGAGCACTAAGAGTTGCAGCATTATTTTTTGTATACTACGGTTCTATTGTGAGAATAGCAGATCTACATGCTCACAACGCCTCGCGTTGCGAGGCGTTGTGAGCATGTAGATCGTCTATTTTCACAATTTCTGGCTCTAATATTTGATAATTTGAGCAATGTTTAATTTGTCATTTTAGAGGTATTAAAAAGTCCTTAAATTGTCCACTTTAGAAATGTGCAGATAGATACCCTCCATACACTTAAACTTCATGTTGGTTTGTTTACTGTTGAGAGAGAAAACAATGTTGCACATTAAGTTAATCATCTGGGGACGCCCCCAAAATAATGTGGCGACCCCCCTGGGGGTCCCGACCCACAGTTTGAGAACCACTGGTCTGTACTACCGTACTTTACTGTTGTTTCAGGGGAGGCTGAGAGTGACCCCCATTGGGTGTACTGTAGCCAGTTCATCCTTTACTGTCTCTCACACCTGTTGCTGTGCCTGGAGAAGCTGGATGTGAAGGCCTTCCCCAGTCCAGAGGAGCATCAGCAGGCGCTCAACCTCACCAACCTGATGCTTCGCAAAGCTGAGATGGTCTTCAGCAGTCACATGGCCTACTGGTCTGACGTGCCATATGCATGCTGCACAGCTCATTCTATAGCAGGGGTCTTCAACGTTTTCAGGCCAAGGACCCCCCACAACCTTTTCATACAGTAGATTCCATATACTGTAGTTTCATCCTTTGACAGCACAATCATCAGAGTATTTTGGATTCATGTAAATTTGTGTTTCCAGATATTTAAACCACTTGAACTGTCAATACTTAATAAACTTGACCTTTCACTCTCGAAAATAGCCGATCTACAAGCTCACAAGGCCTCGCAGCGCTTGTGGATCTGCTATTTTTGGCTAAAGTTCTGAATATGGGCGCTAGGGTTCAAGTGGTTAATATAAAAAAGGAGAACAAAGGTTTCTATCACACAAAGATTTGGGAGGACCCCCTGTAGTAACTCTGAAGGACCTCCTAGGGGTCCCGGACCCCCTGTTGAAGACCCCTGTTCTATACAGTCATTTAAGCCAGTGGTTCCCAACCGGCCCACTTGAAAATCTCAAAAGGGATTTTCGGCCCACCCATCTGATCACTTAACACAGCTCGTGGGCTTCACGGCCCAACCATCTGACAGTGTTAAGTGGTCAAGATTGGTGGGCCGTGTGCATTTTCAGAGCATGTTTATTTTAATGACAAATCAATCAATTCACCCTTTGTCAGCCTTCTGATTGGTCCCTGACTGACCAACCAGCAGGCTCTTTCTGCCTTGTCCCGCCCCGGTTCTGCCTTTTTTATTTCCTAAAACATAATTTTTGGAGGAATAAAAACATTTAAAATCATGCTTTTTAAGTTTAAAATGAGAATTGAATACACAAAATAACAATAAGAAGCAACTGAATTTCAATGGTAGAGGATGGAGAGAAAGGACTTTTGTCCCACCAAGACACAGCAACCAATGGGTGCAATGAGGGGCGGGACAACGGGCGGGACTTGACAAAGGGTGAATTGTGTTCCGACTTTGATCAGTGGAATTAACATAAATTATTTTTACATTACGTTTTATTTGTATTTGTTATATTATAATTCAAATCGTAGTATTTTGCCAATTATTTTGGAGGCCCCATAGAATATCCTCACAGTTGGAAATCACTGACTTAAAGGAGTAGTTCACCCCCAAAAGGCCTTTTTTTCTATTGAATACTCATGCCATAGAGACTTGAGTTCAATAATACTTTGTTGTATTCGTCGCATTCCTAAAAATTTGATTATAGTAAATTTACCCCATTTGATTCCGGATGGGGACCCAAATGCATGGCACTGGATGGGGAAACCGTAAGGGTAAGTTTACTATAATGACATTTTTGTCTTAGGAATGCAACAAAAAACAAAAAAATATTATTGAGTCTCCATGGCGTGAGTAATCAATGGTAAAAAAGTCATTTTGGGGGTGAACTACTCTTTTAAGCATATCTGACGCATTGGTCCTTCAACCCTGAATCTTCTCTCTTTCCTTCTCCTCTCTCCATCACTTCAGCCCCTCTCCTGTGAGTAAGAAGAAAAGGACTTCGGGTTGCTCGCTGCCATGGTGGTGTGTGTTCCTGGGTTGGTTCCTGCTGCTGTCAATCAGCGGAGTGTCCACGTTTTTCACCCTGCTCTACGGCTTCCAGTATGGCAAGGAGAAGTCCATCCAGTGGGTCATCTCTCTGGGCCTCTCCCTCTTCCAGAGCATCTTCATCCTGCAGCCACTCAAGGTAGGCATGGTAGACACATCAATTAGAAGCATTTTATGTGCACTCGGGGTAAAGTCCTCCTTTAGTCTAGGGCAGTGGTTCTCAACCTTTTCAGGCCCCGACCCCCAAAATATTCATATTTTAACTGGGGACCGCCTCACCCTGCACAAGCACTAAGAGTTGAGGCATTACATTTTGTATAACATGGTTCTATTGTGAAAATAGCCGATCTACATGCGTTGTGAGGCGTTGTGAGCATGTAGATCAGCTATTTTCACAATGTCTGTCTCTAATATTTGAATACCTTAGAAAAATGAAATACAAATAGAAAATAAAAATACAAATATTTTTAAGAAATCCACAAAACAGGTATATTACACCAACATGCTCCTTCTATCAGAGTCGCTGTCTGAACTTGAGCCACTGGAACTGCTGCTGCCAAATTAACCCTAACCCATACGAACACAGTAGGCTTGTGTTCGGGGAGTAAAGTCTCTGTACGTACTCCTACGACCTGGTCTGGCTCCTGTCAGTCAGCAGGGAGTGTTGAGTGGGAGGAGTAGGACAAAGGCTCTACATCCTCCTGGTGGGGGCTCGATCCTCACTGGCAGTGGAGCCAGTAGGTTACAGCAATGGCAAGCAGTGGGGGGAATTAATTGGTATGATGACAACATTTTGGGAGGAAAACAATAGGAATTTTACGTTCTTTGAATAGCCCTGGTTTCATTCACTTCATTCACTTTTGCTTGTTTGCCACTTACAGTGTAGCTTGGAAAGGCTATTCTACTCTACGTATGATAGCCTGCCTTGAGTACATAGTGGTTCTGCTGTTTTTTTGTTTTTTTTTTCTCGTTTTTTTTTTTTATTAAAATACTGGAATACAATGTTGTGTTACAGAATTGCACCTGTTTGTCTCATAGGTGATAGGTGTGGCCATCTTCTTTGCCCTGCTGCTGAAGCCTGTGGCAGTAGAGGATACTGAAGAGGCAGAGCAAGTGCTGTTAGGTAAAAACACAGCACATTCAAAGAGAAAACATCAAACAAAGTAGGCCTGTCACAATTATTACATAATCGCCTAATGACAATTATTTCAGATAATCACAATTATTTTTCAAACATTTTCAAAAATAGGGGAAATAGCAGATCATAACGCACCACGTTATGAGCTTGATTGGCTACTTCCACAATTTTCTTTATTTTGAAGGTATAAAATTATTTATTATGGCCCATTTTGGATATTGAAGTTATTTATCTTATCTTATCTGCCATGTGCTTTTTTTGTTTACAAGGCCTAAAAGGCTTCCATTGTCCAATTCTCAAAACACAATACATCTTTAATCGCAATTATTTGTATGACGATTGAGCGTCAAGCTAAATCTCATGATGGTGACAGCCCTATTGCTCTTTGCTGGGAGTTCCTTAAGAGGAATACGAATCGTTTCGCCCGCTTGGCCGTTCGCCCCGAAAGTCGGATGTTTCACCAAGTCCGTTCACCCAGTGCTGCTTGACTTTCGCCCAGATTTTCGCCTTTTCGCGGAGTCCGTTCACCCGCCCTTTCAACCAGACGGTCCAGTCCTTTCACCCACCGTGTGTGTGTGTGTGTGTGTGTGTATGTGTGTGGAGAGTTTGAAAACATAACCATTGATGAAAAATCCCATACCTGCTGGGTGAAGTAAAACAATGTGTAAACACAGCTGCAAGATTCGTGAGCTACTTTAATTCCAAACTTTTTTCTTATCAGTCATTCATTCTTGGCAAGTGTGATTTTTGTGCTATTGGAAAAAGAAAAAGAAAAAACTAAATATTACTTGTTTATATGTACATTTTAATTACCTTTTTGCAGCTTTGATAACGTGTTATTCTTCTATTATTATGACAGTTCAGATACATTTGGCACTATTGTTTTTTCCTATACAGACAATGTGTGACATTTTTTACTCTGCCCATTTGTCAAATAAACTTTTATATTCCTACATTTGACATCTTACGTGTGGCCATCATCTTCAGTTTCAAAGTGCTTTATTTATAAAGCAGATAACCCTAAATGCAGTAAATACTATTAGGCTATACAAGCCTAAATAAATAGCCTAAGTAAGTTCTCATAAACCCCATTATCAAACTAGGATGCAACTGCTTATAATAATCAGACGTGGCAACAACAGTGGGCAGGCTGGCATACAAGCTCACAACCGCAACTGGCGTGAGAGAGCGCTAATGGTGGGTGAAAGGACTGGGCGAACGTGCAGGTCTTAAAGGCGAAAATTCACCTCCCGGGTGAACGGACTAGGCGAACGGGTGGGCCAACGGCCAGGCGGGCGAAACGATCTGTTATGAATATGAATATTCTGCTTTAAAATATCAATATTATTTGACTGTGGATCACACTTTTCAAGAGCTGTTCCTATTTGTAATTATTGATTCTTAACTAGAGGAAAGAAAACAGTCTGAAGGCCGGCACAAACGTTTGTGCGGGCCTTCAGACTGTTTTTTTCAGCCTGTTTGTTTCAGCCTGTTTTTTTCAGCCTGCTTTTTTTTCAGACTGTTTTTTTCAGACTGTTTTTTTCAGCCTTCAACCCATTTATTTGCCTCTAGTTAAGAATCAATAATTAATAGAAACCATGTTACTTTCCACCACTGCTTAATTTGTTCAAAGAAATAATAACACAGCTCATTAATGTCAGCTGCTTTCATCCTCTCTATGTTAAAAGAAAGCGCATCCCCTTGTGGAAATGTCAGTGATGCATAATATCATTAACCCATGCTTTAAAAGTTGGTGGGAATCTTTCTTTCTATTTAATTACGCAGTATCAGTCGCCTAGCCCAAAGGGAAGCAAAGCTTCTATCTTATTTATAATTTTTTTCTGGCGACTAAGATGTATTTCTTGTGAAACAACTCCAAACACTGTTTAGTTTAGTTTAGTTTAGTTTAGCTTAGTTTAGTTTATTAAGGATCCCCATTAGTCGACCCCATAGTGGAGACTATTCTTCCTGGGGTCCAGGTATAAAACATCACAGTACAAATCATAAAATGCAGTACAGTATTATTTCATATACAGACAGTCTTTCTGCTATAGGCCTTCCTTGGGCCTATTGCACCTCCCAAGGTTGAGCCGGCCTAAACCTGATTAAAATACTAAAACTGTAATTAATTGGAGCAGAAGGTTCTATGGGCACTTCTAACACTTCTGAGGTTTTAAATATTGATTACCAGAATGTATTTATCACCAGTGCTTTTAATGCTTCATTCCCTCTAATGTTCCTGAATGGCATATCAATTCATCCTCCGCCCAGAGAGTGGAGATATGGTCATTCTAATGGCATGGTCTTCTCTTTTTAATAGAGCAACGAGGCAGGTGTAGACAGTACTCTGGCAGGGAAGGAAGCTGAGGATGCAACACATAGCTGCAAAACCTGTCTACGGAGCTGCCTCCTGATGTCCAGGCCCCCTAATGAACTTCTCTGCACATACCAGTACATAACATTAATACATTAATAATCAGACATGGCCCGCACACTGACAAAAACAATTGACTCTCTTTGGAGGCAATTTTTTTTCCGCACACTATTTTATCATCAAAGAGCCTCAATTGTTTTTGTCAGTGTGCAGGAATTTTCTGAATACATTGGACTATTATGCTGGCCTCTTGCAGCTTGCCCACTCCTTGGTAATCCTTGAGTCAAGAGCTCTATTTCTATCTTATATTCCTAGACTAAAGACTTGTAACGTGTTGTGTTGTATTTGTATGAATCTTCTGATGTCTAAGAGCCTCTGCTCCTATATTAACCCATTAAACTTCAAAATCTGTTTTAACCATGTTAGACTCATTGAAAACACAAGTCCTTGGCTCGTGCTTTTGGTGACTAATATTGTCCTTCTAATGCATGAGGGGCTGTGTATATTAATGTCATGCTTTAATTGTATTTAATCTTTTAATTTAAAGAATAAAGGAATTAAAAAAAACACAGTCCCCTCATACATTAAAAGGACAACATCAGTCACCAGAAGCAGGGACATGCATGTGTTTTCAATTATTAACATGAAGTTCAATGGGTTTATATAGGAGAGCGTGTGTCTGATAAAATGAACATCAAATATGTAAATATTGAATCAAACAACTTAAAAACTGTCTGGTGTGCACACAAATGCCTAGACATTAAAATGAGTTAAAATCTTAAATGAAGTTAAATATTAAATATCATTGAAGATATTGCTGTAAATCAGTGTCTTATGGAAACAACTCATTTTAAATCCTGTTCGTACAGATATCTATATGGAATACTGGAGCATCTTAATTGTGGCAAATATACATTCTTTACTCACTCTTTAATCTTTACTCTTTACATATAGACTAACTCATTACTAAAAAGAATTCCTCCAGTATTTACAACAAACACAAATATAAACTAACTTCACAAAAAAACATTTAAAGCTTATTATTTCATGGTCACAGGCTGTTACTGTAGTTCTTCTACCTTGTTCCCATTATTTGGACTCATGACAAAACAGAAACAGAACCAATACTGGTGTTGTGCAGTACTGTTTGATTCCACACTGAATGGAACACTACATTGTCCACAGTTGGATTCATACTGTGTAGAGCAGTGGTTCTCAACCTGTGGGTCGGGACCCCCAGGGGGGGTCGCCAAATTATTTTGAGGGGTCCCCAGATGATTAACTTATGTGCAACATTGATTTCTCACTCACAACAGTAAACAAACCAGCATACAGTATAAGTGTATAGAGGGTATCTGCACATTTCTAAGTGACAATTTAATGACTTTTTAATACCTCTAAAATGACAAATTATACACTGGCCAAATTGTCAAATATTAGAGGCAGTAATTGTGAAAATAGCCGATCTACATGCTCGAGGCGTTGTGAGCATGTAGATCTGCTATTTTCACAATAGAACCGTGGTACACAAAATGTAATGCCTCAACTCTTAGGGCCCGTTCACAATGAGCCGAACCCGGGGCCGAGGATCCCCGACAAGATTTCGGGAGGACCCCCCGGGAAAATCGTTTGGTCGGCCCCGGAATCGGTCTTGGGCTTGAACAGTACCCCGACACGATCGGATTATGTTAATTAGCTTTTTTATGACCTCGGGACTCGTCGGGAGCACTCACGATAATATCAAAAAAGCTTGATATTGTCGGGTCATCGGGTAGGAATCCTTTACAGTTATTGTCGTCTGAATGAGCTCACGGGATTGCTTCAGATTATATGAAGCCAGCTCCTCCCTTTTTAGGCTGCGCAGAGTGTAGGCTATTCGGTCACCTCACAATAGAACAGCCTACACTTTTATTATTATTATTAGCCTACTTACTTTTTACTTTAGCCTACTCTCTCCCTAAAATGTTGTAATCACTTGTTCAAAAACGTTATAGCCTATAGCGTTCTTTTTTCTTCTTCTGCGCAGTCATTTGGCGACAAGGCAGTGCATTCTATCGCCTCACGAAAGCCTTTCCCCATATAGGCTATATATAATATATTTTTTATATTTATAAAAGATAATATTAATCACCATTTGAAACGCCTGTTTCAAATAAGCGCACGGTTCAAGCGCCTGGGCCGTTATTTCTTATTTGCAATTAATATTATCCTTATTATGTTTTATATAAGAGCCCGGGCTATTATTTGTTTGGTTGTTTGGTATTATTTGCTATTTATTCAACTTAACTGGTCATTTATGTTGCTCGTCAGGGTGGGGGGGTCCCCAGATAAAATATGATTATTTTGTGGGTCGCGGCCTGAAAAGGTTGAGAACCACTGGTGTAGAGAACGGGCATGGCACGGACACCTTGGGCAACATGGATAAAATGTTTCAGTTTATGCCATTATAAATATGTTATTTGATGTTTCACACCTGTATTTTCTTTGCATGCTGTGTCTTATTCTCATCCTTAATTGCATCTTTCTATGTGACTTGTACTGTCCTGTACCAAGTTTAATATCTATAGACCCAACTATATTTGAATTCAGTCTTTAGATTATGAAACATCTGAGACTTTTAATATTGTATTTTATTACATTTATAAATAAACTGATTGAGGCTCATTGTATGTGTTGGTACTTTATTTCCTGTGCGAAACATTGACAGACATATTTTTGACTCCACTACATTTCTGTGTAGGGAAAAAGTACCTTGAATTAACCACTTAAGCGTTATTTCAAATATAGTGAAAATAGCAGATCTACAAGCTCACAACGCGTTGCATCATGATGCATTGTGAGCTTGTAGATCTGCTTTTTTTTACCAAATTATGTGGAATTTGTTGGGAAGATTTCAAAATGTCATTCCATCAATTGCAGTGACAAGGAAAAGCTACTGAAATATGCGCATCACTTATTTGAGGTGATGGGTCAGGAATGATCATTAAGCAAAAAGAATAAAACCTGCACACTCATATTCTGTAATTTAGTCTACTTTTCTTCGTTAAACTTGAGATGTGTGTACCCCGCCCACATACATAGACACCACAGGTCATGTTGTGGGTGGAATAAGTTAGAAAGAGTTCCAAAAGGTGGTTGTGGGCAGGCCCGGATTTATAAGACATGAGGCCCCTGGGCAAGGGGAAATAAAGAGGCCCTCGTGCGCGCACAAAAATTCCACCTCCGGTCCACCTGACCACACCGTGGTCCGTGACCTCACCTCCGGACCGGCCCGTGTATAATCTGACTGTGTATCCTCATTGGCTCATTGGAAGGGTCTGAAGCGGATACAGAAGTAGGGTGTGTGTGCATGTGTGTAGCCTATGTGTGTGGAAAGTACCGGATACATAGAGTGGGCGAGCTTTAGACTGCACTAAGCTTTCAGGGCAGCTACATGCAGTGCGGCCAGCAGAGCAGAAGCTCTCAATGTTATTACCATAATAAAACAAAATGTACTGTAACTAAACACAAATATCACTTTATTTGGATTGCAATATTTTAAAATGTCATCATTTAATTAACTCATTCAGGGTCTTTTCAAATGGCTACATTTTTTGGGGTAACATTTTCTTTTTTTTTTTTTTACTTTTTGAAAAGTAGCCCCTAAGCCCCTGAGGCCCCTGGGCGCGTGCCCACCCTTGCCCAATGGTAAGTCCGGCCCTGGTTGTGGGTGGGGTACACACATCTGGAGTTTGACCTGACAAAGAATCTTAGTTCCAGTAGCAGCACGATAAGTACAGATTTGACAGAGCAACTTTCATGCATAGTTGAGTTATAGTTGACCAGGATTATCTATATTTTGACTCAATTACTGGGGTTGAGTACTGCATGTAGCTATGTCAGCTCAGACTTGCATACTACCAGCACTCACTACTAGTCAAGCCCCCCCACCCCCTCTCTCCCCTCTAGGATTTACCCTGTTGTTCATGTTTTTATGGGACCCCCTAGGTCAGGAAATGAGATGCTGCATCTCAAGGGGCTATCAATAAATACATCTGAAATCTACTTATCAGACAGGACTGACTTAAAAAAAGATAGACATTAAATCATGCCTTGTCAAATTCATTGGATAGTAAGGAGGAGACCAGTGGGCAACAACTGGCAGCAGCTGGAGTGATGTCAATCTTATCTGGCGTTTAAGTGCCAATGTCTGGAACAGCTCTATCCCGGACGTGTGTGTGAGAGAGAGAGAGAGAGAGAGAGAGAGAGAGAGAGAGAGAGAGAGAGAGAGAGAGAGAGAGAGAGAGAGAGAGAGAGAGAGAGAGAGAGAGAGAGAGAGAGAGATTTGTCCAATCTTCTCATTATAATTACAAACTTGCAGTCTTGAAGGATATTGGAAAGTAATACAGTAAGCTGCTGAGGCCCCCTACTGTCCATAGCAAACAATACACTGCTGCTATGCACATCAGATAAAACATTTATTTTTGTATTCTAATCAAATAAATTAATCATACCAGTATTTCCATTCCAAATTGCATTTTATTAAACCATCTTCTTCGTAGGCAGCGAAAACAACTTTGATTACTAGAGAAGATATATAAGGACATATCTGTTAAAATTAATTAAACAGTCCATCTTAAAAGCCTAAAAACAAATAAATGCACAAACAGTTCAATAGTGTCTTCTTTTCTATGTACTGTGTATTAACAGAATGGTTGAAAAAGCTTCCAATGGTGTCATTTTCCTTCAAAAGACTGCTATACATATTAAAAAAAACAAGGCCACCTTGCATTTATCATATAAGTGGCTTGGGTGTCAGCAACATATTGAGCCTGAAGGCCAATCTAATGAGACGTTAACATCAAGATTTTTACAACGATTATTTGTCACCTCCTATCACCAGTCAAGCGGCATTTTTTTATATTGTTTTTAAGTTCAAAACAAAGAAATTTTGTTCAGAGAAAAACATTCATTAAACCTATAAATTAATCAAATGTTATGTGCAAGTCATGTGTCGAAGGATAACAAATGTCCACTATTATAGTATGTCTATGCAGATATGCAAGGCCTCTGATGAGAAATGTTAACTATAAGGCAATTGCAGGATATATATTGTATGACACATGCACAAGAAATCACACTTTCCCTTTACCATTAAACAGTAAGGACAATATCCTAATGGGGAAACATTTACATAAAACGTATCAAATTAGGCAATTGTGAGGCTCTTAGACAGACCCACCCCCGACCATCAATCTGGTTAGTTGTCTTTGGCCACATTTTATGGTTTGGGTCACAAGTACATAAAGTGCAAGTTTGTGGTAAAACTGAAAAGCTTTATTGTGTTAGAACTGTATATAAAACAAATTAATAATTATAATTTTAACATTCACCTCCCAAAATGTTTTAGCTTTACAGTTAGATCAATCATTCATTTAAATAAGTGTATCTGTAGCATTATATACCACCTTAAAATTACATTGGGGGGGGGGGGGGGGGGAATAAAACAGTCAGCACAGCGACACCAAATTAACAGAAAATGAACAGATGTGTAAAAAGAGATTTGACGTGTCACCAAGAGTTTTGCAAAAAGGTTAATGCATTGCAAACATATTAATTACGCCAAAGATGGAAGTAAATGTTGAACATGCACCACAGGGGGGTAGAGAAGACATTGTTGACAGTGCTTTACGTCATTTCACTGAATGCACCTTGGTGTGAGAACCTCAGTGTTTCTAGTCACAGAGATGTATTATTGTGAACGAGAGTGAACCTATGGCTTCCTTGCACATTCATGTCAGGGATAGTCCTTACAAACTAACTGCAACCAACTGTGGCCATTTAACTTGACCAGGCAGGGCATGTACAGATTGGATTAGCCAATACCTACTTCCCTGACAACACAACACACCTGATAAGACTGGGCAGGCTGGTTTGACTGGTTATGCTGGATTATATCAGAGTATGTAAATAGCAACAACTGTGAACCACTCCCTAAAAAATAAAGATAAAAAACAGTAGTCTTAATAAGAAGCGACGACAAATGGGAAAAGGTTAAACGATAGCAGAGATAAACCACTAAATATACAAATGTTTCACACAGTAATTTGATTGTGTAAAAATGCACTGCTCACCCATGCTTTCATTGAGATTTCTACAGACTACACAGCTGAGCGAACGACCACACCTTTAGTGAGCGGGTTGGCCTTTATCTGAATGAGGTAAAGTTAAGCTTGAGAAGATCTGCGTGAGATTTCAGTGAAAACATCTTCAATGTGAAGTGAAGGGAGATAGGGAGGGACTAAAGAGCGGTTAACAGTATTCCTGGCCTGGTTCTGTGGAGATGACGACACAGAGTAGCACGTGTAGGGCAGCAGCAGCACTCCCGGTGACTTAGGTCTTCTTCTTCAGCTCTTCGAACCGCCGTGACAAGTCGTCAAAGTCAATGTCGTCGGAGGAGGTGGTGTTCCTGCCGAAGGACGACGTAGGCAGCGTGTCAGGAACGGAGGGGAGCTCCGGCAGAGCACTGTTGTCATAGAACTGACCTGAGGGTCCAGACGCTGGAGAATAAGACAACACCACAATCAGAGGGAGGCACACAACCTTACAATTACACACCCAACTTGAATTGAACTGAATATGCAGTAAAATGGTAAATGTACACAACAACGGTCAGACTAAGTTCAGTATGAGTGGAGAAGTCATCGCCAATGAGAATGCCAATACCACACAATAGAATATTAGAAGGTACAATGATTAAAAGGACAACTCAAGTTGACAATCATTACACTTTTCTTTACATGGGATCCAACACGCAAATATTTGTAACTGTTGAAAGCCAACAGAACTCACCCATTGCCTGGGAAGGATCAGAGGGTTTGAGAGATAGATCATCGATCTGAAACATATCCATAATGCATTTGAGACAATCGTTTCCTCACGTCAAAATGTATGTTTTAAGAGGTTAGTAATGAAATTGACATAATCATTCAATTTTATGACTCAGCAGCAGGTGATTATCATTATAAAGGACAGAAAAAGTTTAGGAAATCCAGCCATTGCATTCCTGGGAAAACCCATCACCTTCAAGGAGGTTGGCATGTGACAAAAAAAGGTAATTGAAATAAATCTAAGCATTCCTTGGCTTATCCAAATATTATGTGGAGCACTTTATGTATACTGTATGTACTGTACACTCTGGCCTGTTCTTCAACCTATTCCATGAATACACACTGAAGCATTTATTGAGTACATGGTTAGTAATAAGCAGTTCATAGCATAGCTCCAATACCCAAAGACTCTGACTGACCTCTAGTTTGAGGGCATTAACCTGGCACACTCAGCCGCCAACTAACTGAGAGCAATGTTTTATCTGAGTTCCATGCAGACACTAACGAAATCTCCCATTGGCGCCGACACCGGTACCAAGTTGTGTCGCATTCCTGATGTGGGCGTGAGAGCAATTTTCCACCAACAATGTTACAAGTGTTACTAATGAAAGCCATATCTACCCAGCAAACATGTATTACTCTACCTCTATATTTGGAGAACAACGTTGACTGGATAGGGCACACACATTGAACATAAAATGCTGATATGATTGTGGTGGCTTTTCTTTTTTCATCAGGCCAATGTTTTTAATCTGTTAGTGCCTACTGGACCAATACTGCTATGTGTCAAACTTGCAAAACCATTAAACAGTACCACTACCACCATCAAACTAGAGGCCACCATGTTAACATAGGACTGCAGAAGCAAAGTCAGGTGACAGACAAGCCAAAATGAACTGCTCTTCCCTGAGTTGTGCCCTGCCCTGGCCATCTGTCCATCTGAGTGCAGTGGCTGGAACAGGAAGGAGTGGGGGGCAAGTGTTCGAAGGGCTCAGTCACTTACAGACTCGTATGTGGGGGGACAGCTGGGCAACTGAGGGGGCCCTCCTCCCACATTGGGCTGGAAGTTGTTAAAACTGTTGTAGGTCCCAACAGGGGCACCAAAGGGCTCCTGGAAAACAGATAAGCAAGGAAAGACATGTTCATGTACAAATCAGAACAAAGAATTGGAATACGATGTAGTTGTCAATGTCTCTCTCTCTCTAACAGGGATGCAGTGGAACACTCAATTTCTTAAAACATAATGAACAAGAGTGACTTACTGCTCCTTTGGGAGCAGGATAGTTGAACGCTGTTGGCATCGGCATGGGCATTGGCATGGGCATAGGCATAGCACCAGCAGTGAAACCTCCACCTCCTCCTCCACCTCCACCACCCTTCTTATTGTCCATTGTGTCCACGTCAATCAAGTCTGCCTCCTCACCAGGACAGACCTCAGGCTGCAGAGAAAACCACATGGTCAGAGGAAGCCTTTGGTTTGTTCTACAGTTTGACAGCGTATGTCTAACTGCAGTATCAAATAGAATGTGTGAAGGTTTGTGACTTGATACCTCATGAAGTTTGAAGTTAGAAAGCAAAGACATCTCACCCTGACCATGGCGTCTGGCTCATAGGGCACATTGTAGTTCTTGGCGATCTCAATCAAATAGCGCTCCACCAGGATCTTAGGAGGGGCCTCCACGCTCAATTTGTGCATCAGCTAAAATAATCAAGTTTGGACATGAGGTTCAATGTTCTACATTACAACAAGTAACTCTACACTCTTGGATACAATGAAGAGAGTCATGGGGATGAAACGCATGTATCAAAACAGCGACGCAGTTCGGCCAGTGGAGACGCCCCTATACTCTATAGAGACGCCCCTCTTAAAAACACACTTTGTAGGCTACTGTTAAAGCCTGCACTTGACACTTTTGTGCTAAAATAAACTTGACACTTGTACTGTGAAAGGCCTCTCATTTTATTTATCTTCTGTGCTGGGTGTTTTCTAATGGGTTGGCATGGTACAAAAGAGAAATTAGAATTAGTGAAAACGGCTCACAACACACGTTTTGAAAAGATAAAAATATACTGTCTTGTTTTGTTCACTACTAGAAAATGCAGACATAACTGATTATTTACAACAGCCAAAAATGTAATACATTTGTAAAACATGGGCTGTAGGAAACAATTAAGGAATAAAATGTGAATTAACGTTCATACTCAGCATTTCCTTAAAGTTTATTCAAAATCGCCTTTACTTTAACATTAAAACCCAAACTACTGTCATACTCAAGATAACTTATAACGTGTCGGGTTATTGTTAAAGTAAAGTCTGGGTTTCCGAGGCTATTGTTAAAGTAACGCGCTACGCGCCTGACAGAGATGACAGCGTCCCCAATCAGAGGCAAGCGGAACACCTACCCTGTCATTGACTGTGCCAATCTGGTTTGTCCTGCATAGCTTGCCATACTCCTTACTGTATTTTGCACACAGTTGGTCTGACACCTGCAAGAAAAGCAAGGAGATCAAATTGTCAATCCACCAAGCCTTTACATTTGAGTAAAATTGGATGGGTTACAGTTGTCAAGTGTGTTAGTCTCAAGAAAGATGGGTTGGCTGCTGCAATTTTCAAATGCTTTCAAGTAGTAAATAAGGTGAATATCTGCTCATTCCGTACTCCCCTGTGAAGTCGCTTAACCACTTGAAACCTTGAGTAACTATTCTGGGGCAAACATTCTGCAAAAATAGCACATCTTCAAGCTCACAAATTGCCGCAACAGGACTTGTGAGCTCTTGGATCAGCTATTGTTTACAAAGAGATCTGGTGTAGAAAGAAAAAAGGAGAGGGCCCCATATAGGGATAACCAGGTACATTTTAAAATACATTTTCCGGTGTGGAGAGCTTTTCCAGGGGAAGATGACGACTTCCTTAGTTATAGACCGTCTCTGAAGCATTCAAAGATTGTGGAAGAGATTGTCCTACTTAAAAACAGACTAGTCAACATCTAACTCAAAATAAATATATACTTACTATTTTGAGTTCTGACACCTCTGACTGCAGACGGGGAGCGGCCCAGATAAGGGTGGACACAGCTTCCTGTAGGCCAGGGTCAAGCTCCCTGACAGGAAAAAGGTTTGAAGGAAGAGAGCAGACATGGGCACAAAGATAGATGACAAGGAAGTGTAACGGTTAGTGCCTACTGGTCCTAAAAGCATTGTCCTACTGTGTCTCTTTTAATGTTATACATTGTGAGCGTCTGTTAGCCAAGCCACTCACTTCATAGACTGAATAAGGCCAAAGCGTGCCAACAGTAAGTCACAGTATAGCTCCAGAATCTCCATGGCCTCCACCAGGTAGTCCTCTCTGATGATGTGCTCAACACGAATGCGCGCCCGCTCATCCTTCCCTGATGACAGGTAATCTGCTATCTCCTTCCTTGCCTTCTGGGCTAGCTCAGCTAGAGTTCAAATTAATCAGACAGAGAAAGAGGGCACAGTTAAGAGCTACCATGAAAAGTGACATGAAAAACATGGCAAAAATCCATTTGTAACTCTTAAAGAGTGTACAATATGGAACCAAATGGACACACAAGAGTCCTTTTTGGTTACATGTGTACAGTTAGAGTTAAATTAACACAGAGGATTTTAATATGTAGCCAATTGTTCAGTAAGAGTGTAGCCTTGGATCACGACTGTCATATATTTCTTTTAGCGATTCTGACATTTGGGTATCTTGGTGATTTTACCGAAATAGTGTTTGGAATTCCGTGTTTAAGGCCTGCCCTGTACATCTCTGTCTCTGTATAAATTCAAAATATAAAGTGCTTTACCCAAAGCCACAGATGTTACCCGACCGATCATACATGCTCTTTGTGATCAGTAATATTCTGTATTGTTTAATTAAGTGTTTTAATCTCATCTGTGCCTGAATGCCATTATATTACATTTCCATCGACTGTAACACTCTCTTTCACTTGCTGTGCCAACTTGCGCCACTGGCCAATATAATATCTCAATGGCACAGAGTAAAACACATCTTTACTAATCAATAATGAATATTATGGAACACGCAGTCAGGTAACAACCGTGACTTTGGGGTAAGCACTTGATATTTAGAATTTGTACATTTATTGTGCCTTAAACACAGAACTCCATACACTATTTGGGGGAAGTGTCCAAGACTGTCATACAATGTCTTGATCCAAGGTTAAGTAAGTAAGAGTGGAACGTTTAACGTACTCTTCTTTTTCTCCAAGAGTTTAAGGCGGTTGATGACCAGCCGCAGGTTGACCCGCAGCCTCTCTGCTTTGAAGCCTCCTCCCAGCATGATGGTCAGTTCTCTGTGGACAGGATGATGGCAAAGAGCTGCCTGTCAGCAGTGGTGGAAAGTAACTAGTACAGGGGTTCTCAAACCTTTTTAGGCCGCGACCCCCAAAATAAACATATTTGAACTGGGGACCCCCACCCTGACAAGCACTTGGAATTGTAGGTATTACATTTAATGTGACTCGTTTCCAAAGATAAATATTGTGAAAATACCAGATATACATGCTCACAACGCCTCGCAATGCGAGGCCTTGTGACTTGTGAGCATGTAGATCTGCTATTTTCTTTTACATTAAGCTAATCATCTGGGGACCCCACAAAATAATTTGGGGACCCCACTTGAGGTCCCGACCCCACGTTTGAGAACCACTGAACTTAAGTAGGCCTACTGTACTTAACTTTACTTGAGTATTTCCAATTTCCAATATTTTACTTCTACTCCACTATATCTCTGATCCAAATATTGCACTTTTACTCCACTACATTTATATGAGAATGTTAGTTACCAGTTACTTTGTAGATTGATTATTATTATTACAAAACATACATTAACCACTTCAACCTCATAATATACAGTACATATTGGCCATTTGAAAATAGCAGATCTACATTTTGGCGATGTGACGCATTGTGAGCTTGTAGATCTGCTATTTTCAAAAGATTTTTAAACATTTGAAAACTTGAAATTGGACATTACTCCAACATGATGACAGTGCTGTCAAACAAGCTGCCGAAATCTATCTAACATTTTTAATCTGCAACACAATGTTATACAATATGCAGAGGGGTCCCTGCTTCATCTCTCTCTCTCAGCTAAGGGGTCCCTGGCCTGAAAACGTTGAAGACCCTTAGTATATATGATCGAAACCTATGAAGTCAGTCATCCATGTACTTGATGGTTTGGGTTCTATGAGTCATGACATCATGTGAGCATGACCACACCAGACAAAAACAAACTCACTCGACCAATTAGCTTGGCAACATTATGATTAGACAACACAACTACGGTAACGTTAACATGGTTAAAATGGTTCCCTTGCTTGTCTTTTATTTCCCCACAATGTATACATTATCTGATAATAACAATGTCGGTAAGGTAACGTACACTTTGAGAGAGAAATGTTAACTTAAGCAGGCTAGCCGCTATTAGCTACCCTAGCTAACACCAGGCTAACTAAAGTGACAGAGGTTTTGAGTCTGATCAAAGGTGCAACATTTATCTGGACAACAGAAATAAAGAATGAAGCCGTTAGCAGTTCATAGTAATATCAAATGAACGGCCGACAGTGGCGGTACCTGTTGGTATCCTCGGGAAAGTGTGAAACGTCAACTTATTTGGGTCGTTGCCTGCGTTTCTCTGCCTGCCCTGGTCTGTCTGTCCGTTTCACTTCCGTGAAAATAAAATATGATCCATGTGTGACGTCATGGGGAATTTTGTGGGCGGCTAAAAAAAAAAAAAAAATTTCTTGTCACCACTATAGTGCGCTGCTGATACTGTGTATACATCATAAAATGTATCTATGCCAGGGGTCTTCAACGTTTTCAGGCCAAGGACCCCTTTATTGAAAGAGAGATGAAGCAGGGACCCCCACAACCTGTTCATAGATTCCATATAGTTTAATCGTTTGACAGCACAATCATCAGTGTATTTTGGATTCATGTCAATTAGTGTTTTCAGATATTTAACTACTTGAACCGTCAATACTAAACTTGACCTTTTAAGTTTATTTAGTCTGCTCTTTCCCCCCTCTACACCAATTCACCAAACCTCTTTGCCGAAAATAGCAGATCCTATTTTTGGCTAAAGTTCTCAGAATATGGACACTAGGGTTCAAGTGGTTAATAGGAAAAATGGGAAAAAGGTTTCTATCACTCAGTTTTGGAGGACCCCCTTTAGTAACTCTGAGGACCCCCTAGGGGTTCTGGACCCCCTGTTGAAGACCCCTGGCTGCCTTATTCAGTGGTTCTCAAACGTTTTCATGTCAAGGACCCCTATGTATTAGCCCACAGACCCCAATTTGAATAGATATGCCAGGGACCCCCATAAGAGAAGATTTTTACAGCTCTATAGCTGTGATTCTCAACCATTTTAATTTCAAGGACCCCCAGTTTGAGATACATTAGGCTACGGACCCTGACTTAATGGCATTTCTATCTCTGGAACCCAAATGTATTTTGTAAAAACAAGGTTAATGTAACTCAGAGTGTACAAATGGAACCAAATGGACCCTGACCTATAGGGTCAATTTGGTTCATTTAGCTGGGGACCCCCTGGAACTCCCTCAAGGACCCCTGGGGGTCCCCGGACCCCACTTTGAAAACCACTGCTGTATACATACACACTGACATGTGCACAAAATATCTTCCATGCCTTCACAATTAACATTAGAAGTTCTATTATTACACTATAACACCCCATCTCTCCATGCAGTGCATCTTGGCATGTTAACATCAATCACGCACACATCTATTCACATTACTCCCATATGATTTGACATCAGTTTAAAGATCTTCTGGCAGCACCATCATTACAAGAAAAATAAAGCCTGAATGGTCAACTAGGAGATTGTGCCTGGTTCTCAATATAGTAGAAAAACCGTATTGACTTTTCTCTCCCTCGTATTATTTTTTATACCCGTCTCCAACTACTTAATGAAAATGTATGCATTCTTGCTTAGTGTGAAAATCCAAACCGGTCATCTGTCTTCAGCGGTGTCTATGAAAGGAAACGTAAGATTCACCATATAAACTTTATTATAACAGAAACACTCAGTCATTCCACATACATATTTAAAACAACTCAGGGCATATTATTTTCTTTTCACTGGTGGGTTAAGATATTGCAATTTTCTTAAAAAAGAAAAAATAAATCTGTACAATGAAATTATCACTCAACTGAAGCACAAAAGTAGAAAAGGATATCCTCAGTTCCACACACTGAATTACAGCTCCTAATACTTGACATACTAAACATTTTAGAATTTCACACATCAGACAAATGCCAAATATGTTGTACTGTCAGCCCCCTAACTACTGCCTGGGTGTTGTATTATGCTGTCAACCCCTAACTACTGCCTGGGCGCTGTATTAATAGCACCTACTGCTCCAAATCGTTGGGATGGATTAAATGCAGGACAAATTTCACATAATGTGCAAATATCCGGTGACAAAAATACACACTTTCCCTTTCCGTAGGGAGGACATGAGTATGCCCCGGCTGTGTAAAGTGGACTGGACTGAGTTCCATTCTCATCAAGGTCAAACTGCATAGATCTGTGTCCAGGAAGAGAGGTACTCCCAGCTGGCTTCATTCCTGACTCAGATCTAGAGAGCATTATTCTCCAACCCTCAGAAAAATTGAATATATTATCCTCACACCATCTTGAATGCTCCTCATTTATTAAACATGCACTTAATTATTAAACAAACGTTTTAAGTTGATCGTTTTTTAACTCGATTTATCTAGCACCCATCACATTTCACTTAGATGTGCGTGCATTATCCTTGAACTGCCATTATTCTCCACCCTACCAGAACTAACAAACAGCATCATGTAATGCTACTTCCCACCCATAGCACCCGCTCCAGGAGACCCTCCACAACAGCATAATCCACACCAACCGGTAGAAAGGTAGGGTTAAAAATTAGTAAGGTTTACATTTTGTAATTATTTTCAACATAGGCAAATACCTGATTAAGACCCTGCATGCTGGGTGGAAATGTTGCTAGTCAAAGTATTAGGAGCTGTGATCTAGCATGCAAATATCAACTCTTTCCATCTACTCCAACATCACAACATAACTATAATTTGAGTTTGCCAACAGACACTTCTTTATGTTTCTTCTTCTTCGAGGCCTGATCCTTGACACTTTTGATTTGGCTTTTAACCTGATCCTGCAGCTGAGAGAAGAAGGCCTGAGAGGAACGTACAGCCTTGTCTTTCCCTTCATCCTGAAACAAGAACATTTATCAGTGTTAAGTTTAGCACCGGCATTACTCGCGGTTTACCATCCATTTACCATCATACAGGACATGTATTCTCTTTGCAGGACAATGTTGCTGATAGGCCTGTCACAATTATTACATAATCGTCTAATCGTAATTATTTCACACATAATCGCAATTTCCAAAAATAGATGCGAGTTGTGAGCTTGTAGATCGGCTATTTCCACTATCAATGTAGTTTCTTAAATATAAAGTTGTCAAATATGTTTCTTTGTATATTTACGTTATGTCTTATGTGTCATGTCTGCTATGTGCAACTTCAAAGCCTATCAGCCAAACAGAAATGTAACTTAAATTTGTAATCGTGACAGCCCTAGTTGCTGAACAGTTCTACAGTATATACAGTATGTGGGTCTGACGCTGATTTGTATTCCATACCACTTTGACACTAACCTTGAGAATCTTGGCTTTGCCCCCTTTTGTGATTTTCTGGAGGTTCTGTGCCACCTCAGCCTTGGTTAGCTTTTTGTTGTCTCCAACTCTGTTGGCCTCCTTCTCCTTCTGTCGCTTCTCCTTCTCCTTGATTTTGAGACGCTTCACCGTCTTCTTCTTGCGTCTCTCACGCTTTTTGTCTGTTGACGTCTTCTCAGAGTCACCAAGCACATCACCTGCTTTGCTCTTCTCCTGTGGTTAGAGACGAATTATTGTCAATGATCAACACACAAAACACTATCAGATCCATTGTGTGCTGGCATATTGGCTGACAAACCTTGACTTCCTCTGGTGCCAACAGAGTAGCATCACTAGCACTGACTGGAGCCACCTCCTCCATGGCGATGGACGGCAAGTTAGACACCACTTTAACCTCAGGGACAGGCTGTGAAACAGGTAGCTTTTCATTACTACTCTGCAACGTTTTGGATTGCAAAACTTCATGAAACAATTTGAAATAAAATGAAATTATTTGTCAGGTGTCTCAAGGAATTACTTTCATCCAGCTGCATGCAATAACAAATTAAAAAGCTATGGTGAAGTAATAGGCATAAAATAGCAATGCATCTAAATACACTTCAATATGTAAATGACAAATGAAAAATTAAAAGTCCTTCACACAAGGTACACCCAGGGCATGAGAATTAGAAAAATTGCCAGTACATTCAGCTGGCTTATGACTTTAAAAGGGGAGCATACACTGACTACGGACGGCGCGGCAAAGCCTGGAAAATAGAACAGTGGCATATCGGAGCAGCGGGTGAGGTGTGAACGCGCGTATGCTCGCGTCTGCCGCCGCCGGTGTGGGCATGTTCATTGAAAATAATGCAGGCGGCTGTTTTGACGTCTGCAGCCGGTGTATGTAACCCTTAAAATGTCATGTTGCCAACTCCAATTCATTTCCCAAAGAGTGTCACTTGTTTACCTTTTACTTTTTCCCCAAGGATGCATGGGAAGCAACAATTTTAGGACCATATTCACTGTAGGAAATGGTGTCATTATGTCATTATTTCACATCAAAACTGTCAAACTGTCAACTTACTGGTTTGGGAGTGAAATGGAAGTTGGAAAGAGCATCAAGCTTTAGGAAAAGTGTGTCCATAAGCTTCTGAATTTCCACATGGGCTGGGTTTTCTACTTCCTCTGTCTTTTCCTGAAATGTAAGAAAAAAGGACCAGCTTATTTAGGTTGTGAAATCTGGTGGGTGTGGGTTTTTGGCACAGAATAGTACTTTAGATTAGCTAGTCTCTGAGTGAATCAATGGTAGAGAAGAAAAAGGGAGACAAACCTGTGTCATCTTGATGTACTCCTGCTCGTAAACCTGCGCCAGGCTCAGCTTGCTCTTCTCATGGTCCAACGTTAACCTCTTCTTATATTCAAAAGCGTCCTCTTTGGGTTTATTCTTACGCACCACATCATCAAACACCTGACGAAACAAAACAAGTGAAGTCGAAGACCTGTGGTACAGCATCGATATGTGAAGCTGGGGCGGGCGACGGATGATTTATGCAGACCAAACTAGCTCAAGTGAAATTATTTAGGCTCTGGGCTGGTTGTGGCCACACTGACATGCACGACAGTCGTGTCCCATTCACGTTCAGTCTATGCAAGGCAAGGTTAGCTTCAAGTTGTAGCGTTTCACATGCAGTAGTGGCGTTTCCATAAACTTAATCGAATTAGGGAAGCGAATTATCATAAATACGCATTAAGACAAAGCGAATTTAGCATGTTTCCATTTGCGGGTGTCATTCGAATTAGCGACGTCGCAAGAGTTGATCGGGCTGATTTTTTTCAGACCGAACCTGAGCACTGCACCGTCTGCACGTCTGACTGCTGTCACTCGGTCGCTGTCTAGTAGTGGGAAGAAGGGATTATCAGTCGTCATCATCATGGCCCCAAATAACTTTTAAATATATACAATTGGCGACGAGTCTCTTACGAAATTGGCAAGAGTTCCTCTCAATACATAAAGCTACCGATTCACCGGGAAAACCGCAGTCACGTCGCTGCACAGTGGAAGTTTCAGCGTCCTCTGGAAGGTCAGGTGGCCGATCTGCAAGTGGATGCGAGCTGCTGTGCCTGTGAGCTTGTAGATTGGGCACTTCAGGCACGCAACACCGTGGGATGAGGAAGGGTTCGCTCGCCACCGATGGCTTGAGGTGAAAACGGGAGGAATTTACACATGGTCCGTGTCACTCCGTGTGTAACAAACAACAGGTTTGTTTTGTGGGCTAACGCTATACCATGGACAAAGTGGCAGGGGAAATGGACCTAGAATGTCATACTTTATTCGAATGTATTGTCTGACCCGTTTCCATTCACTTTTGCGCATTTAGTTTATTCGATTAAGCCTCAAAATCCTCCTCCTCCAAGCGGATAATCTTTTTTGCGGATAATGAAAGTTTATTCGCATTTTGAAGTGTTTCCATAAAAACATTTTGCGACTAAGCTGTTAATGCGCAAAAAGTGGCTTTATGGAAACGCCACTAGTCACAAGTTCAAAACTCCCAAACACAACGGTTTGACACCTCTGCATTTGATAGCCACTTCCCTGCCATCACCCTTTGTGTGACCGTCCCCTACATCAGCCATACCCACACTGTCATGACAGTGTGATTCATCTTCTCTGTCATGTACAGTACCTTGTATTTCAGTGTGGTGATACCAACTTTGGTTTTATACCAATACGCATGCCAAGCAGCAGAGTTATCTTTATGCACAGGAAACAAAAAATACTTATATAGGAAGAACTAAATGGTCTCTGGAGTGTAAGGAATTGTAACGTGTAGGATCCATATACTGACCTGATCTTTTATTCTCTGTTTGATAATATCCTCTAGCTGTAGGGTAGTTTCCTCTGTGATAGCAGGGGCTAGGAGAGAGAAACAAATTACTACAGATTTCAACTGAAAAGGAAATTATACACAAATCACAAAAATGCTATGGAATCAATGCTGCCATCTCTTGTACACACAAACATCATGAACACATTGCATTGCCACACCTACCCAGCCTGGATGCCTGATCAAACTGCACGTCTTCCTCAAGCATGCTGTTCTCTGGACGAGTCTGAGCCGATACCTCTCCAGCCAACTGCCAGGGTTTATCTGAAAGAGCTGATTTCTCCAACTCTTGGATCTTCTCTTGCATCTGAACGCATGAATCAGAGAATATATTATTACTGTACATATTGACTAGATGACATGATCTTTAGTTTTCCATAAATACAATATATCAAGGTCTAGTCAGTAAACACAAACACGTCAAACGATGCCAAATCTTTAATGAAATTCAGCGTTTGTGTTCTGAGGAAGCATCTATGGTGAGTTGTGATTTGTTCTGACAGGAGGCGGAGGCAGCGAAAACCAGAGCAAAAAGGTTGAGGACTCTTTGTAGCGATAACCTCGCATTACCAGGATTTCCAAATAGCAGAGAGCCTGGATTTCGTTCCAAACGGACTAGTGTGATCCCGTCTAGGCCACGAATTACAGTACAAATATATGTACCCGGTTATGGTGATTATTCCCCCACATGAGTGCAGAATCAAGTAGCCCAAGGCCCCTGCTACCAGTTAGAATAAAACATGAACATATCAAATGAAGCATCTCAAGAAATACTTTGTGTGTAATTGGCATACACAAGGTGGCGTTGGTGTTACAGATGATTTGCACACACCTAACCCATTTAGCTGAAAAACAATACCATCAAGAGTAAGTAGAAATACAATAAAATAACAATAAGGACAAGTTGGGATACCCTTTCTTGACGTTTCTCAAACGATGACTTGTATGCAGATTTTTCTGAGTTTGGGGCCTTCCCTCCCCCTAAAATGTCCTCGATGTCTTCTCCCTCGCTCTCTTCTCCAGAAAGCTCCTCTTCTCCAGAAAGGTTGAAAGTCACTTTTTTCTGCCTCATCTTCTTATCCTTAATTGTGTCCCTGGTACAGAATAATAATGAATAAATGCATATTTGCTGGTATCAAACACCAATTCATCAATTCATATATTACAATTAATGTCATTATATTTGACACAGCACTTACTCGTCCTCCTCCTCCTCCTCCTCCTCCTCATCATCATCATCCACTTCCTCTTCAGGGTCTTCCTGCATGTCATCCTCGTCCTCTGACTGCTGGTCTGCTTCACCAGGTTCACCTTCCACAGCAGGAAAGTAGTCTTTGTACATGAGATTCCTGGAACTCTTTACCTGTAATACATTGGAAACAACATGTATCCTGCTGCACACTGTGTCACTATGGCTGCTACTTTACAAGAATACATATCAAACTGATTTATTACCCATTTGTTTAAGCATTTTTGTCTAATCCAACTGCTAAAATCTCATAAAAAAATAAAAAAAAATGTGTAAATATGCAATTTTTTAAATGTGTGAAATACTTTTATGTATTACATAATGGTGACGAATAACTTACAGCTTTGCGTTTCTTCTGTTTTTTGGCAGAAACATCTTCATCTAGGTCAAGCTCATCATCATCACTATCTGAGGGTAAGTCCTGAAATAAATAGTCTTTATCTTCCTCCCTTTCCTTCTCTTCCAGCTTGTCCAGATCATCCATATTGGGTTCCAACTCTGACAGCTTGAAGAACCTCGTATCAAACTCAGAAGGCGCTCCCACGGCCTTGGAAGCCTTCCCTACAGCCGGTCTCTTTAGCTTCTCTCGCTTTTCCAAAGCATCCACATCGAAATCTAAATCAGAATCCTCATCTGCGAAATCCCCTTCCCCATCCTCAGACCCTTTCTTAGGCTTCCTGTGTGTCTCCTCCTCCTCCTCCTCCTCTTCATCACCCATATCCTCCCCCATGTCCTCATCCATGTTGTCCTCCTCTTGTTCCTCCTCCAGGATGGTCAATGCATCATCTGAGATAATGTCATTGACCGCAGTCTCAAAATACCTCAGCACAGCAGTATTCTGCAATTCCAGCTCCTGCCAGATCTGCTCTTCATCAAAGTCCTCCACCACCAACTGCTCCAAGGGGCTGCCTTTACAACCCGTGGGCTCCTGCCCCTTGTGGAAGTCATACAGAACCTTCGTGAGCGACGTAAAGTCTGCTGCCACATCATCTTGAAGACTGTAGAAAAAGAAAACAAACATTGTTACACTTAAAGTCACATGTGTGACAATCGGATGATTCATTTATTTAACTCAGAGTAAAAATGGAACGAAATTGTCCCAAGAATGTTCAACCCTACAGGTCCATTGGTTCCATTTTAGCCTTGGATCAAGACTATGAAATCAATCAAATGATAGATGTATTTGATCGATTTAGACATTTGCAATGCATTTCTATGATCAAGTAAAAGTCAGACTGGATAAAATACATCTATGAATGATAGTAGTTCCATTTCTACTCTAAAGAGTTGACACTCACAGCTTGTTGATTTTACAGTGTGCGTGTGTGTTCAAAACGTACACCACAAACACTTCTTCACACAAGTTATCACAGTTTACTGATAACAGTGTGCATGCTGTGCTAGCCTGCTAGTAGCCTAGTTATCATGGGCAATTCTCAAGCTAGCATTCGCAAAACAAGACGTCAATGTTGAGACATTTATTTTTAAGAAAGTGTAAACACGTCTGTACACTTACTCAAGGAAGTTTTCTGTGTGAGAAGTGTTTATATTCAGTTTATTTACGCAGTCCACCAGCAGTGCTCGTACATCTTCGGCAGCCATCGTTTCCCTCACATGGATACGCGTGTGTTTGGGTAAAATAGGTCCCCCCAGAACTCCACTTAATGTGAAATGGTTCCGGGCAGGGGCGTCACAAGGAGGGGAAAAGTGGGACTGAGTTACCAGGGCCCAAGGTGGAGGGGCCTTAATTATTTTATACTTTAGCAGATATACACATCGCGGCACTGTGAGCTTGTGGATCTGCTATTTTTGAAAAGTCGTGAAAATGTGTGCAAATCTTTGAATATATCGTATGTATTTTTTAGATTTGTATCTCAAATTTTGCTTCTGGTGGGTCCCTGGAACTAAATATTTTGAGATGGGAAGGATTTGAAATATTCAAAGACTTTTCACGATTTTTCAAAAATAGCAGATCTACAAGCTCAGAGTGCCACGCTGTGAGCTTGTAGATCTGCTATTTTTTAATAGTTGTGCAAAATAATGCGTTCACAGTCTAAATGGGTTAAACCCCTCCCCCTATGAAGATCATTCATGGGGGCCCCGCAGTGAATCCTTGTACCCAGGGCCCAGAATTTGGTGCGACACCCCTGGATACGCGTGCGTTTGGGTAAAATAGGTCCCCCCCAGAACTCCCCTTTATGTGAAATAGTTCCGGCCGGGGGACTGCTAGCCTGGAAATATGGCGTCCAACGTGTTGAAGGTTGCAGGTAGGTTTACCCGATATATATTAATATTATCCCCCGTTTGGTCTATTCAGTTCTCAAGCGTCGTCATAGTTATTTTTATTATTAGCAGATAGGAGAATATCATTGAATAAAACGGCTTTATACTATGTTTGCTTTGTGTGTTACATCACTGCGTGTGTGACGTGTGTCGGTGTGTGTACTTGTCTTGTTGATTATTGCGGTTTAAATGTAAATAATCTGCCTTGCCTTGCGAATCCATTATTTTCTTTAGACGTTTATCCATACTCAATTTCAATTGAAATGGGCTTTTGGCATGAGAAAACATTGATTGATTGATTGAATACTGTATTAGAAGTTTGCATAGGAATAGTACAGGACAGTAGGCTACAGTTCAGATGTCTACTAAAAGGATTTAGACCACAAGAAAGCGTAATGGCTTGTTTGCATTGGGGTCCATTTGTACTCAATTCATGAAACAAACATATGATTGTTTACATCGTCAAAGCAAATGAAAACCAATAACAAATGTAAAGGGGAGTGATGGCATAAACAGATCTGTGCGTTACATTGCATTAGAAAAACTAGCTTTTGAAACTGCACTCTACTTTTAGTTGCAGGGCTTTCTAGGTGCACTCGCCACACACTCCTGAGAAGACATTCAACCACAGCATCCCTCCAGCAGGGAGTTCCTGGTCCACTATGGAAGGTCGGGAGGCTGAACCACATTGCCATCGCTGTCCCAGACATAGAAAAGGCCACCGCTCTCTACCGGGACGTCCTGGGGGCAACAGTTAGTGACAAGGTGCCCCTGCCGGAGCATGGCGTCTACACAGTGTTTGTGGAGCTGGGTAATACCAAACTAGAACTTCTTCACCCCCTGGGAGAGAAGAGTCCAATTGCTGGTTTCCTACAGAAGAACAAGGCGGGCGGGATGCACCACATTTGTATTGAGGTGAGATGTACTTGATGTGACATGGGTGGTGTTGACATCTTTCTAGACCAGGGGTCTTCAATGTTTTCAGGCCAAGGACAGGGACCCCCAGATTCCATATAGTTTCATTGTTTGACATCACAATCATCAGTGTATTTTGGATTCATGTCAATTTGTGTTATCAGATATACAGTATAACCACTTGAACCATCAATCCTTAATAAACTTGACCTTTCACTCTGTACTTAGTGTGCTCTTGTTTCCCCTCTACACCAAAGCTCTCTGCCAAAAATAGCCGATCTACAAGCGTTGTGAGCTTGTAGATCTGCTATTTTTGGCTAAAGGTCTCAGAATACGGACGTTAGGGTTCAAGTGGTTAATATAAAAAAGGAGAAAAAAGGTTTCTATCAACACAAAGATTTGAAGGACCCCCTGTAGTAACCCTGAGGACCGCCTAGGGGTCCTGGACCCCCTGTTGAAGACCCCTGTTCTAGACATGACTAGAACTTCAAATATATTTCCCAGTTCCATAAGCCAGATGTGTATTTTTTCAACACGTTAGTTGATTGTTAGTTGGGATTATTGATGATTAAAGAGATTAATTCTAGCAATTGTCTTGTGGTTATAGGTTGATGACATCAACGCTGCAATAGTTGACCTGAAGGCGAGGAACATAAGAATGCTGTCACCAGAACCCAGAATAGGTGCGCATGGGAAACCGGTCATGTTTCTCCACCCAAAAGACTGTGATGGTGTGCTTGTAGAGCTTGAAGAGGCCTAAGCACTGTTTTGTCTGATCAACTCTTTGATGTTTCTGAGAGCTGTTCATTCACATATATTCCTCCTCCAGCACAGTAACTGTCATTTCAGTTGAGTTTGTATTTGGCTTATCTTTGCACTTCAGAGATGGGGCTTGGACTAGCCCTGAAACATGACAGTCGCTGATAACATGACGTACAACCGTCATGGGTCAGGATTTACCTGCGTTGGTGGAGGCGAATTCAAAAGCCCATACAAACTACACAAACATTCAGATTTCACAAACAAAGTGCTTTATAAAGTCACAACCCTTTCTAAATCTCGGCCGGCATTGTATAATTAAATTTACCCAGAACCTCTGTCTTCTTTGATAAGAAGCCTTTTTATCCGATATGTTTCTGTTTTCCCATGCATTTCCTGGTGTTCCGCATGCAGATGAGATGTGGCCGCGGCCTTGCAAAAATGGGTCCGGAAATGCATGGGGAAAAAAGAAAAATATCGGATAAAAAGGCTTCTCATTAAAGAACACGGTGGTTCCGGGTAATTATACAATGCCAGCCAAGATTTAGAAAGGGTTGTGACTTAATAAAACATTTTTTGAAATCTGAATGTTTGTGTAGTTTGTATGGGCTTTTGAATTCGCGTCCACCAACGCAGGTAAATCCTGACCCATGACGGTCGTACGTCATGTTATCAGCGACAGTCATGTTTTAGGGCTAGGCATTGGACAAAGTTTTTCTTTTCTTTTTTTTTTGCCTTTGCCTGTTTGTGGTGAATAAATAAAAATGCCAGTTTATAGCATACTGGGTGGCAGACTGTCTATGAATTTCCTTGTCCCTAAGTCGCCTTTCCTTAAAATAATTATTGAAAGACATTCAGACATGCAGTAATTACTATTTTTCTATTCCCTGCTTGAACTCTTACAGTTTGGGATCATACTGTACTGCACAAGTGACTGAAGCTGAATGTTGACACATTATAATTACAGCTTTCAAAGTCCAAACATTTGTTTATCATGGCCTACTGTTGTGCAGTAGTTGTTTATGTTTATAGGGAACTGTAGATCCCATTTTGTATTTTTTCCAATCCAAGTCCAATGATAAAATGTTACTGAATTAGAAATATAATGTATTGTTTATGGGGCCTTTTTTACGTGTGCAAATACAGCCCTAAATATTTAAAGAAAACATCACCTTCAATATTGTGCTGTACTAGCAAAAAACTAGTGCACCAAGCTAACCAGACCTACCTTTTCCCCCATGTTCCTTATGTTTCAAATAGTCTTTATAAATGGATTGGACAGGAGAACACATGTATGTACTGCAAGTGAAATAAAATAAAATGCTTTGTTTTACGCTAATGAAAAGGTAGTGAGTGGTGGTAGATTGTCTATACAGACAATCTACTGTATAGATCCAGGTGTGTGTGTGTGTGTGTGTGTGTGTGTGTGTGTGTGTGTGTGTGTGTGTGTGTGTGTGTGTGTGTGTGTGTGTGTGTGTGTGTGTGTGTGTGTGTGTGTGTGTGTGTGTGTGTGTGTGTGTGTGTGTGTGTGTGTGTGTGTGTGTGTGTGTGTGTGTGTGTGTGTGTGTGTGTGTGTGTGTGTGTGTGTGTGTGTGTGTGTGTGTGTGTGTGTGTGTTCATTAATGCAGGGCGCTGCTGTTATCACCTCAGTGCCTTGTTCTCCAGGCTGCTATGAATTTGACGGAACAAGAATAGCAATGTGGAACGCTCTTAATTGCCATAATCAATCCATAGCCTTCAGCATTATTCAAAATGACTTTAGACAAGCTAAGTGCAACAGCAACTTGGCCATTATGTGTTGTTCACTGCAGTTCTTTCTGCAGTTCTGTAAGAGAAATACATGAGGGAGATGAGTATTAGCCAAGCACAGCAAGGCAAATTCCATGTGCAATGAATCCTTAGTTTTGCCACTGCCAGTGCTATTACTGAATTTCCCGTCAGGGATTAATACAGTTCTACTGTAGCCTAACTTACCCTTTATTAGCTAATGAGAATACAGTCAAACTATGAAAAATATACCTGAATGTTTTTGTTTTCTTTATTTTCACACAAATGATAAGGTGTACAATCTCATTAGGCCTATATAAAAAAAGAGTATTGTAGAATGAGAGTACAGGACTGACATAATTGCCTTAAAATGGGGTCTTGTTCTCCTAGTTTTAGGACAAGAAGTCAATATTTGGCATAGCCACAGAGAAGAGGTGAGTTGAGGCCACATCCTTCATATTTAAGCATTTCCCAGTTAACACTAAATATCCAACCTATGGATTTATTCTTGTCACTGTTCTGTATAATGTCATTGTAGCAAATCGTATCATCTAAGCAGCATGCATGTGAACTCAGCAATCATGTATATGCTAGGGATTATATAAATCTGTTGGGTCATAAGTCATGGATATGACAATAGGATATCAGAGGTTAGGCTATATCCAGCCAGCTGCCAGCTGTTTAATCAAGGAATACATATATCTATATTTAATATATGTATATTATTAGGTTTCCCTGTGGAGGATGTATTTGTTTAATTTTAGGTTTCCATTATGTGCCAGATTGTAGCTGATTCTTACATTTATGTACCCAGGGAGGGTCCAGTATAATACATATTACAGGCACACATCATGTTTAGACAAAAGGTCTAGATAGAGAGAAATCTAATGTATTGCCTATAATGAACAATCACATTATCTTTCATGGCAGTGGGGTCAGCCAGGGAGTAATAAACTACATTGATCGGGTGGGGTTACTCTTCTGTTTCCAGTCCACAGCCTTTATATTAGACAACTGCAGCAGGGGCTTTATTATACACGTTCCGGGGCGTCTCTCTCTCTCACTCTGGCACTGCATGTTCAGATTCCTGGGTACTCACACGGCCAGCTCTCCCTCGACGAGACGCAGAGAGAGCGATGCGCGAAACCGTATCATCATCAACATGATAAACAGCATCATCTGAGAAATTGGAAGGACGCGACTTGATCAGCATATGAGATTCTCTAGGTAAGACATTTTCCTTTAACATTTTATATAACAGTCGCCACCAAATGAAGCCTGCTCAGTGATGCTTTCAAGGCAACTGACTGATGCTGAGCCAACCACAGCATCACTGATGCGGTCCTATGGAGCTGAAATGAGTCCCTACATATAATGTTGGTGTGGTTCGTTTACCTATAGCTGCTCAGCCTGCTCTGGGTCGAAGTCGAACTGGCTGGGACAGCAGCACTACATTTTTAGGCTAACAATTTGAGGAGGTTTCTTGTTCATAGTCATAGAATACATAATACTAATAGTATAGGCTATAATTGTGCCAGAACGGGCCGAATGGTGTCCGATAGGGCATAGATTAATGTTTAGACGTATGTGATAACATTTTAATTCTTTTTAATGAGCACCAGTCTCAATGAGCAGTGGACATTCAATCACATTTTATTGAATTCAAATATACGGTATTAAAGTGTAAAAATAAATAAATAAATAAATAAAACATGTCTCAAGACAAGAAATGATAAATGATACTGATGTGATGTCATCTTGACCTAACCCTGGTATGAGTAATGATGAGTTCACGAAATATGTGACCATGGATTCAATGCCATTGAGCCCCAATGTGTAGCCTATTCTTCATTGTGAAATTGTAAAATAGGCTACTTTTTATTTCCTTCAATGCAAATAATAATTAGAGGGTTTGAAGTTGACAAGTGTTTGAGATAGGCTGATGATCTCCTATACTGATCTCCTATAAGATTAGAATTCTTTGGTTTTTGGCTCGCTGACATTGTAGCAACAATTAAATATATATTTTTAAATTAAAGTCATACTATCGTTCATTTAGTCTTTTTGGCGAGTGGCGACACCTATGGTAGCTCTGTTGTCATTACAGCATAGTTTTGTCTTATACAGAAGTATGGCTCAAAAAGGAATGCTGCTGGGTCCTGACTCCTGAAATGGTGTCAAAACACATTTATGTAGAATGGTGGTGATTGTGAAAAATATACCAGTGGAAGATTATATCATACGCCAGGTTCGGTCGCAGCTCGGGCGGTGCACTGTTCGTTCAGTACTAGGCTTTAAAGAAGAAGATGAAAATAGCAGATTCAGTAATAGCACATTTTGGGGTGCCTTTGTTTACTTCTACAACTGGTTCCACACCATCACACCTGTTTACACCAGTATTCACCTAATCGGGAGATAAGCAACCGTCAGGTCAATGCATATGTCGGTTGTGGTTTGCCAGCCAAGGAGTGTGTGTGCAAAGTTTGGCATGGATAGGGGCAACGGTGGCGGTAAGAGTAGGTCCAAAGGTGTGACGTTACGTGACGGACAGACGGACTGACAGATTGACAGAGGGACAGCCGGTGGAGGTTTTGGCAGTCGCAATTATACAGAATATATTAATTCTATAAATGTTCTCTTATATTTATGAAACGATGGCACTAATGTCAATATACGATGGATTGGTCATTTGTGACTCTTGCGTTGCTATAAATTGTCTTCTGAGTACCACTCTGTTCCAGTTGTATAGAAGAGGATCATGCGTCATGTCTGTCTGTCTTTTGTCTGTCTGTGTATTGTTGAGTTGGAACAGGGAACAAGCAGATACGCATGTCACCAGTCCTCCTTGACTGATTTGTATGTTAAATAATCCCTATGGCCTCTGTCTACATTAAATCATACAGAATCTAAATAGCCTACAATGTTACACTTATTTACAGTAAGATCACAGTAACCCCATAGCCAATCTAGAAGCATGACTACTTTCACAATTTATTTTAAATCATTACAATGTTGTGTTGTTGTTGTTGTTTGTTGAAAAATCTTTTGAAACATTTTTTTTGGGGGGAGAATGTTTACTTGCTACCCATAAAAACGGGAAACTATGTTACCCATGATGTTTGGTATATTCCATAGCTGGGAGAGGTTGTATGGAGCTTGGGAATAGGGGAGAGAGAACATTATGTGGCTGACCTGAGTCAGAGAGTGATGACCAAGGTTGTAATAGAGGATGAGGCCAGGCAGACAGACAGAGGAGAGTGATGCATGGTCATAGAGAAAGTGAGGAGCCCCCCGGGGCCTATGATGGGAAGGTATAACGCCTTGGAGGATGGACCGTCACATTGGACTGTGGTGCTCTATGGGGAGTGCCGGTACACCTCAAGCTGAGGTGGCCATGTGACATGTCCCGGTTGTCCCCTTTTATTTCCCATTTTTTCTTTCCTTTCCGTTCCCCTCAGCCACATAAAGGAGGCTGGGGTTTTATGCATGACACCTGTGCAAGGACAGACACTATCCCTGCAGCCTGCTGAGGTCTTATTCATGCAGCAGCAGGAGGACTTTAAATTGGACTGTAGCGGAAGAGGCAAAGAGAGGCAGCAGGGAATGATCTTGCCCATTCGTGCCCATGCTGGGTTTCACATGTTTTTAACCAGTTAACAAACGGAAGGCAAATGGCTATTCATCCTGAGGGAAAAATAGTTTCCAATTTCGACCCACAAGAAATGATGGATGTCGGATGATAACAACATCCAAAGTGAGTCTGCTCAACAGCGCCACTTGGTAACCCATGCCTGCCACTGGTCACCCAGTGGTATTGCAGCTCATGCTACATACATAGTTACATAGTCACATAGTTAGTTACACACGCAGTCAAGCATTGGAGACATTGTACCACCGCTCAAAAATATTAAACATATGGCTCAGGTGACGGCTGGGAATCGGAACGTCCCAGGTATGTATGTGTGAGTATGTGTGCGTACGTGTGTGCGTGCATGCATGCGTGCGTGCGTGCGTGCGTGCGTGCGTGTGTGCGTGTATGGGTGTATGCGTGTGTGTGAGAGAGAGAGAGAGAGAGGGTAGAGAAAAGGGGAGAGCTCTCTAATGTCACTCTCCTCATGTCTACTTCAACTCTTACAGCTCTGTCCTAGCTCAAAAGCATGTTGAGTGTTAGGAATGAGTCTCCAGAGTCCCCTGCCATTCTATAAGGCATCAGTGTTGCTGTGCACCTTCAGGGAGTCCATATAGAGTGGGTGACTGGATGGGGTGTGAACAGATCTGTGAGAGATGCAGAGGCCTGACATGCTCCATATACTATATACCAGTGGGACATTGGGTCATCCACTCTTTGCTGAGTGTGCTGAAACTCTGGCTGCAGCATCAAGTCCAATGCAAAGCCCATATGCGGCTTTATTGAAATGGCTTGTGTGGTGATGTTTAAGGTGTTTTACCTCACAAGCGTAGTGAATAAAACATAGTTAGTTTGACTGTCCCCCATTAAACCTCACAACGTGTTGCGAGCGAAACGTTGTGAGCTTGTAGATCAGCTATTTCCACTTTTTTGTATAAACGAATACCGTTGTATAACACAGGGATTAAGAGGTTAATCAGACCATTTGATTTAGCTGATTATAAAAAGTCTGTTATTTTTGTCAATTTGTTGATGAAAAACGTGCTTGTTGATTAGTTATAAGTGGTTATTGTTTTTTCTAAATATTGTTTTTGGTGTATTTTTGGATAATTGCCCAGCACCAGTTACAAACATCTGGCACTACTGGTCTCTTATAGTACATCCTGTTGAAGGGCCTTCAGGCTAGCAACTGTTTGGCAGCTTACAGGGAGTGGAATGAGTTGTAAAAGGTCACTGAAGCTATACCGTAGGTGTTTTTAATCTTGAGAATTGCTGTCAAGGGCTCTGTCATGGCGTTATCTCAGAGTGGGTGAACTACCTTTTGTCCAAGCTTCCCATGAATTGCAATTACATACCGGTACATAAACAGATATCAAATATAAACATAAAGTGTACTAAAAAAAGCTTTCTGTTAGCATTATTCCTTGGTTTAGTATGGCCACCAAATCAGTCGAAATGTTTAACAGCAGATACTGTGTCTAAATCTAAGCTCAAAGAGATGGCGTGTCTTAGCATAACTGAGGTGATATCATTTCATAGTGCTCTTTGACGTTAGAATGCAAGGTTCTCAACTCAATTTCATTCCCTTTGCTCAATTAAACGTACGGAGGAAAGAAAAAAGGAATATAGGAAGGAAAGAAGTAAAAACTAATCTTTTTTTCTCAGCTTGGGGAGGAACCCAGTCATAAATACATTAACCACGGGTGACACTAAATAATGGCTCTGAGCAGAGAGAGAGATTGAGATTGAGAGAGAGAGAGAGAGAGAGAGAGAGAGAGAGAGAGAGAGAGAGAGAGAGAGAGAGAGAGTAGCTACTTGTCAATAAGCTTATTCTATGTGTGATCTACATCAGGGGTCTTCAACAGGGGGTCTGGGACCCTTAGGGCCAGGGGGTCCTTAGAGTTACTTGAGGGGCCGCCAAATCTTTGTGTGATAGGATAATTCTTTTAGATTAACAACTTGAACCCTCGCATCCCTATACTGAGGAGAACTTTGGCCTAAAATAGCAGATCTGGCGTTGAGAGCTTGTAGATCATCTATTTTTGGCAAATAGGTTTGCTGCAAATAGGTTTGGTGTGGAGAGCAGACCAAGTACCGAGTGATAGGTCAAGTTTACAAAGTATCGACAATTTAAGTGATTAAATGTCTGAAAAAACACATTAACATGAATCCAACATAGACTGATGACAGTGCTGTCAAACAAGTCTATGAATCTATCTATGAAATCGATGAAAATCTGCAACACCGTTTTATACAACATCATTTGTTTCTCAGCTAAGGGGTCCTTGGCCTGAAAACGACCCCCGATCTACATTATTGCATTTTGTGCTGCCTTCTCTATTGTCGAATTTGCTTAGGTTTAGGCAGGCTATTGTCCATCTTTGATATATTTTCTTAGTTTACAAATAGTACGCAGGATTTTAGTCCAAGAATAAATATACATATAGGTAACTACACCAGAGAGGTGCAAAATATTATTATTCACCCCAATTCACCCCGATTCACCCTGATACAATTCTCTTTGAAATTGTTCATTAACAGTTGTACTCAATTGATCAAGAGATGTAATTATATACTTGTGTGCCTGTGTGTAAAACATTTGGATGCAGTGGGTCAATGTAGTCATCAATTGGTGAAATCCTTCCGTTTTCTGAATTCCTACTGTTGGCTTTTTGGAAGTCCAATCTGTTTTGTCTTACTGAATGTAACTGATTGAACGCTAGTTGTTTGTATGAGTGGTTTAGCAGCTCCCTGCTCAAGCTTCTGTGTCTGTTGTCTGTCTGCTGTCTGTCTGTTGCTCTGTTTTCATGGTAGAACACATGTAGACACAGAGGAGCAAAATATGTGTTATAGTCATTTGTGTTGGCGTCACTGCAAAAACCACCAGTTCTAAGAATCCTTCATGATTTGGCCTGTTTTGTTGTTTTTAATTTTTTGTGCGAGCAATGAATGCAGGTGTGTTGATGTATGAACTTGATCTTCGCTCCCATTTATTTCCAAGCCTCGTGCTGGGTCACAGGATGACTCTGCTGCCTTGGTACACCCTCCTCACTTATGTCTCTACTATGCTCAGAAAATTCAGCAAGCTAGCTTATTAGCCATCGAATTCCTGTGAAGAACGGCATAACATTAGCATTTAAATGTGCCAGGAGCCTCACCTGCTGCAGTGGTGCTCCTGTGCCCGGGCGTATTACAAACACCAATGTCCATATGGGTAAATATGGTACCAGGGAAAATGCAGACGGTGGTGTAAAGTAACTAAGTACATTTACTCAAGTACTTAAGTACAGGTTTGAGGTATTTTTACTTTACTTGAGTATTTCCAATTTCCAATGCTTTTACTTCTACTCCACTACATCTCTGATCCAAATATTGTACTTTTACTATACATTTATTTGAAAACTTTAGTTAGTAGTTACTTTGCAAATATAAATTAAAATTATAATATTATAAAACATACATTAACCACTTCAGCCCTACAGTATACATTTTTGCTATTTGAAAATAGCCGATCTACAAGCTCACAATGCGTTTTGCGACACATTGTGAGCTTGTAGATAGATAGCTATTTTCAAAAGATTTAGATACATTTAAAAACTCGAAATGGAACATTCTGCATAATGAGTAAAATGACTTACTTTTGGTACTTTAAGTACATTTTGATGCCAATACTTTTGTTCTTTTACTCAAGTACATTTTGAATTCCCGGCTTTAACTTGTAACAGAGTATTTCTACAATGACGTATTGATCCTTTTATTCAAGTAAAGAATATGAGTACTTTATCCACCACTGAATGCACAGCGGCCCTGGTGTTGTTCAGACATGCCAGTGCCAGGCTAGAGCTGGCGTATTTCTGAGTGCTTAGTTTGAAGGGCCAGTTGTGAGCCATTACAGCCACTTGTGTGTCTTGTCTGACAGAACGGATAATTGTCAATCAGTTGAGTGATGGAGTGCATGCAGAGACCAGATGGTAGCTTTACGCAGAGAAAGAGTCTAGTGAGAGAGAAGGATAGGACAATAGAGAGAGTACAGAATAGGTTATATCAGAGAGAGAAAAGATCACCACAAAACATAATGGGCACACCAACACTATTATTCAATATTGCTGTTCATTTCCATAGGCATAAGTGCCAACATTCTAGTTTGTGATATTAATGGATAAAGAAACATTTCAATTCATACTGTATCTGCAGCATCATTCTTTCAGATTGGAATGGCTCAGCATGAATGGTGATGCATGAAGCGAGCATTTGTTTAGAGCAGTGGTCTTCAACCTTTTCTTGCCAAGGACCCCCTAGCCGAGAGAGAGAGAGAGAGAGGAAGCAGGGACCCTTAAATGTTTTCTTTGACAGTTTGACAGCACTGTTGCTTTTCTGTGCATGTTGGATTTCTGTTAATGTGACTTTTCAGACATTTAAACCTTTTTCCCCTCTACACCAAACCTCTTTGCCGAAAATAGCTGATCTACAGCGTTGTGAGCTTGTAGTTCTGCTATTTTCGGCAAATGTCCTCCTCAGAATAGGGATGCTATTCTTATTACACAAAGATTTAGTGCCCCCCCCCCCCCTGCAGTAAGACATCTACAATAATAACGTCAAGTCAGAAGGACTATATTGACATATACAATCCTCCTAGTATTACAGTGTTATTCAGAACTGCCTCAGTGGCACATTAAAGGCCCCACTCAGCAGGGGTCCATGTACAGTACATCTCTGTGACTCATCGTGTTATCTGCTGTATGGGCCAAACTGCTGTTACTGTTAACTTACACCTTTGAAAAGCTAAAGCCCAGTGGAGCATATTGACTACTAAGTGCTCCGCATAAGGTCAGTGAACACTACGGTCCAATATTTTGTTTTACAGGCTATGACCTTTATTGACAATTTAATATTAAGCAAGGGATGGATTATTTCATATAACTGACAACAATTGTACGGATTCTGCTCCTTTTTGTCATTAATGTCAAGTATGGCCGGGTAGCCCAGTCAGTAGAGCTCTCACCTTTGAATCATGAGGTCTTGGGTTTGATCCCTGGCACCAGCAACTCAACAGATGAATAGCACGGCATGCAGTAAATACTGGTACCTACTTGGCTACCTGCTGCCGGTGGGTGTGGCACACCACCTCAGCAATCCATCTCCCAGGGGTCTAACACATTGTAAAGGTGACAGACACCATTGCTGGGCTGATAAACTACTCCAACCGACTGTACCTTCCTAATGGCATCAAATTGACTCATGTCTCATATTATACAGTATATTTATGTCTGTTGTTTGTGAGTCAAGGTTGTACTCTGCTTTAGTGCTTTTATATATTCTCTGTAGACATTAATGTTCTGGAGGTACAATGAATCAGTATTGATGTTGTTAGGTCTTTGTCTAGTGGGTTACCCTTCTTATATTGTTTTAATTAAACATTTACATGCACATCAATATCCTATTATTATTCAGGTGAATCAAGTAGTTTTTATTGAGCTACCATGTTAACACCATATTCTTTTGACAAAAAAACAATATAAGCTATGGTGGCAATTATACAGGCTGTTGTCTGGGTTCTTATGTGGTACATGTAGTTGTTACTAAATCAATTTGATAATACCAGAAGAATTAATTCACACAGAAATAAGACTCAGAGACAGCCAAAAAGTATATTCGCAAATTTCTATATTGAGAGGCACAGACAGGCTAAGCAGTACACAGCATGAGGGTTCCTCTGACAAAATGGTGGTTTAACAATGGTACAGTATATGTGAATGAACAGTAGAGTGTGGAATCATTTGATTGGTTCCCGAGAACGTGACAGGTTTGGCAAGTCCATCATTCCACACGTGGGTCAGTTCTGGTATATTTCCAGATTTTCCACGGGGCAAAATAGTTTAATTTGGCCTGGCAGTGGTTGTAAGACACAAGCTTTCTTCAGCCAGAGATGATGGCAATGGGCTGGGATGAGGCAATGGGCTCCAAACAGTTGATAAAACAGGGAGAGAGTGTTCCTTCTCCACAGGGCACAAGGCCACGTCCAGGCCTTGGTGACACGTCAGGTCAGATGGTCAGTGTCACCATACAATATGTATCGATGAAAATATATGATATTAACCATAAAAATATACCTATCAGTTTATGGAAAGTGAACATGCATTAAGTACATTTACTTAAGTACTGTACTACAATATTTTAGGTACTTTTACTTAAAATCTTAAGATCTGAGTCACGGCACCAATGTAATGCCTGGGATTCGAACCTGGGTCTCCTGCATGAGAAGCATTGTTAAAGCCATATCCTCTAAAGTGGAGTCCACTGACCAGGGGAGATATTAGACTTTTTAGTTTTCAAGGCGCTGAGCCACTCTGAGTATGTGTACATGTTTACACTCAGGAATAAACTGCAGAGCATTGCAGTGAGGGTTTAGGGATGATTCTTTCGCCTACTTGAAAAGAGGAGCCGTCTCATCTTAACTGCAGTGCTGCAGACCACAGGTACACACCCATCACTCCAACTGGATCACAACATGCATGCTGACGGGTGTCTGGGAGGTTAGTAACACCTACAGAGAAAGGAACCTTTATACTAGTTATTGTCATTAACAGTGATAGAACAGAACCTTTATACTAGTTATTGTTGGGTAACCACTAACCAGATTGTTGCAAGGACCGCTGCCAAAACTGTCCTGGGCTGCTGAAATAGCGCTAAATTGGTGCCGGAATGCGTCAGCAGCACCCCTCCCCCCGCGGTTGAAGCGTCATTTTGCAGGACCCCCGGAACAACAGGGCCAGGTGAGGACACCGAACCTGGTTGTAGCCTCGGGCACCAAAACGTCTTGATCCATTCCTGCATCACTTATGATAGATCTGGATTAGAAAAACTCTAAAGAAATAATACATTGACGCATTCCATTCCTAGGCCAGGAGAGATATGTGGAATTAATGATGCCATGGTGTGGACATGTCTACCACATTATGTTAACTCCAAGTTGAAGTCAGAAAGTAAAATCAGATCACAAAGTACTTTTGATCAGTCTATGATACATGGTACAATGGCTTGGAATCTTTTAAGAATGAAAGAAAAAAGATTTCGCTTCTTGATGTTTTGATTGCATCTGCATTTCTGACACACAATTAGGTCTATTACACATTTTGGCACCGACTGAAAAGCATAGAAAAATATAATTAAAAATGTATTTGCCAACAGTTAGTTACCAATAAACAAATAAGCCTACATTATTCAATTATGCACAACAGAGCTACAGTATAACCTCTCCCAGAGCAACTGAAAACACACAAATAATGCTCTCTTCTACAAATAAGCCTAAAGCGTACAAATTAATCATATTTTGATGTTTAGTGGGGTTAAATGTATTAGATAATATTTGAATGTTTCTGTTAAAAGGACAATTTATAATTCAGCAACTTGGTTTTGCCATGCCAAAAATGTAAAGAATGAATTTACTTTTATCAGTCAGGTATACTACAGTATGCGCTCTGGATGTATCCATATTGCGACATAACATTTGTTTGACATCTGCTAACCTACCGACGCTGGTGAATGCTAACCTGGAGAATGTTAACCTGGTGAATGCTACTACTGTATGCCTAAACCTAACGCAAACCCTAACCCTAACCTCAGTAAAACTATGCCTAAACCTAACCCTAACCCTTAGTCGAACGGTGTTAAGCACTTGTGCTTCATTTTCTGCACTGTAAAGCACTTTGAGCTGCATTTCATGTCATGAAAGGTGCTATACAAATAAAGTTTTATTATTATTATTATTATTAATGAAACGTAGAATTATCAAGATGTTATCCTGCAGCTTTCGGTTGTTGTGAATTGATTGTGAGTTTTTTTTTAGTTGTGTTGTGTGTTCTTTTTTTTGTTGTTGTTGTCTTATAATCCTGTTAAGGGATGGGTCTCACGGACGAGACCTCAAGATTTGTTTTTGGGCTTGTATGCCTTTATTGATAGGACAGTAGAGTAGACTGACAAAATGGGAAGAGAGATGGGGAGTGACATACAGCAAAGGTCGTCGGGAACGGGACTCGAACCCGTGACACGCTGTCATGCATCAGAGCCTATGTGGTAAGCGCGTGGAACGCTAGGCCAGCGGGCACCCAGTTATGAAATATTATATTGGTATTAAACCATATTGGTATTAAACCATTGCCTTTAACTGAAAACATAGGCCTCCAAGATGGAATAAATGTTGTCCATGGACCAGTAATAGACATTCATATCCTCTTCTGTCCCTTCACTGGCCACCATGTACGCTACTGACACCTCACTAGTTCAGAAAGGGGAGCTCAGTGGTTACTCTGGGACTGCGAGGGCATGTCATCGTGATATGCGGGCTGGCAGCCTTGGAAAAATGTTTTTGGCATGTAAGATGCAATAGCTCTGGTCCAGAGCGTCAGTGACGCTCTGACCGGCGGCTGGCTAAAAGACTAGACCAGGATTTCTCTACCCGTACAAGGTCTCAATTTCAGTCAAAATAAACAAAACGACTTCGCTACTCTCCTAACCAAAGGTGGTGTTGCGTTGTTTATTCAAAAAGTACATTATTTTGGTCATGAAATAAAATGCACCCACCCCGAGCAAACGCAGACACAACCCGGAAATAAGCAGCGGTCGAGTTGAATGCGGCGGCGGTCGAGTTGGATGCGCTTTATTTCATGACAAAAATAATGTTTACAGAGTGGGTGGGGTGCTGATACCGCGGAGAATATACTTTCAACAACGCAAAACTACCTTTGGTTAGGTGAGTAGCGAAGTAGTTTAGTTTATTTTGACTGAAGTTGAGCCCTTGTAGGGGTAGAGAAATCCTGGTCTAGTCTTTTAGCCAGCCGCCTGTCAGATTGGTTACCCTGATGCCTTGTGAGCCTGATGCCTTTTAGATCTGCTATTTTCTGCTATGTGGCACAGTTGTCTGTGAAGTATAAATGAAGCATTAGAGAGAACAGTGTGCTGTAAGGAAAGCCTTGATGAGGAAGAGGTGGCAGAATCAATGGGAATAGCTTTGTCTTGTGTGGAGCTGGACTCTGCTGAGCTGGGATGCTATGAGAAGGTTGAACAGCAGGTGTGAGTGAGTGTGAGAGAGAGAGAGAGAGAGAGAGAGAGAGAAAGAGAGAGAGAGAGAGAGGGAGAGAGAGAGAGGGAGAGAGAGAGAGGGAGAGAGAGAGAGAGAGAGAGAGAGAGGGAGAGGGAGACAGACAAAATGTGTGTGAAATTGATGTCAGCAGGTCACTCTTATCATCACAGAGCTGTCTACCAGGTGCTCTAGCAGGACAACTCGGAGTGACTGAGGCTGGAGTCGCTTACTGTCAGTCAGCTTCTATTCAGAACCTCGAAAGGTGTCCTGCCATCAAAAACTGAAATGTGGACTTTTTATCTGACACAAGCAGGGGGGTAAAGAAAAAGAAGCTTATAGCCTATCACTGTTGAGATTATAGGGTAGTAAAGTTGAAGAAGGGTATCTTGTCTATTAGCTCCTTTCTCTGTACCTACTGTACTGTTATGCAAAAAAAAATCACACTTGTGTGAACTGAGCGGTGGAAGCTGCGTGCGTGCGTGCGTGCGTGCCTGCGTGCGTGCGTGTGTGTGTGTGTGTGTGTGTGAGTGTGAGTGTGAGTGTGCCTGGCCTGGCCTGGCCTGGCCTGGCCTGGCCTGGCCTGGCCTGAACAACAGCGCCCCTCCCTTAACATGTGTGGTCAGAAAAGGTATTGCAGGCTACATACAGACAGACAGACAGACACGTATAGGAGACGGTGTGACCACCGCTAAAAAAAAAAAACCTAAGGGTTCCCTTTTTACAGTCAGAGCTATATGAACACCTCAGGATCTTACTATACGCAAAGCAGTTTGAGATGGATGAAGTGGAGTTGTGTGATCCATATGGCTGCTGTGTGTCTATGTGAGGCTGTAGCGCTGCAGTGTACTGCAGTGTTACAGATGGGAATCTGGGACTGAGCCTCCGGGCTGTAGGCAAGGAAGAGGAGGGTGAACCATCGCAGCATTTGGACGAAAGACACACTTTCCTTGAAAGTGTGTGTGTGTGTGTGGTGTGTGTGTGTGTGTGTGTGTGTGTGTGTGTGTGTGTGTGTGTGTGTGTGTGTGTGTGTGTGTGTGTGTGTGTGTGTGTGTGTGTGTGTGCGCGCGCGTTGTGTGCGTGTGTTTCTCTGGCGTTCACGTTCCTGAAGCAAACAGAACACTGCTGCTCGGATGGAGAGAGTAAAGAATAAAATAAATCTCCTCATTATTAGGTGCTCTTGAGAAAGCTGACAAAACTAAAGCAAGCCACAGAGGGCCCGTTCACTAATTTCCTAGGGAGGATGCAGGCACGTGCACACATAGACATCAAAGGGGGCTTCAGCCCCTGCCCTTTTATCCGTCTGTAAAACGTGCCATCTCCAGACCATGAATGCAGTTTTTTACTATGGTGAGAGAAATGCAAATGCCCCCTTTCCATGCCATACCTGAAATTCGAGAGAATTGCGTTGTCCAAACTCTCCTGAACTTGAATGCAGCATCTTATGTTGAAAGAATAAGAATTGCCCTTTCTGTGTAGAAATCCATGCTTAGTTCAGTGTGGTATCGAGCGCCGAAAATAGCCGACCTCCAAGCTCACAACGCGTCGCAGTGAGCTTGGAGGTCTGCTATTTATATCAAAGTCCCTTTTAGAAATGTCAGCCCCTGCCTCTCTAACATTCTCTGCACGTCCCTGGGAGGATACTGTATTGTGTATTGTGTACTGAAAAGACGCACCTCACAACAGGGAGCGTGCTTCTTCTCTGTGCTAGTGAGCAGGGGCGTCACACCAAATTCTGGGCCCTGGGTACAAGGATTCACTGCGGGCCCCCCATGAATGTTAACTATTGAAAAATAGCAGATATACAAGCTCACAGCGCGGCACCGAGTGCCGCGCTGCAAGCTTGTATAGCTGCTATTTTTGAAAAATCGTGAAAATGTGTGCAAGAAACCTATGTCAAGGACCCCCAAGATGATATGTATTTGGCCACGGACCCCGGTCTCAAAATATTTAGTTCCAGGGACCCCCAGAAGCAAAATTTGAGTTAGAAATGTTCGCTTAAAAAATACATATATTCAAAGATTTTCACACATTTTCACAACTTTTCAAAAATAGCAGATCTACAAGCTCACAGCGCGGCACTCGGTGCCGCGCTGTGAGCTTGTATATCTGCTATTTTTCAATAGATAAAGTTACTAGGGCCCCTCCACCTTGGGCCCCGGTAACTCAGTCCCACTTTCCTACCCCTTGTGACGCCCCTGGTAGTGAGAGAGCACAGGCGCTCCTCTCCTTCCCCTCAGTTCCCCGGGGACACTTGAGTCAGCCACTGCTGCTGACTAGCTGTTCAAAAAGACCGCTTTACTCTCCTCTTTACTCCTCTCCTCCAACGTGTGGGCGGAACCCGGGGGATAAAATCAGCACTATTGCTGCACTTGTTAAAGCTTTTTTTCTTGGATCCCTCTGTGTTAAAAAGCGAGATGTTTTCAATAACCAACGCTGGTATCGCAACACATAAACACTTATTTTAAACAATTTCTAAAATAGGCGGCATAGCTCAGGGGTAGAGAAACCGTTATTAGAGCACGAAGGGTTCCCGAAGGGTTCCCAGTTCGAATCCGGGCTCCCCCTGAGTTAATGTCGAAGGGTCCTTGGGCAAGACTCTGAACCCCTAATTGCTCCCGGTGAGCAGGTTGGTGCCTTGCATGGTTTCCTCCGCCACCGGTGTATGAATGTGTGCGTGAATGGGTGAATGTAATGCACAATCTCTGTAAAGCGCTTTGGATAAAGGCGCTATATAAATGCACCATTTACCATTTATCTACATTTCCGCTATGATGACTACCCAAAATGGGGACGACAGGGTCAAAGCGGGTGATAACTAGTATCATGTTTCCCCTGGTTGAAGCAGCTGCATGATTCTACCTGGGCTTGATAAGAGCCATTCTGCACTAGTAGCTGTGTGTGCCTGCCTAATGGTGTCTGATTTAGCCGATACAGGTATATATATAGATAACGCCACCTCAGCAGCGCTTCCAGTTTGCTACACTGACAGAATGGAACTCGGTGCATCACTCTCGCTGTTCTCTCCCTCGTCTGTTGGTTTGTTTGACCCCCTCACCCCCATCACTCCTCAGTCACAGTCACAATCACTTGGGCTTTTGTAATGGAGCCATTAAAGGAACACTGGCCGTGTGTTGGTGCTGCTGGTGTGACTTGGTCTTATCTGATCTCTCCGCTGAGCGGGAACAGCAACCTTGAGACTGTCACGCATGGGGCTAACAGTATGAGGATGGGATGTCACTTGTGGAAGCTAGTGGCTTAGATCTGCCCAGCACTGCAAAATCCTGGGTGTAGAACTGTGCCCTACCCTTACACCATGGGTTTTCAATGTTTTCAGGCCAAGGACCCCTTAATAGTTGAGAGAGAGATGAAGCAGGCACCCCCACAACCTTTTCATAGATTCCATATATTTTCATGGTTTGACAGCACAATCATCAGTGTATTTTGGATTCATGTCAATTTGTGTTTTCAGATATTTAACCACTTGAACCGTCAATACTTAAGTTACCCCGTGCCCCGTGCACACTGGGCAGATAGTCTGCTCTTTTCCCCTTCTACACCAAAGCTCTTTGCCGAAAATAGCCGATCTACAAGATCTGCTTGTAGATCTGCTATTTTTGTCTACAGTTCTCAGAATAAGGACACTAGGGTTCAAGTTCTTAATATAAAAAGGATTGGAAGATTTGGAGGACCCCCTGTAGTAACTCTGAGGACCCCCTAGGGGTCCTGGACCCCCTGTTGAAGACCCCTGCCTTACAACTATACTGTAGGTGCAGTAGTAACATAACCATTGTACTGGTGTTCAATGGTGTTTTGGAATTCCTAGTAGTATTAATGTATCCCCTTGTAAGAGTGTACAAATGGAACCAAATAATAGACTCTTCAGTTTGTACACTGCGCTCTGAGGATTTTACTGCATGTGTGCAGCTGGTGAAATGTGTCTCTGCTTGTCCTCTATTCTCACTCCCTGTCCACTGCATAATCACCTCTAAGCCATGTCCTTGCCCCTTTCTCCTTACATTTTGCAGTAACAAGCAGCTGTTCAAGATTAAAGATTAGTTTGACCATTTCTCCTCTCCTCTCCTCTCCTCTCCTCTCCTCTCCTCTCCTCTCCTCTCCTCTCCTCTCCTCTCCTCCAGTATTTCAGTTAAGGTGAGACATGCAGCCTACTGGACTGATTGATTACAGAGAGGCTGGCTGCGTTCTTTTTAATGAAAGCAATACTTCATGAGTCATATTGAGTTGTGATTTTGTGACCTGTGAGTATGATTGAGTACAGTGTGTGTGTGTGTGTGTGTGTGTGTGTGTGTGTGTGTGTGTGTGTGTGTGTGTGTGTGTGTGTGTGTATGTGTGTGTGTGTGTGTGTGTGTGTGTGTGTGTGTGTGTGTGTGTGTGTGTGTGTGTGTGTGTGTGTGTGTGTGTGTGTGTGGGTGGCGTGGCGTGTGTGGTGTGCATACACACTCGCAATCGCGTGTACCTCTGTCTATATGTCCAACTCTTTGTTGAGTTCCCTTTCTGGCCAATTCATTCATTAATGCAGCCACTTGACAGTCAGTTTCTGTAAAACAATCTTTAAAGCAAAGATTTTCTTTGTTCTCCAGCTATCTTACAATAACAGTATACACACAGATCGTTCAGCCTAATGATACTGCAATCTTCCCAAGGAATACAGAAATGAGGCCATGAGTGCTGTTTTAATCTCTTAAGCCTTATTCATTGTACAATTGATACCTAAAATTAGGAGATCTACAATCTCACAATGCCTCACAACGTGTTGTGAAATAGTAGATCTGCTATTTTAGGGACACCAGATTGAAAGTGGTTAATGATGTTAAGTTTACAGAGGCCACGCACATCTAAAGGGCCGTTTATAGTTCTGTATGTTTGATTTTGTGAACGTTTTGGGTGAGAGTGTACCGTACATGCAGCAATTCTGCTCCCGTTGGGGCCACGCGCCACATTTGCGCCTCGCAGCACAGAGCACACGAGAGCAGAACAGAACAATTAAAGCACAAGCATTTCTCAGTGCGCCCCCAACCAGGATTTCACTCTAATGTCTCTGTCATCCACACAAGTCTTTTTATAAATACTTTGTGTCAGTGTCAGTTAACCTTATATCATTCACCAGCCAGTCAAAGGATATACGATTCGAAACGCAAGTGAAACGTTTTTTTGGCGGAATGAACCACACCTCGAGTAGCCTCCATCTCTCCAATCTGGTGATTAATCAATAACCAACATGATTTAATATTGTCCGTCTTATTAAAAAAGGACAATGTCTACATAAAAAGGAAACTTAGATGGGGTCTTTTTCAGCATATTAGGCTAGACTATAGCTTTCCATGTCCATCGAGGATCACTGCCGTTTCACTTTACCATGGGCTCTTGATGAGAACTGCGTTCAAGCCACGGAGATTTCCATGATGGTATCATAGAGGTATAAGAACGACATCTTTTCACTCTTTTTGCAGAGGAAAGTTATTTTCCTCACTACTGCCCCTACGGTTAACAACGGTGGCCGTGGGTACTTCTTGCTACAGACAAACCCAGTACGTTCAGTTGAGACTGAGAGGTGTACAGACCGTAATCATATGGACAATTATGGATAGGGAGAAAGAACGGACCAAAGAGAAGAAATCTCTCTCCCCCTCCGTTTCTAGTGAAGACCTGCGGTCCTTATGTATTACTATGCGTGGTACTTAAGATGCAAGCTGAAGTACAGTAACAGGGAGAGAATATAGGAGCAAGTGATCCTGTTTGTCTTTTCATATGATTCGTACATGGAGCTCCCAGTGTGATGCCATCTCCCTGTGTGTATTTCAGGTCACTGCCGGGAGTATCAACTCTTCAACCCACCTACAACTCTCAGTACTGTAAGTCAGCTTTACTGTGCCTCGGTGCATTGTTGTGGTACGGTATGTAGGCTAATTCATGAATAGTGTGGAAAGGAGGGATTATTTTTACTGCCACACCAAGAATAAACTGGTATTGTTGCAGACACGCAAGTACTGCTGTGTGTAAGCCAGTTGTGTTAATATATTCGCTTTGGTAGGCACCTTTGTTTTCATGTTTCATATTTAAGCTTTCTGCATCCAAGCATTCTCTAGTTGATTGTGGGCTCGCTGAAAGGCGAGACCAGTATGTTATATCAAATCTTTATAGGTCAAGTTTATTCTCTGCCAAAAGCTGACCGACAGTTCAAAGGCAGGGTCTTTGGCCAATGAGGAGCAGCGTTCTAGGTGACATCATCACCAAGACCTGATATAAACAAGTAACACTCCCTAAGGTCAAGTAGCGACCGCAGGGGGTGCCAGCTAATTTGACTATAATTTAGACTTACCTAGTTTAAAAGAATTGCAAAAAAGAAACACGTCAACATACGGTATATACATATGCATATATGCATATGAGACATGGTGTGGGCGGACATACTTCTCTGTTATACCAATCTTTATAGGTCAAGTCTATTCTCCTCAAAAACATTACTGACAGTACAAAGGCAGGGCCCTTAGCCAATGAGGAACAGCGTTCTAGGGTGACATCATCACCAACAAGTGCGACCCATACATGTTGTTCCATGCCAGCCCACACTGTTTTGTGGTTTGGTTTTATAATAACATAAAAAATATATAAATATTTGTTTTATTTTTTACAAAAACATATCCCACATGCTTTAAAACATCAGCCTAATATACAGTACAGTACATACATGGCTGTATTAAGTATGATTATCCTGTCTTTTTTTTGTTTTTGCCTTTTCTTTTTAATGTGTGTTGACGCAGTGAGACCTGTTGTTGTGCTGAGTACGCTGAGATAGCAACCTCTGGGCTTTGGGGAGCTCCTGGCTCTGAGCCTTAACACAGGGAAAACAGAACAGGGAGAGGAATGAGAGAGAACTGGAAATAGTAGGAGGAAGGTAGGGAAGGGAAGGGAGCACAGTGAGGATAATCTGTAAAGAGAGGAGAAATGGGAGGTGTAGGGTTGCCAACTCCCAGAGTTTCAAATACGGGACACTTTCTAAGGAAACATGCGGCGCCGAAGGCGGCGCCGAAAAAACGCATATTTTCGGTTATAAAGTTGGCTAAAATGGGTATTTTCCTCTATTAAATCATATGTTTCCTTTCACAATATTAATTCGGGTGTCTTTGGGCCGAAAAATCTGATATTTTCGGTTATAAAGTTGGCTAAAATGGGTATTTTCCTCTATTAAATCATATGTTTCCTTTCACAATATTAATTCGGGTGTCTCTCAATTTTCCAAAACATATCGCCTAGGTCTACCTGGTCCTTATGTGCCCACTCTCTGGTACCCAACACGTCTAGTTTAATCATATTGGCATACAGCAATAACCATTAGGTTTTAAAAACAAAATCAACGCATGCTTATGTTATTTCACATACCAGCCTGTCTGGGGTCGCTTTAGTTGGCAGACAAGATTACTGTAGTGTTCCCAGGAATACCAATATCCATGGCTTATTTTCTGTTGCTTGCCTGCTTTTTCACCTTTTTGTTTAGCCTATCACCTATCATGGATTCATGTCTAATATGTTTGTACACAATCTTCTGTCACACGTTTTTTTAAGACAAAAAACTGCTGCTGCGTTTTTCGGGCCGAATATCGGAGTGAATTTCGGAGCACGCAAATAAAAAAATCAACCTCACGTTATGTCAGTCACGTTTGCACACTGCCGCCCGTTTCGCGCACCACTCGGTCCCTTGCTCTCTCTATCTCCCTCTCTCTCCTTGTCCTGAAAAACGCATTTCGCAACGAAAAACGCAGCAGTGTGCAACCACCTTTAAACAATGTTCTGAGCCGAGCACTGTCGTATGGTCGCTCGCACGCACTCGTTTTGTCTCTCGCAGGCAACTTGTGGAGTGAACCTACAGCCCATGCTTGGGAAGGGAGTGTGTAGGGGGCGGAGACTGTGTCTTAGCAACACTCAGAGCCGTATGTTAATAAGCCAATCAGCTGCTTACAAACAGCGCAGCGCCTCTCACAGCAATGGGATGCAGCACTTATCGTCTCAGAGGAGAGCAGAGTGGAAGTGGAAGCTCTCTGACAGGCAGAATCGCTGTCATTTCTCAATTAAATCATCCCGTCATTCATATTTATCCCCCAACCTTAAAATACGGGACAAAGAGCGTCCCGTTTCAGTTCAATACGGGACACGTCTTTTAGTTTCCAAAAAAGGGACGATCCCGTATTTTACGGGACGGTTGGTAACCCTAGGGAGGTGCATCCAGGATAGTGATGACAGGCAAACCTGATTAGAAGTTGTGAAGTAGAAGCAACGTTTGTGATCACTTCTTTAACATCTTATATATACCGGTACATTCCTTTAAGAGCCACGCCCACACTCCACACAACGGACATGAAGCCTCCACAAAACGGACATGAAGCCTCCACAAAACGGACATGTTTGAAGCCTGCCTGATTCGCCCCCTGTCGCCACTGGGGGGCACTGTTCACTAATATATGAGACAGCAATGTGTTCACTGCTCTCTGGGCAGCCTGTGATGCTGATAAAAAATTATAAAAAATTAATTCATGTAATCAGCTTTCTGCACACCTTCTTCAAGATTCCTGCCAAAATGGCCGCCATCCACATGCTGTAATTGTTTGTGTGTGTTAATCTAAAAATGGATTTTTGAAAACATTTTAATCTGACTTAAAACCTAAACCCTTATGTTGATCAAATATAGAGCAGTCCTGCCTGAGCGCCCGGAGGGCGCAAAGTCCTAGGAATGGAGCGGCCGCACAGCGGCCGCGAATTTCTAGTACTGTACAAACTACAAAGCCGAACATCCGCAGTAATTGTTCTCTTTCACTGATTCAAATCTGGAACTTTGGCACTGTGATTGGTCTCGCGCATGGGTGTCGCACCAAATTCTGTGTCCTGGGTACTATTGAAAAATAGCAGATATACAAGCTCACATTTTTGCAAAAATCGTGAAAATGTGTCTGTCTTTGAATATTTCAAATCCTTCTATGTTTCTATGTCAATGGTGCTCAACTTTTTTCATGTCAAGGACCCCCAAAATGATATGTATTTGGCCACGGACCCCCATGTCAAAATATTTAGTTCCAGGGACCCCTCATGAAGCAAAATTTGAGTAACAAATGTTCGCTTAAAAAATACATATATTCAAAGATTTGCACACATTTTCACAACTTTTTCACAAAGCTCGCAACGCGGCTCTCGGTGCCGCACTGTGAGCTTGTATATCTGCCATTTTTCAATAGCTAAAGTATAGGATAAAATAATTAAGGCCCCCTCCACTTTGGGCCCCAGCAACTCAGTCCCACTTTTCCCCCCCTTGTGACGCCTCTGGTCCAGCGGTTTGCGATGTGCTGGGTTCTACTGGAGAGGGTTCTACTGGAGAGGGTTCTACTGGAGAGGGTTCTACTGGAGAGGGTTCTACTGGAGAGGGTTCTAATGGAGAGGGTTCTACTGGAGAGGGTTCTAATGGAGAGGGTTCTACTTCGCCTCCACACTGAGGCGAAGTACTGTCATTGTCGTCGTCGTCATCTTCATCATCATCATCATCATCACCATCATCATCATCATCATTACCATCACCATCACCATCACCATCCTCCTGCTCCTCCGAGGAAGACACCTCTTTCTGAAAGGACTTGAGCCTGTAGTTAGGAGCAGTCAGACAGTGGCGTTCATGAGGCAGCCGAGGGCCACTGTAAGGTTTAATCATTGGAAGAGGAGTCTGGTTCTTCTGTCGGGCCACTTCCATAAGGAAATCTCGAGGTGGCGGGGAGGTGAAGGATTGGTCAGTTCGACACTGAATGGCTAGCTTGATGTCATCCGCGTCCATAGTGGACTTCTCAGCATGTCCTGCGTAAATCTGGGCATCTTCTATAATGTTCGTCACGTGACTGTAAGTGAATTCCAAGATCTGATTGATCACTCTATCCTCATACTCTTTGACACCCATGTCCATGAGGATTTGCATGATGGTCTGTGCATCTTTTGGAAGGTTTTTCTGAGTAGCCATTATTAACTCCAAATGAGAAATGCAAAGCAGAACGTAACCGGTGATTGTCTGGTCAAAAGAACAGAACTTCAAGGAGAGAGCTCTGCAATGTGGCTATGTGTAGGAGGTATGTACGTATGCAATGCCTTTATAACGTGTGCCGGTGTTTGCTCTTGTCATCATGGTGAGGTCACAATGAGTCAGACTTGATTTGTGTTAGCCATGTCCAAATATGGAGCTCATGATTGTTGTAATCAGAACACACTCAAGACTATTGATTAACAAACCTGGATAACGTGAAAGCCTTTGTAACAACAAACAAGTGTCTCTGTGTGTGGGTGTCCATGTCCCTTTCTGCCGATTTATTAGGAGATATCCAAACTCTCCCAAGTTGGTGTGAAAAGGGGCACAGACAATCTACTGTATATATCCAGGTTAGGGTTAGGGTTAGGGTTAGGGTTAGGGTTAGGGTTAGTGTGTGTGTGTGTGTGTGTGTGTGTGTGTGTGTGTGTGTGTGTGTGTGTGTGTGTGTGTGTGTGTGTGTGTGTGTGTGTGTGTGTGTGTGTGTGTGTGTGTGTGTGCGCGCGCGCGCGCGCGCGTGCGTGCGTCTGTGCGTGTATGTTCAAGACCATGTGTGGAGATCCCTGAACTCTCCTAAATTGGTGATGTCATGACCTCCAAGTACTCTGATAACAGCATACCAGTAATTATTTGCAGAGACAGGATGCTTTCTGTTGTATCCACCATTTCTTTAACCCACCATTGGTTGAGCTGTGTGACAGGTTGATTACTGTGCACCGCAAGAGGTGAGTGGGTGTAAACCGCTGGCTTAGTTCATGACTCATGGCTTCAAGGGTGTAAGGAACATGGAGGGGAAATATACAAAGGTATCAATCAATGCACAGATGTGGGAGTGATCCGTCCTTTATACTGTATCTCCGTCGGTTTTACAGAGTGAATGCATCATGTCTTCTTCCAACTAAGCAACAACATTGATTGATTGATTGATTGATTGAAGGCTTTATTAGAAGTTTGCATAGGAAAATGTACAGTTTCATGACGGTACAGTTCACTGGTACAAGGTCTACTAAAAGGAGATCCATGAAAAGACTAACAGGAAACCATTAAAGTATCTCATATAACATTGAATGACAGACAAATAGAACACAGTACTATGCAGTAGATATGTAAAGAAAAGGGGGAAAAAAAGAAAACAGTAAGTCTAAACAAACAGTAAGTATGGAAGGGGCAGGGGAGGGTAGGGTTGGGCTAGGTTTTTACCAGTTGCGAATGGCTGCTGCCTTTAAGTGGTTTTTCAGGGCAATTTTAAAGGATGCTAGTGATCCACATTCCTTTATAGCCTTCGGTAAGGCATTCCACATTTTTGTGGTATAGCAGAAGAACGAGTTTGACCCTTTCTTTGAGTTGACTCTGGGTTGAACGTGATCTGTGGCACTGCCTCTGGTGTTGTAATTATGGACATCCTTAACGTTTATAAAGTATTTTAACATGTCCATTTCCATTAGATCTAAATGGGATGTTGATAGAATGCTATCACTTCCTAACCAGACATAAACAAGTTTCATAGGATGGAGGTTGAGTGCAATCACTGATTGTATTAGGAAGGCTGGCCAGATAAAAAGATGAAAAAGGCCAGGTTAGCACCCTTTGGCACTGCAAACTGCAAGGACATTAAATAGACACCAGACTAGTTGAACAATACTATAGCCTGAGCACTGTGTGGTTAATGGAGGATTGGACTACTGGAGTATAGTCACCAATCAAGCTTTGGAAAGGGACAGTGTTTTGCTCCTTTCGGAACGTCTCCCTTCCGCTATGCAGCTCTGAGGTGAGGTTCCTCACTCTTGTCAACCACAATCGGTCCGTTGGGGGGAGCTCAGCCATTCGCGAACACTTCTTACCTTTTGTGAACATTCTATCCAAGGTCTGAGGTTCCGAAAGGAGCTAGACAGTGGTCAAGAAACTAAGTACTAACAGCGTCTGGACTTTTGTTGGAATAATATCAGAGATGCTTTTAATTTCCTCTTTAAGTCGTGCCATTTAACGATGTTGCACACATTTGACATTGGAATATATTCCACAAGAGAGATGAATTGGTGAGGAAGGAAGTACAATCAGCGAGGAGACGCGATAGATGAGGCAGCCATTTTTGTGGAGGAGGTGAAGTTGGAGTTACTGTACATTTTGAAATCTCATTTGAAGACATGTTTGGGCAGCGAAGAGGCAAAATAATCTCCAAGCTGCCCAAAATGTTGCGAACGTCTCAACATAGCCTTCCTTCATCACTTATTCATCTAATTTCTCCTGGAATATTCAAGATGCAGATCTTTAGCGATAAAGAGCGTTAGAGAGTTGTGTCAGGTTATGTACTTTATGCAGTATATGCCTCAGTGCTTCGCGTTAATGCTGTCATCCACAAATGTCACTGTCATTTTCCACTGTCACTATTCTTCACTATGTAAAGAAAAAATTAAAAGTCCAGCATCCATAGAGCCCCAACAATCCTTTTTGTAGTGTTTGGGCTTTATCTGTTTGTACTGAACTATTACCGGTATGCTCTCCTCTCACACCTGGCTCACTCTTTGGTAAAGCCTTCAGTGCAAACCTTTGTAGATGATTAATTCATGCAGGCCATTGTCTTTGATCACAGGGAGATATATCAGACTGTGAGCCAGTTCTAACAGCTGTGATCCCACAAACAGATTGCTAGGGTGTCTCTTGACCTCATACCATCAGCCTCCAAACGGCTCCCCATCCAGCTGCATGTCTCTGATAGTGTTAATGGGGACTCCATGGTTGTCAGACTAAAGCCTAATTTATGCTCCGTCCCGCGATGGTGTCGCTCGCCGAGGACGGCCGAGAATAGCAGACCTACAAGTTCACAACGCATCGCATCTGCGACATGTTGTGAGCTTGTAGGTCTGTTGTTCTTGTTGCGAGACGAAGTATCAATAGGGCTTAAAAGGATCCCTGGCTAATACGACAAATATGCCTTAATACATTATAATTGTATAACTACAATGTAAAATTAAAAACACCTATTGTATTTCTTCTAGAAATAGCTTACAGTATCTTTCACTCAATAGGGGAAATGCCTGGCGCAAGTTGATGGATGTCATAAAACCATGTGTGGTCTATCCCTATGGAATTTATGGCATGCATGTGCAAACACACACACACACACACACACGCACGCACGCACGCACGCACGCACGCACGCACGCACGCACGCACACACGTGCACACACGCGCACACACACACACACACACGTGCACACACGCGCACACACACACATACACACACACACACACACACACACACAGACACACACAGACACACACACATTTGAAATATTGATTTGATGCTCATATTAATCATAGGGAGTATTACGTTTATTTTTATTTTCACATGCATGCCATAAATTCCATAGGGATAGATCACACTTGGTTTTAAGACACCATCAACTTGCAACAGGCATTTCCCCTTTTGAGTGAAAGATTAGCTATTTCTAGAAGAAATAAAATATTTAAGGTTTTACATTTTACATTGTAGTTACAGAGGACAATTATAATGTATTAAGGCATATTTGTTGTATTGGCCAGGGATCCCTTTAATGCTCCAGTTGGGGACAGCTGCATTTGGTCAGCGAGTCCATGATATTTCACTGCTTTCGATAAAAGCATTCAAGATGAAGGGTGAGACAAAGACACTGGGCTGCTCATAGCTTTTTATAAATCATCAAACGCCAGAGGAGCTCCTTCGAGGGGTAAACAGATTCCATACTAACCATGAATATTCATGAAAGTAGTGATAACCTTCATTTCATGGTGGAATGTGATTCCAGCCTGTCTCCTAGGCTGTGAAGTTCGCCATTAATCATATGTTATTAAAAGTGCAACGAATCGTCTCCATCTTTTTTCTCGTCTCTCTTCGTCTGTGAACTGTACATGGAGCCCTGAACTTGAAATTGGCTTCAGAACAATTTCCCACAGTCAGTTTTCAGTATTTTTGTGCGTGTGTGTGTGGGTGCGTGTATGTATATGCGCTTGTGTGTGTGTGTACATTTATTATTATTTCTTTACTTGCATACTTGTGCATGAATGTGTGTGGGGAGTGTATTGTGTGACAAATCTTCGACTTAATTCTATTTGGACGATTTTGCCTACCCAAGGACACCAGTGTTGTTTGTTGAAGTCCACAGAATGTGGAAAAAAAGAGGGATAATTTAATATTTCAAAACATGCCTCCCTGCTCAGGCAGAGCTCTCTCTTGTGTGCACAGGTATATTGGTTATTTAATCCCTTTAAAGCTCTCGGTAACCAAATTGCTTGCAGTTTGATGCAGCCATTCCTTGTGATAAGGGCTAAAGTAATCCTTATAAAGAACAATTTGCCATATCTCTGTGGCATTTATCTAACATAGCACAGTATTTCAACGTATTGATCGAAACTGAAATGGAAATACATAGTGAAATATAGTGCTTATTTAGCCACCTTTATATCAAGTGCACCAGTAAAAGTACCATATAATGCAGTTCCAGTTCAGGCTATTAGGGTCGATTCATACTCCACTTTTAGAGACAAATTTATTTCGGTTCGACTCTGTCCAAACTACAATATGACATCATTCTGAGGTTCGGGGGTGGGTACCACCATTCATTCGGCTGTTTGGTGCCACCAAGATTGTGTGACTCCCCGAACCGAACCGAAATAAAATCGGCTCTAAAAGTGGAGTATGAATCGGCCCTAAGGTTAGATAATTAGGGAAAGTTAGCAGAGTCTTTGACCAATCTGGGAACTAAATGCTTGCCAATAGCTTTCTTCACAAATGTGTTCATGAAGGTGTCTATCACCTCTGAACTTTGTCAAACCCAACTCCCTTGGGAAACTTTGTGGGAGCCATCGTCTCATCATTAAACCATAGTTTTGTGGGGGCCAGATTGGTATGGATGAAAGGGTATTGGTGTCAGCTGAGCTGCACTGATCCAGACCTGTCATCATGGGATCAGGGTTGCTGTATGATTGCTCAGCCCGATCAGGGGCGTCACAAGAGGTGGGGAAGTGGGACTGAGTTACTATAGGGCCCAAGGTGGAGGGGCCTTAATTATTTTATACTTTAGCTATTGAAAAATATCAGATAAGCTTACAGCGCGGCACCGAGTGCCGTGCTGCGAGCTTGTAGATCTGCTATTTTGTTGTGAAAATGTGTGCAAATCTTTGAATATGTGTATTTTTCAAGCAAACTTTTGTAACTCAAATTTTGCAACGAAATATTTTGAGATGGGGGTCCGTGGCCAAATACATATCATTTTGGGGGTCATTCACATGAAAAAGCTGTTTGATGAGCACCACTGACATAGAAAGGATTTCTTGCACAAATTTTCACAATTTTTCAAAAATAGCAGATCTACAAGCTCGCAGCGCGGCACTCGGTGCCACACTGTGAGCTTGTATATCTGCAAATCTTTGCAAAGAATAATACATAACAATGCGTTCCCAGTCTAAATGGGTTAAACTCCCTCCCCCTATGAAGATCATTTCTTGGGGGGCCCGCAGTGAATCCTTGTACAGGGCCCAGAATTTGGTGCGACGTCCCTGATCCCACCTTGCTGAGTAGAGCCCGACCCATACCAGAATTTTGAGCCCAATGCCGAAAAGGTGTTGTCAAAAAAGCCAAATAATGACTGATATGTTGTGATATATCCATCCTGTTATTTTCTCTTATGATCCCAGGCTTAATTTACAGGAGCAGAGCAGAGATATTAGAAGTCTCCCCTTTGCTTACAGTGAAATGAAAGTGTCTAGCAGCTGTCATTTTCATTTAATCTCCTGTGCTGTGATTATAGGCTACCATTTGTTGTAATATGAGATACAGCATGGTATTACTCTGTTTAATGAGGAATTAGTGCACTATTAGTGCAGATCAATACATTACCATCCTCAGTGAAAACGATGAAGATATATGAATCAAAGTCAATGGTCTCCCAGTGTGTCTTTGTACATTTAGGAGCACCATGTACCATTATGTTAACATCATTAACATCGTATTATCCGTATTTCCAATACAAAATATTTGTATACACGTAATAGACAAGCTACATTTACTTGAGCGCTGTACATAAGAACTTTTTGGAGTATTTGGTATCTTTTGTACTCCTCTACATTTTAAATTGAATGATTGTAATTTTGACGACACTACATTTCTAGGAAGGGACTCTTAGGACCCAAACTTACAAAAATAGTAATACAGTTTTGGAGATGCAAATTAACCACACAACCCTATTGTCCCTATTCTGGGCATGTCATAACTGCCGAACATTCGGTTAAAATAGGTGAGCATTCAGCACAAGTGGAAGATTGACAATCTCCATCAGAACATGTTGTTAGCTTGGTGTCCAAATGTGTAGCTTTGACATCTGCAGTAACAGCTGTCATGGAAACCAGAACAAGATGGACCCCAATGTTAACAGGTACTTCTCATATCCCACCATGTGTTGGTAGCAGGGAGTTAAAGCCAACCTCATTACTGAACCTGGGTGCTCTGGGTGTGTTCCCTGCATGGCACAGTTTCCACTGAGTGATGTGAGCGAGTCAGGGGCGTCACAACGGGGGGAAAAGTGGGACTGAGTTACTATAGGGCCCAAGGTGGAGGGCCCTTCATTATTTTATACTTTAGAAA
>NC_137816.1:39157424-39202424 GCF_963921795.1 Nannobrachium achirus | reverse complement strand
CCACCGGCCACCGTGGCCGGCTGGGAAAATGCCTCTTAGGCTATTTTATCATTTAATCTTATTATACACATAATTATTTGTCTAAAGTAGTAAAGCTACACCATTAAAACCTATCATAATTTTAAATTTGTATCATGTTCTGTGAGTCTGTCTGATGACAGCGGAGCTCACCGCCACTGCTGCTGCTTCATGCTGCGCTGTAGAGGTGGGACGTTCACGAACAAATCGAGTCTTTTGAACGGCTCTTTGAAATGAACGATAGGCAGCATTGTGAGCTTGTAGATCAGCTATTTTCAAATGGCAGATATGTACCTATATATGTCCGAAATAAATGTATATAGGGTTGAAGTTATTTGTAATTATAATCAAAATCTACAAAGTAACTACTAGAATGAGCCAGTCTTTTGAACGGCTCTTTGAAAGGAACGGATCCCAGAGATCCGGCTCACTTCAAAGAGCCATAAATCCCATCTCCACTGCGCTGTGTGCATGGTTACGTGCATTGGAAATATCAGAGCTTCAAGCTCACAACAAGGCGAAACGCGCCGTGCTGTGAGCTTGTATGTCTGCTATTTTAGACACGCACACGGCCTTACGGAGAAGCACACATCACGTTTCACAGCTGACAGTTCCAGCACCTTGTAACAATCAGCGTGGGTTTAGTGTTATAATCAGAACAGAACTGGGGTTCTTCCGAGGTAATCTATACCAAGCTGGACCCAGTAGGCCTAGACGATAATAAAAAAGGGACCCGAACTCTGTGGAATCATGGATATTATACAAGCACGCACATGACTTTCTGATCGCATGGATGTGATGCCATCGTGGTCAAAGCAACAGAGGCAAGTCAACCTTCCTTGCGCCATCATAACATAACATTAACAAAATAAAACAAATGTGTGTAAAAGGTTTAATGAGACGTGAAGCCAAAATCATATAGGCTACTATTAACTTATTAATGTGTAGGCCACTGTGTGGCAGGGCGCGCAAACGGTTCGCTTGAGTTGCGCGCCCACTTTAACCTATTCACTTCTTTTTTTTTGGCAAGCGATACCTCTACATAAGTAGATAGTTTGGATATTATTTTGTTGGAACATATTGCAATTGCATCTGTGATAAAGAGGAAGGAAGCCCAGCGCAAACATAAAATGGTGTAATTATCAGTTGGGTGCACGGTGCACCATGCAGATACAGTATCTCATCTGCAAACACGTATGTGACGTTCAATATTATATGGCCGATAAATTAATTGATTGGCCGGTAAAATATAATCCTGCCGGCCAAGGTGGCCGGCCCCAAAAATGCCTAGCGGAAACCCTGATGCCCATATATGGGCTTTCTAATATGCCCATATATGGAGATCTCTGTATCTCCATATATGGGTATAAAAGGATACTTCAGGTCTGACATCAGGTTTGTTTATATTGGGTTGCTAGGTTTGACATCACAAACTCTATGGGCCATCTGACCTAGAAATCTATATTTGGGCATAGATGACTCATCGTGACCTCATCACACGTCGACCGCACGTGTGACGTGCGGTCGACCGCACGTGTGACCGACGGACGGCCGGTGGAGGTTTTCATACTAAACTGCGACCTTACGGTCGCAACAAGGTTTCTGCCCGACACCATCGTTATGTGTACTATATGTGTAGAAACAGGGTTGGCGGTGTGTATGGGGTGTGTGTGTGTGTGTGTGTGTGTGTGCGTGCGTGCGTGCGTGCGTGCGTGCGTGCGTGCGTGCGTGCGTGCGTGCGTGCGTGCGTGCGTGCGTGCGTGCGTGTGTGTGCAATGTGCAATGTGCATCATGTGTGAGTGCTTCATCGTGTGATGTGACAATGGTTGAATGATTGAATATTTCCCTCCTGTTTACCCTGAGGGCCAGTGTGATTGACCCAGGCCAGGAGTTATTTCATGTGATGTTATTTCAGGGCTGGCTGCTACCAAACTGCATTAGTGGGTATGGCCTTCTTTCGACAAGATAAGGGAAAATGTGTTGTCCCAATATTGCTTGTTTTATATTGTGCAGCCTGTCTCTGAATAGAAAGAACATCAGCAAATTCAATGAATATTATTTGCATTACTCTCGGAATTCTGTCAATCTGGGCCGCTCCTATTTGTGAGCAGAAATTGGTTTTTACTTTTTGTATATTTTATTTATATGTGAACAGACCTTTGGAAAATAGACCTTGATACTGTCTTGATGCTGCCATGTCCAGTAAATGCAATCTTGGCGCACCTGTCAAACAGGTTATACAATGTCTACCAGTCACCTTGATGAGCAGTCTCTTAGGCATTGTGGCATTGCTGTTGAATTGAGCTGATTTTGGAATTTGGATGCTCAATCGTTGAGCGTGCTGAAGGAGCTATAGCATGTATTGTTGCGAGTTTAAAGGACAACTTTAGTTTTTTACAACAAGGGTTCATATTTTAGGTTGTAATTAAAGAATATAAAAGATGAGTGTTAAAATGATTTCATTTACTTCTTTCTATTGTTTTAGAGATTCTTATTTCAGTGGTTGGGGGCATGTGTACAAGTACTAATTATGTCATTTTACACAGAATAAGCCCATTCCCAAGATACAACGCAACCTTTCATGGTTGAATGTGACTTATGGGGGTAGAAGTGAAGTGTTAGTAGAAGTGTTACTGTAAATAGCAATAAAGAAACTGCTGGCTTATTGTGTCTAAAAATACATATTTAGCCACTTGTACGCATGCCACATGCGTACGCATGCCCCACATTTTAACACGGTAAACGCGATGAAACGATAGAACGAAGCAAATTAAAACATTTTAACACTCACTTTTTCTTTTCTCTAATTACAATCTAAAATATGAACCCTTGTTGTAAAAAAGGTTGTCCTTTAAGTTGTGCCAGGTAACATGCTTGAAAAAACAAAAAGGTTGTGGAAAGCCCTATTAAGGACAAGGATAATAATTGTTTCTCAAAGTGTCTACAATGAATGGTTTCCAAGATGAATAGTTACTTGAATAGCATATTTATTTTTCAAAATAGCACACTATGTCCTCGACCCTGTTGTTAGTTCACTAAGGTTGATGGCACTCAACCTTGTGAGACATGTGTGAGACAAGGTGTGCGACTGAATCCTTCAACTGCAGACAGGATGTCACAATGTACCATCACTGTTTAGCCTAAATATGTAGAGTATTACTGTGAAATGTACGGCATGTACAACATGACATTTGTAACTGAAGCTGCACTGAAACTGTCAGGCAAAGAAACCAAACACAGAATACAAGGCTCAGGAGACTGGAGCGAAAAGCAAAATTAGACTTTACTGTAGTTAGAAAACAGGATACACCTCTCACAGGGGGTCGCTAACATCAGGCAAGGTAAACTCTCCATCAAGCAATGACTGGACAACAGAGACTGGGACATACTGTACAATGTCAGGCACTCAAGGGAATAAAGAATAGCCGAGACAGCAGGAGACAGGGATTGATTGGGGAACAGAGGACAGCTGCAGGAAGCATGACACACGCACACACACACGCACGCACAAACGTACGCACGCACACACACACACACACGCACGCACGCACGCACGCACGCACGCACGCACACACACACACACACACACACACACACACACACACACACACACACACACACACACACACACACACACACACACACACACACACGCACGTACGCACACACCGACCACTGAGGACCTCTGGACAGGTAAAGCAGCACAGAGGATCAGGGTTAGCCAATAGTCTGGTGGGTTCCCAGATTGACCTAATACTAACGTTTTCAGACCAAGGACCAAGGACCCCTTAGCTGAGAGAGAGATGAAGCAGGGACCCCCAGATTCCAGTTTCGTCGTTTGACAGCACAATCTGAATCTCCCATGCATTTATTAACTGCAGGAGCGTTTTATTCAGGTGAAACTGTTTCTTTGTTTGTGCATGGCAGTCTTTATCTGGAGAAAACAGGAACATCTTATCTGATAATTCTTTAGCGCTCATCTAAATTAATTGTCACTCAGATTAACTTAATTATGAGTTAAAGAAATTGGCTCATGTAATCACAGCTGACAAGACACACATTGCATTCAGAATTAGTTTGGGTTAGAGTGTGCCTCTGATGGTTGTAGATGATTGTTGTTACGTAAGGTCCTGCTCCTAATTTAAAGGAGATTTCATGGCCATCTAGTCTGACTCTGGGATCCCAATTGCCCACTTAATGTTTATTTTTTTCTCCTTTTTTTCCACACTGTTGCTTTTTATCTGTTCTCTTTAAACTAAATGAAATCAAATGAACCATTTTAATTATGGTCATTATCGAAGGCAAAACTCAATGTAGAAATATATTTCCTATGTTGGCTCACTGTTCCATTCTACAGCAGAAGCGCTGGACAGGATAAAGTTATAAGGGACAAAAGCAGTATTGGGCATTGACAGGCATTGCTAAAACCGGGTGTAGTTAATACTAGTAGGCGTACGTTTGGTTGGTGCAACTGATGTAAAGTCTTAACAAAGACCGACTAGGCGTTGTAATGGATGGATGGATGGATCTAGTGCAGGGGTTTTCAAAGTGGGTGACGGGGCACCCTGGGGTGCCGCGACGGCAGTCCAGGGGTGCCGCGACGCGAGATCATTTGATAATATTTGGAATTTATTTGGCCACTTGAAAAAATATTTTGTATCATTTTAAACTTGAAGTACACAGTTATTTTCAATCAGTTCTAACCAAAATGGCTGTTATCTCAACGTTTTCCTCGCAACATAATCACTAAAATATCGTCACTGTCGGGCAGAAACCTCTGTCGCACAAAACTAGTGAGAACAGCCGATCTACAAGCACACAACTCCTCGCGATGCGAGGCGTTGTGTGCTTGTAGATCTGCTGTTTTCACTAGTTTAGTACATTTTATAGATAAATACAAAACGAACGGTTTTCGACATACAAGGTTTCCACCCAACAACGATGATATGCTATAAATATAAGGTGCTGGGAGTGAAATTTATAATGTAGGGGTGCCTCGGATTAAAAAAATATTTATGGGGTGCCCTGAGACAAAAAAGTTTGGGAACCCCTGATCTAGTGGATGCAGCCTGGTCCAGGACACATCAGGGTAGCACAAGCTGCAACAGAACCAGAAACACAGATGTGAAATGTTCTTATTTTCTGTGATTTCATGCCGCGGTTCCATGCTGTCATTTGGGATCATGTATTCCAAATGGCAGTAGATTTTCTTCTGTCCTTATTTTGTCTCTCTCTGCCTCCCCCCCATAGCTCTCTCTCTGCCTCCCCCCCATAGCTCTCTCTGCCTCCCCCCCATAGCTCTCTCTCTGCCTCCCCCCCATAGCTCTCTCTCGTTCCCTGTCTCCCCTCTTCCCCTCTCTCTCTTCAAAGCAATTAAATCTGGTGAAATGTCCCCAGCATCTGTCTCCCGTTGGGGCCGCAGTGCTCTATTTAGCTTCAGGCAAACCTTGTAGAAATTATTCTCCTTTCCTTCGTACTGGGTGGGAAAACGTAGCCTCCTGTCTCCTGTGACCTGGACACCTTCCCAGTCTTTGTCCTCAGACTGAAGGTATCACCCCTCTTATCCTACCACCCATGATATCACCCCTATCCTACCACCCATGACGGCTGGCTGCCCTCCATGGTTAATGTGCTTCTTCTTTTGCCAGCTTAGCTGCTTCATCCTTGACCTTCAACCATGCAGCTAGTGTGTCATATGCATTTATATCTTTCATACTCACTTTGCAGAATGACAATTGCATTGGGCAATGCATCACGCTGTGACGGAAATGTGCACCGGGTGTGTGCTCGGTTTAGTGAGTGCAGTGGGCGGTGACCATGTAGAGTGCATTCAGTGTGGCATATTTACGAACGACCAGTTAAGAGGCAGCTGTGTGCTTTTTCAGTCGGAAAACTTTCTGAAAAGCAGCAGTTTCTAACATAAAGTTGCTATTGATAGGTAATTGAATTCATAACATTGGCCTACCTGCTGTTAGTTTAGACGTTGATGCGTGTGTAACAATAAAGCCCAAAGGACCAATAAAGCAGCAAATGGTGCATTTTGTTATAATTTCCTACACCATTTTTCACAGCTGAGTAGCGCGTGACACCGCCATCATGAAAATCAGCCAATCAAAACACTGCACTGGCGCACCACACTGCCAAACCCCAACTTCTGAGTAGGGTCGTTCGCAATCAGCACACCCGGTGCGCAGCGCACTGGATTTCCAAATGACAATGCACAATGGACCAAATAAACAAACGACAACATGGCACACTAGTGCGTTGAGTGCGCATTTCCCAACGCACCCATAGTGTGCCTGAAGGGAGATAATAACACCCACCAGACCTAGTAATCTCATTCGTCTGTCGAGGTGTCTGTCATAGTGATCAGGAGGTGTACTTGATGGATTCTATAATGGGGGCTATGTATTAGTTGAATACTGTCTCTGACTCTGATCGATCCATTTACCGTCTCTGTCGGGTGGAACAAAACGGTTAATTTTCAGGATTCAAATTCAAAAATAGTAAAAGTAGCAGCTCTAGAAGCTCATAATGCGCTGCTTCGCGCCGCATTTTGACTTGAGATTGTTTATCAGCTACTTTTGATGATTTTGTGTGACACTCGGCTGTAGTATGATCAAGTTGGGCATTGATTTACTAAAAAAACAACAGTTTAAATATGGAGAGGTACAAGGTTTCTGCCCGACAGCAACGATACACAAGAAAATCAGGGACATTGGTCATACTGTGCTTGAAAACAAAGGGTTTCCATAGTAACAGCTGCAGGGTGAAGAAGGTGGGCGTCGCCGTGTGTGGTTGAAGAGGCGAGATGGACCCTGGCAGGCAGAACGATGGGGGGTGTTATCTGCTTTCATGTTGTCTAATACATTACACTAGTGGTCTCAATATGGTTTCATGTGGGCTGTGCTCTTGTGTATTTCCTCCCAATCAACTTTGTCTTTTAGGGCTGGGCGATATGACTTCAAATCAGTATCACGATTATTTCATACTTTTGCCTCATTTAATTATATATATACAAAATTATATATATTATTAAAACAAAATAAATTGTGAAAATAAGAGACCTACAAGCTCACAACGCATTGCAGTAGTGTATATGTGCTCTGAGCATATACATATACTGTACGTGGTTGATCAGACCAAAATCAATACAAAATGTTATGTCAGTTCGTTGATAAGGTTTCAAATATTGGTTTCAGTATATTTTTGATTAACCGCCCAGCCATAGCCTATATACTTATACTATACTACTCCTGTTCAATTTCAGCCTGATTTATTATACCTTGTTGCGCCCTGGTGTCGTGCGCCAAAAATAGCCGATCTGCAAGCTCACAACGCCTCGCATTGCTATTTCCGTGGCGTGACACTGGAGTCAAAGTATAAGTCAAGCCTTCCTTTTTCTGAGGTCCTCGCCCTGCAGTCAGTGAGTAGGAGGAACAAATGCTGAATCTCAATGAGAGAGCTTAGAGAAAGCCTTTCCTCTCTATCTCCCTCTCTCCCTCTCTCTCTCTCTCTCTCTCTCTATCTCTTTTACACTCACAAACTTCATTTTATTCATTTCTTCCCCCCACAAGCATGACAAAATGTTGAATCATTACATATCATTTTACACTTACATTGAACACAATGGCCTGTGGTTAGGGTAGTATAATTCTAATTTTCTCTGACCTACGACCTACAGAGTAGCCTACTTACCGTGATTAATCAGTCAGTTACCCACCATAATAATGGTGGCTGGGAGGTACTACAGCCAGTTTAAAGGGTAGCAGTGACTGGTGATTTATTCACTAAGGAAGTCTGGAAGGTTTCTGGCTGGTTATAAAGCTGGCTTCTCAAAAGCAGATTAAGAGGGGGTTTGTACAGTGAAGTATATAAGGCTTATGTGGCAAGTCAGCAATCGAAATGCATGCCTCTTCTTGCCAAAAATGATAAAATGCCACTGTGGCTACACCCTGACACCACAGGTCCAGATGTATTGTCAAGTTGAAGGGAGGAAATGTGGTTGAGAGGTGTCAGGTGCTTGTGTGTATGTGTGTTTGAGCGTACATGACAATGGGGTGAAGAAGAAAAGGGCTATTGATCAAAGAACAGTGAATCTTGCTCCAGAAGTCCAGATGGTGTTCTGTGAAAGACTGTGTGTGTGTGTGTGTGTGTGTGTGTGTGTGTGTGTGTGTGTGTGTATGTGTGTGCGTGCGTGCGTGCGTGCGTGCGTGTGTGCATGCGTGCGTGCGTACCGAGGCTTTACCTCGGTCAACACTGAGAGCATACTCCAATCCAAACACCAATTTCCCCTGTCATTGCTGAGCAACAGCAGGCAGCCACGTCTAGATCTGTAGAAGAATAAGAAAGAGAAAGGAAAAGATTTGTTCTCTGTGTTGTATGTTGTTCTCTCTGATGTACGGTATGTAACCCTGTATCCTTATGTTTGTTTGCTTTTGAAGGGATCTGAACTCAGTGGACCTGAAAACATGCTTCCCGTGATTCCATCACATTAGATAAGGAGAGGGTTTAAAACGTTTTTTTGACATGGAGATGACTTGTATCTGGTCAAGGTGCTACTAGCAGCCAGCAGAAAAGCAATAACGAGATTGTGGTATAGAAGTGACTCCCCAACTTGTAATGGAGAGGTTTACACATAAACTCAGGATACAAGAAGAGTTATTTCTGAAAAATGGGAGACATGGACTGAATACACAACCCGGAAGAATGACACCACGGAGGATTGAAATTTACAGTTCACCCTGTAAATGTGTGCGCATGTGACAAAATAAAATAAAAACAGCAGTTTTACATGCTCACAACACGTTGCAATGCATCACGTCGTGAGCTTAGATTGGCTAATTTCATTGTACGGCACTGTCGTAAGGCAAAGTATAAATCAGGCTCAAGTGGTTAATTCCAGATAGAAGTTTACAGCATGTCAGATCCAACATTACATGCTGTGATCAGAAATAGAAACGTATGGGCATAGTGATAGTGATCTCCTGTGGACAGTGGGGGCACCGAATCCTTTGTCTCTGATGGGAGCAAACGGCTTTGCCTATCCCGGTGGCTAGGTTTAGTCTAAGTCTTTAGTCTTTAGCGGCTCAGCCATGGTTCATAAAGCAGGTCATTAAAGGGTGTTATAATGTGTTGGCTTGCTGTCGTTTATGTGCGAGAGAGTGTACAGTACATATAATACGCCCAGCACGAACGCAGATACACCATTGATGCTGTGTCGAGATGCTGCTGATGGTTACCTCTTTATGTGAAAGGCTGATTGCTCTTTTTGTTTTTTTGCAGAAACCTCATATCTCCAAGTTTCAAATTTGTATGTTTTCAGCATACTAGACTGTTAGCCTAGTAAACGACCAACTTCCGTAATCCAGCAGGATTCCAGAAGAATGAAATGGTTTCCGGAAGAGGGCAGTTTACGAGGCTACAAGACTGTCACACAAAACTAGTGAAAATAGCAGCTCTCCATGCAAGCACACAACGCCTTGCGGTGCTTGTAGATCGTCACTATTTTAAACTATTTTAAAAATGATAAATGCAAAACAAATGGCTTTAGACATGCAACAAGGTTTCCACCCGACAACGACGATAAATGAGTCTTTATGCGTCCACTGTGTTCTGTTCTGCCTTGTTCTTGGCTCTCTGGTGGAAGGCCGACTGTTTGCTTCACTGCCGTAAACAATGGTCTGCACTCAGGATTCAAAGCAGGGCCATTAGTATTCCTGAGGCCTACGCTCAGGCCAGCCGTGCGCTTGTCTCTGCCTGCCTGCCTGTCCTCTCCTGCAGCCTCAGCCTGAGCCCTGACTCCAGGCACACGCACGCATCGGACATATCTGTCAACCAAACAAGGGAATTGTCTGAGACAAATGTAAAACTGTAGCTTATTTTAGCAGACATAAACGGGCTTGTCCATGCAGACAGCCACACACAGAGGTGGTCCCCAGCTGCTGCTGCAAACAGCCCATTGAAATGCTGCCCGTATATTATACAGTATGCACGCGAGTGCGTGCGTGCGTGCGAGTGCGTGCGAGTGCGTGCGTGCGTGCGTGCGTGCGTGCGTGCGTGTGTGTGTGTGTGTGTGTGTGTAAAAGTAAGAACGATCCTCAGTGTTAATTAACTCTGAGATTACAAATGTAATCAAATGGACCCAGTGGTCCTTTTGTTTACTCTTTCAGTTACAATTGGATAAATTGTGCGTGTGCGTTAGGAGAGGCATGATAGTACACAGACTCTAGATTAAATTGTGCTTGCATTAAGTGCACAAACATTTTTCCAATGTGTAAGAAAGAAAAACAAGAACATTTCTATTGGTTTAATAAGGCCTTTTTGTTGGGACATATGTTCTGCACCCTGTCCTGGCCTCAAATCATAAACGCAGCGTCCGATTGCTGTGAAACTTGCACCCACATTCTAACTAGGCTGAGGACCACATGCCACCCTTCTCACATTGTCCTGTTTTAGCGCCACCAGGAGGCCGACATGCAGAACAGACAGGTTTTGATGACAGAGGTTTTCCTTTTCATATAGGATTCTAGGATCCTATCCTCTATTATAAAGGATAGGATGGTGGCCAGGAATCAACCCCACCTCACTCTGAGGTTAGCGAATCCCAAGAGGCCCTTGAAGTGGTCTTGATGGATGCAGTGAATAATGAAACATTAATCATTCTCAAATGAATTAACATAATGAACTGTGTTCTGAATGCTGGTCCCAGAATGAACCCCTCTTGATGCTTAAATAGTGGTGCTATAGGAGTCATGTGGATGGCCCACATCCACAAGTATTTGGAATTGTTTTTTTGTTTTGGCAGAACTTCAGAGTACTGGATACAAATGGTTACTACTGTACAGTGGTGGAAAAGGTACTCAAATGTTTTACTTAAGTAAAAGTATCAATACTGGAATATAGAAATACTCTGTTACAAGTAAAAGTCTGGAACTCAAAATGTACTTGAGTAAAAGTACGGAAGTATTGGTATCAAAGTGTAATTAAAGTACCGTATTTTCCGGACTATAAGGCGCACCGGACTATAAGGCGCACTGTCAATGAATGGTCTATTTTCTAACTGTTTTCATATATAAGGCGCACCGGACTATAAGGCGCACATAATAGACGCTACCGTTGCGTTATGCATCCAACAGATGGAGCTTGTAGATCTGCTATTTTCAAACATTTTGCTATTATCTGCTTGTAGATCTGTTATTTTCAAATAGCCAAGGTATAAAATAGGGCTAAAGTGGTATGTTTTATAATAATTATAATTTACATCTGCTAAATAACTAGTAACTAAAGGTTTCACATTATTGTAGTGGAGTAAAATTTACAATATTTGCATCCGAGATGTAGTGAATAAAAATATTGGAAATTGGAAATACTCAAGTAAAGTACAAATACCTCAAAAGTACAGTACATAAGTATGTATTAGTTACTTTACACCACTGCTACTGTATCCCAATTGAATGTCACAGAAACATGATTACAGTTACAGCTGGATTAATAATTCAGCTTGTTGTTTTGTTGTTAACCTTTACATACTCCAGACAAGTACTGCACACTGCCTGAGGGTAATTTGTAGACATCTCTTTGAGTTGTAAATGACTGGAGGCGGGCTTCTGATCTCTGGAAGAACTCATGACAACTTATTTGAATAGGAATTAGGAACACCTTTTTCTATGTGACAGCAGCAAACAGAAATTATACATTTCCAACCGACTCACTCCCTAGCTGAACCCAAACTGGGGCGGGCGGGGGTGTCGCACCAAATTCTGGGCCCTGGAAACAAGGATTCACTGCGGGCCCCCCGTGAATGTTCTTCATAGGGGGAGGGGGTTTAGCCCATTTAGACTGGGAACGCATTATTAAGCGTTATTTTGTGCTTTAACTATTGAAAAATAGCAGATATACGAGCTCACAGCGCGGCACCGAATTTGTTTTGTCTCGTCTGGAAAGCCTCCTATCTCCAAGGGGAGGAACACGGCTTTCCAGCAAACCGCAGCTTCCGATTGGTCTGTCGTGCGGAGCAACCCTAATCCTACTCTGATTCGTTGGAACAACACCACGTGGCTTTCCAGCCACCGCGGCTTCCAATTGGTCTGTGGTGGGGGGCGGGACAAATACACCAGTCTGTATTGGCTGGCTGATGACGTATAGCTACCCTAACCCTGACGTTCAGAAATACTAGTCAACTGAATCATTTCCAGACTGTGATGCAGAGAGACAAAACAAATCGCGGAACGGAGCGAACAGGCTGGCACCCAGACTACAAAGTCTTTGAATATTTCAAATCCTTCTAAGGTCTTTTGAAAAACCTGTTTCTATGTCAGTGGTGCTCAAACTTTTTCATTTGAAGGACCCCCAAAATTATATGTATTTGGCCACAGACCCCCATCTTAAAATATTTAATTCCAAGGACCCCCCAGAAGCAAAATTTGAGCAAATGTTCGCTTAAAAAATACATATACTGTATTCAAAGATTTGCACACATTTTCACGACTTGTAGCAGATCTACAAACTCGCATGTGCGGCACTCAGTGCAGCGCTATGAGCTTGTATATCTGCTATTTTTCAATTGCTAAAGTATCAAATAATTAAGGCCCCTCCGCCTTGGGCCCTGGTAACTCAATCCCACTCCCCCCCCTTGTGACATTCCTGCCTCACGCTTTACACATGAAGTAAACTAGACCTTACCCGTTTGAAGATATGTGCTCCAATATATGTGCAGAGTGTGGGTTATGGAGAAAGTAACTGTAACTGGTGCGTGCGTGAGAATGCGCTTGCTCTACATAATTTTGCCATACCCGTCGGAAGATAAGACACACATCAAATGCACCCGGTGCATGAGTGACCCGTGCATGCAGGCAAACCACATGAGAGAGAGAGAGAGAGAGAGAGAGAGAGAGAGAGAGAGAGAGAGAGAGACTGCAACATTCCTAACTGTGAGATTGGTGGGTGTGGGGTTACAGATCCCATGGCCTGGAGGAACGGACCGTTGCCCTGACAACAGGCTGAAGTTGAGTTGAACAGAAGTGGTATAAAAACGCGAATAAATAGCTTGAATTTGGTGAAAATGGAAATCGGGCTCCGTCAGCCTCTGTCTAATGCTAATGGCCAATGAAAAATGTGAAAATTGGGATCAGTTGCTGAAGAGATAAAGGTAGAAATGCATTTGTGACTGACCTACGACTGAGCGATCTCTAAAATTATATGTAGGATATAAACACAATAAAACGCATACATTCGCTCCCAACTCATTCCCATAGCCAACGATCGAATTAAACAGCAATAAAACTACTATCAAATATGTGTTCAATGAACACCCCTACTTAACAATATGATGTGAACAACTATACAGACGGAGAGACAGACCTACCACCCATTTACTCAAAACCTGGTGATGTTGAGACAATCACACAGTCCTTTGTGTGCAGGCTAGTTGTTGCCTGTTGTCATTCGTAATGAGTCAGTCAATGGTTCATGGAGAAATGTCCTAGTAATGCTAAACAGGTGAGACAGAACACCTCTGCCTTTCCTTGTAATACTATTGGCTTTCATATGCTAATGCCTACATAATCAATAAATACTGTCAACTCTGAATTGAGCAGGCCATATGCAGACAATATAGCCACCTGCCCATGCAGAGACTCCACATTTTTATATCTTCTGTGTCGGCCACAAAAGATGTGCAGGGAAAATAAAATAATAACAATATAATAACAAATATAAAACCCCACCTTTTATAAAGCGATGGTTGACGATGAATCCAGGAAGCCCACAAAGATGAGGTCAAAGTTTATTGATCGTCAGGGGAGGCGGTTACCCATAGTTACCAATCCTTGTGCCCTGACGTACCTCCCAGGGGACTGGATGAGGTGGGGCTGGGCAGCTGCTGCTGGAGGATGCTGGGACATAATAATGGGGGAGGTACTGGGAAGGGAAACGGGGCGGAGGCTTAGCATGTTGTGTGTGTGCAGATGGTGGGGGAAGGGAAACAGCCGGAGGAGAGCAGAGAGGATGGGACCGTTGTTCTGATATAGATGCTACTGTATACTGCTGCTCTGCATCCCAGCTGCACGCATGGCCTGCACCACAGGTAGGCTAACCACTTATAGGGCTGTCACGATTACACATTTAAGTTGACGATTAATTGTCACTCAAACAATTGTGATTAACGATGTAATTGTTTTTATTCTTGCCAATTACATTTCTGTTTGACTGCTAGGCTTTGAAGTTGCACATAGCAGACATGACACATAAGACATAACGTAAATATACAAAGAAATGACTGACATACGGTATTTGACAACTTTATACTTAAGAAAGTACATTGATAGTGGAAATAGCCGATCTACAAGCTCACAACGTGTCACGATGCGACACGTTGTGAGCTTGTAGATCGGCTATTTCCACTATTTTTGGAAATGTTTGAAAATTTGTGAAAATGTTTCAATGTAAACGATTATGACGAAATAATTGCGATTATCTCAAATAATTACGATTAGACGATTATGTCATAATTGTTACAGGCCTAACCACTTATACCCAGACTGAACTTTGTAAACTGGACATGTCGAGTTGCCTCTATACTTGGTGTGCTCTTTTTCCCTCTACACCGGGCCAAATCTCTTTGCCCGAAAATAGCCGATCTACAAGCAGGTATATGACACGCTGAGAGCTTTTGTGACTGTTGAGAGCTTGTAGATCGGATATTTATATTTTATTATTTTATTCTTTCCCCCAATAGGGATGCTGGAGTTCAGTGGCTAATAGATACTACGCTCTCTCTCAAGTGTCTTTGGTAGTTTGCTTATCCACAGAGCTGGGTTTGAGTGAACAGAGCTGATTGCTACATTGTAGACAAAAGGCCACTCGTGTGTGATGTATTGATCCTTTTAACTACTACTTGACTGATGTGTTTGCTAGATGTATAGCCTACAGTAAGCTGTATATCATCTGACCTGGTCTAGCAAACATTATATGAATTGTATTCTATACAAGCATCATGATTTCTGTCAATTCTGTGCCATGCCACACAGAGCCCAGTGAGTGTGATTATTAGTTTGATAGTCTATTTGTGTGCACTTCTCAAGTCATATAGTCCACATGGACGGTTTCTCTCTGCCTCCTGTGTTTTGTGTCAGTGGTGTTTTCTGTGTGTGTGTGTGTGTGTGTGTGTGTGTGTGTGTGTGTGTGTGTGTGTGTGTGTGTGTGTGTGTGTGTGTGTGTGTGTGTGTGTGTGGGTGTGTGTGTGTGTGTGTGTGTGTGTGTGTGTGTCTGTGTGTGTGTGTCTGTGTGTGTGTGTGGGTGTGTGTGTGTGTGTGTGTGTGTGTGTGTGTGTGTGTGTGTGTGTGTGTGTGTGTGTGTGTGTGTGTGTGTGTGTGCGTGCGCATGCGTGTCTGTGCATGTGTTTTTGCTGTCTTGTACAGGTGTAATTAACCATGGTAATCACTGGTGATGGAAAATGTAATTACTGTATAGGGGGAAGTGGGGGGAATGCAGCAACAATGTCCCTCTGAGGGCAGTTGTTCCTGGCAACTGGTGGAGACGGCACCACAGAGTAGAGATGGAGGCGAAATGCATGAGAGGGAGACAGAGGGATTTAGCAGAGAGAATGAAATACAGTACAGCTACTCTGTCTTGCTTACAATCTTTATTAAAATGTGTTTTTTTGTGTGTGCGCGTGTGTGTGTGCATGCGCGCGTGCGTGCGTGCGTGTGTATGTGTGTGTGTGCGTGGTGTGCATATGTGTTTGCGTACACTTACAGTATGTGTTAACCTCTACTGTCTGTAGATGATTCTTTCATGATTTACAGTGTGCCCACGGCTGTTTGCTATTGTTTTGTACACAGTAGTAAAGATCTCGCCACTTGTATACAGATGCACATACTTTCCTCTATATGTGCTGATCCACAAGCCAAATTCCAATACCTTCATTTGCCCACTCGTCCCCTCTGCACTTGGTCCTCCAGCGTGACCCAGAAATCATTCGCATTCCCAAATGTTCTTTTATATTTTGCCTTTGGGAGGAGCCGACAGCGAGTCACAAGGAGGCTCCCCAAGCCGCTTGGAGTGAGGATCAGTGAACGTTCATCAAGTGCAGACTTCAGGGAGTTTTGCAGAAGTGTTCAATCTGTTCTGTTATTGGATAGGATACTGCAGCGGAACGTCTCCTCAGGCTATGGGATGGAAAGTAAACTACGCTGTCTGAGAGATGGGGTCCAAAATCTGTACCTTTGTTGTCGACTTCAAAGCAATGATTTAGAACAGAAGAAATGTTTGATCATGTTCTACTAATGTAAACATGACACAGTGCGTGCACGCATCTGAGCGCGTGCGTGCGTGCGTGCGTGCGTGCGTGCGTGTGTGTGTGTGTGTGTGAATGGTCTGACTGAAACTTAAGTGTCCCACTTGATTACACTTGAAGAGTTACGGCATATACCGGTATACGGCATATGGAGGATGGAGAGTGAGGTTAGCTAGGCAGAAATCGGAGTATTGGGATTTGGCTCTTCAGTCCCACCTGCTCGATCAAATCCTCGCCTCTGCCCTCGGAGGCAGTACTAAAAACTGTGGAGCACATGAGTGGAGGATGCAAGGGTGGCATATAGTATACTAAGGATGATGATGATGTAGAAACTATATCAAGACTACACAAGAACAAACTGCTGCCAAGAGCATACTTTCTGTACAGAGGCTCTCCGCAAGTTTGTGTTTGAGTGTGGACTGGAGGTGGCTAATTTAAGGTACAGTCACACATGTGTGACAGAAACAGTCATGTCACTTCCATTCCATGCAAGCAAAGGGGCCGGGCTTCCGGTTGTGGCATGTTGGCGCATCATATGCCATGGCGTAGAATTCAACCCTCGGTTTGATGGCTTGACGCCCCGGCATGCATTGACTACTGCCCTTCATTTGTGCATATGTGATCTTACACTATCCTGTGTGCTTCCATTAGCTGTAGTTTCACCTGAGCCCTAAGGATGCGTTTAGTTCTGAACCCACATCCTCTGTGCTGGTGGGCAGGCACTTTGCCACTGCGCCACCTTTGCGCCGCAATACACTACATTTTATCAGAGAGGTCATTCAGCTAGATTGAATCTGACCGAGCTTCAGACAAGCTCTGACCTCTCGGATGTTGGAGGGAACACTTGATGTTACAGGGGATTGAACTTCTGTGATTCAAGATTCAAGACCAACAGTCTCCTTCCACTCTTTTTGTTCTATTTTGTCCGGAAAAGAGTCTGAAAATTGAGTTGTCTTATCATCTGTTCACCACAAACTTCAATAGTAGTTTGGTATGGTAGTAGTTCCCAGTGCACTGAATCCAGATCAATACTAGTCCATCTTGACTTGATGCAAATAGTCCTGGTGTTATCAGCACAATGCATGCAGCACCTCTACCTCTATCTACCTTGATGTACTACATTACCTACAGTATTGATTACTTGTCTGTCAGTGTTCTGCTAGCTTTAAAGTCAAAGGATTGTTTCATTCTTTGTGGGGTTTTCTTTTTTTGTCAGAGGCTTTTGTAATGGGGACAGGAGCCAGAGCAATATATTGAGCCCAGTGTTGAATTGTAGGAGCTGTGTTTGTGCAAAGTAAGCACCTAAGTGCTGCACTGAGTATAGCTGATGTAAATGAGATGCTGTCCAACGCCAGGGCTCAATTAGTCTGTCAGGGTGTTGAAATTATGCTGCAGTTGTATTCAAAGGGAGGAGAGAGAGAGAGAGAGAGAGAGAGAGAGAGAGAGAGAGAGAGAGAGAGCAAGAGAGAGAGAGAGAGAGAGAGAGAGAGAGAGGTGTGTCAGTGTGTTTGATCGATGGTGTTGATGGTGATGGTGATGTTTCGATCTATAGGATGTGTTTGTATATCGATATGAATCAAGAAGACTGCCTGTACTCACGTACACACAATGCCTTTGTGTCCACCTTACTACAAGCTCACAATGTGTCGCAATGTGAGACATTGTGAGCTTGCTGATCTGCTATTTTCAAATGTAAAGTAGTAAAACTGAGCCTAGTTAATTCCATTTGGTTTATTTTTCATAGACCTGGCCGCTTGTTTCTTTGGCAAAATCTGTCAACAGACAATTCCCTGTCACTTCCTTACTTGGGATCTCTTGTTCTTAGACTTGGGAGGAAGTGAAAAGATGTTTTTGAAGCAGCACAAAGACAAAAACTCTTTAGCGCCCTCTGTAAAAGGCAATGGCTACCTCCCTGGAGAGGGCCAGGAATAAGGTGAATAGTAAAGGGCTCTGAAGGGGAGCACACACTGGACGCGGGCGGCTGCGCAGCGTCGCGTTGCGGTATCGACGCGCGTGAAGTGCCCCGCGGTAATCCCAACTGGATGCGGCGCGCTGCCACACAGCACATCCATTTCCCCCGGTGGGGAGAACCATGGGACAACATGTTCACCGCACAGCAACGCTGGAAAAATAGAACAGCTGCGTCTGACGCCGCCGGTGTGGGTTAGGTCATTGAAAATAATGGGGCCGTATTTTTGGACGCGCCGCTTCCACGCTGCCTCCGCGTCTGATGTGTGTTCCCCCTTAAGGGCTGAATGTTCTTGGCTGTAGTGGATTCAGTGTCAGTGTCCTAAAGCTGTGTCTTATATCTTTATCTTCCAGGAGCAATTCAATTGCAATGAATGGCCTGTAAGCAGCCGATCATGGCTCACAGGAAGAGGCCAGGGACTGGCGGAGGAAACAACATGGCCGCTTCAGTCCCCGCCCCCTGCTCCGCTCCTCATCCAACTGAGCCACGTGACCAGAAGCCCCTCCCCTTTCGGCAACGCCCCATCCGTTACCCCAAAGAGCCACGCGATCAGAAGCCCCTTCCCAGAACCTGTAAGGCACAGTATCCCGCTCCAAGGCCACATGACGTGGATCGCCACCGGCCAGAGCCAGACGTGGAGGTAGAGGTGGAGGTTGGGGTGGAGCAGCCCCGCTACTGCAGCCAGCCTGAGCCCCAGCCGGAGGAGCAGAGGCCAGCCACACCCTCCACACCAGAACCACAGCGCAACCACAACGACCAGGAGCGGGTGGGGTTCCACCAAGGCGGGGCCGACAGCCTGGACGAAGACTCCAGCTCCGACTACATCAACAACACCTCGGATGATGATGACGACTATGATGAAGGTCAGTGCAGCATGTTGACACTTTTGGTTCCTTTCAGCTACAAAGGGTTAACCCAGAGTGAGCGTGTCGATATTGCGACATAGCATTTGTTCAATGGTCCATCCTTTTGACGCAGGTGAATGTTAACCTGGTGAAAAGCTAACCTGACAACGCGGGTGAGTAGCTAACCTGCCGACGCGGTGAATGTTAACCTTTATACCTAAAACTAACCTCAGTAACCGTGACACGGGTGAGTAGCTAACCTGCCGATGCTGGTTGTCGAAAGAATTAATTGAAAAAGCGAGATTTCCTCTAACCCAGAACCTGAAACCGTCCAGAAGCTGTGAAGTTCTGTGATGTCTTTTCTTTCTTTATGTTTCCTTTACAACCATAACCACCCCTCAAGGTGTAGGAAGTATGTCACACAATAAACCTCGAAAATAGCCGATATACAGTACAAGCTCACAACACAGCGCAGAGCGCAATGTTGCACTGTGTGGCATTGTTATTCTCGTTTTTTTTACAAAAGATTTCTAAGTTTGCTGGAGAGGTTCGTTTTGCAGGACATGCTACAAGAACCGCTGGACCGATCGGAGGGAAACTTTGCATGCACACTCCCAGTAGGCCAAGGAAGAACCTCCTCCCAAGTCTTTTTTGGAATCGTCCAGCTATACTGCCACCATTTTTTGTTACTACTCCTACAGATTTTGTCCAAAACTCACGCAAACTCGTATACATTATCTACTCTATGTAGTCATTTCTCAAATCTCCTCATCGTGGCGCTACAACAGCTCACTTCACATTTTGGCCTATAACTCTGGAACCGTAGGTAGTACAATCAACATCTTTTTTCCCCTGCATTCCTTGGATCATGACGCAACTTACAGGCCATTTGTGCCAGATTACATTTTCTGCCATAGTGCGTTTTCTTCAAAACACACTTTTTATTACTACTACTCCTACAGATTTTGTCCAAAACTAAAGAATTTGGGCACAGGGGGCAATCTCCTTCAGAATTTGTCCCTCATGTTCTGTTCTGAATGCTTCCAGGTCTGGCCGAGGAGGACGAGGGTGTCACCTACTACATCCGCTACTGTCCAGAGGATGACAGCTACCTGGAGGGCATGGACTGCAGCTCCCAGGGAGACGCCCATGTCCACGGCGAGGGGGAGCACGCCAGCACCGCCCAACCGGGCGGAGGAGCCTATACAGACGAATGCCAAGAGGCTGTGGAGGAGTGGGTCGAAGGGGGGGTGGAGGAGGGCGACGGAGAGGCCAGAGACACGGAATGGGTGGCAGACGACGGAGATGCCGGGCAGCGGGGGGTTAGGGAGGAGGAGGTGAGGACGCAGTGGAGAGAAGGGGAAGAGGAGGAGGAGGTAAGAGAGGAGTGGAGAGAGGGAGAAGAGGAGGACGTACAAGAGGAGTGGAGAGAGGGAGAGGAGGAGGAGGAGGTGGTAAGAGAGGAGTGGATAGAGGGAGAGGTAGAGGAGGAAAGAGAGGGGTGGAGAGAGGGAGAGGAGGGGGAGGAGGTGGTAAGAGAGGAGTGGAGAGAGGGAGAGGTAGAGGTAGAGGAGGAAAGAGAGGGGTGGAGAGAGGGAGAAGAGGAGGAGGTACAAGAGGAGTGGAGAGAGGGAGAAGTAGAGGAGGAGGTACAAGAGGAGTGGAGAGAGGGAGAAGTAGAGGAGGAGGTACAAGAGGAGTGGAGAGAGGGAGAGGAGGAGGACATGAGGGAGGAGTGGAGCAGAGAGGAAGGCCAGGTCAGAGCAGGGGAGGAGGAGGTGGAGGTGGAGGTAGAGGTAGAGGTGGAGGAGTGGACGGGCCAGGCGAGGCAGAGAGCACAGGAGCAATGGGCTGGTGGGGAGGAGGTGGGGGAGGTGCGCTGTGAGGTGGTGGAACAAGATGCTGACGAGCAGATCTATGACGGACGACCAGAACCCATCCTGGACCACCACCAACACCAACACCACTGCCACCAGCCCTCCGCACAGGACGCCCTGCGTCCCCGACGGGGAGACGAAGGAGAGGCCGAGAGCGAGGGCTACTGCCCCAACGAGGACGAGGAGGAAGAGGAGGTGCGGAGACACGAGAGGTCCTCCTACACGGGTGACTACTACGCCCCGGAGGACAACGGGAACTCGGTGACGCGGGTCTCGCCGTACCGCGGCCGCAGGGTGCTGGTGGTGGAGGGGGAGACAGGCGAGGAGGCGGAGGAGGACATTGATCAGATCGTGGCCGAGATAAAGATGAGCATGAGCATGGGCAGCCTGAGCAGTGGCACTGACCTGAGCCCCGAGGAGCTGGCCCAGGACCCCCCGCCGGGGGTCCACTACACGCACATCCTGAAGGCCGACGCCGCTGCCCCCCCACCTCACCACCGCCACGACAGCAGGCCCAAGTCGCTCAACCTGCCCTCTGTGCGCCACAACAACCCTGACCTCCAGAGGGGCTTCAAGGTGCACCCGCGCACCCCTGAGGACCGGCAGAGGTGGTCGCAGGAGCAGGTGAGGTGTTTCCAGAATGATACTTTGTACTGTTTTTATGAAGTATTTTTAAGAGACGGTTGTTTACTTGTGCCATCTTGGAAATGTCTGTTTGCTGCTATTAAGACTCCTAGATTAGCCACTTTCAACCTGGCGGTGTCCCTGTTTTGGGCAAGTCGTTAAAGGTATTTTTTTTAAATGTTCTGAAACAGCAAGAAATTGAAATCTACAAACTCAAAACATGTTGCATCGTACGATGAACAATCTATGGCTTAAGAAGAAGATGGACTGCATTTATATTGTGTTTTATAATTATTTTCTCATTCACCCATACATGGTGGAGGAAAAGGTACCAACCTGCTCATCAGGAGCAGTTAGGGGCTCAGTGTCTTGCTCAAGGACATTTTACAGATTCCAAGATGGCCACATTTCCTCTTGAGCCACTGCCGTCCCCATGCAAACACAGGTTCTTGAGTTGGAATCAAATGCTCAGTGTTATATGGATATATGTGGTTCTATTTTTATTGACTATAATTAACCACATGAGTCTCTATAGACAAATCCACAGAATGCTGCCCTGTAGTTGCATTATGCATATTATTATTATATGCTTCTCTGTAGTGTGTGTGTGTGTGTGTGTGTGTGTGTGTGTGTGTGTGTGTGTGTGCGTGTGTGCGTGCGTGCGTGCGTGCGTGCGTACGTGCGTGCGTGCGTGCGTGCGTGCGTGCGTGCGTGTTTTACATCCCATATCATTTAAGTCGGCTGTCCTTGGTATGATGCGGTTGAAATTATGAATTCATAATTGGGGTGCAGCCAAATATAATAGGACATTTGACACTTCCAATGTGATCAAGTGGCCTAACTTGTATCTGCCAGAGCATTTAGTTAGTTGCGACCATCAGACAGTTACTATGAAAAGCTCCACCGGCTGTCTGTCCTTCTGTCCGTCACATCATGTCACACTTTTGCCTCTACTCTTATCTCTGGCACCGTTGGCCCTATCCATGCCAAACTTTGCACACAAACTCCTTGGATGGCAAATCACAACCTCCACCTATTCTCATTTCTCATATGGCCCTCTTCTAGCGCCACCATCAGGCAGATTACTGCAAAATACATTTTTGGACACTGCTCCTACAGATTTTGCCCTAAAATCACACAAAGCTGTACACAGTATGTCTAGAGTCATGTCATCAACATGGATCTGTCCCATTTCCCATATTCCCTCCTGATTGGCTACGATTGCCTTCTAAAGTTTGTGTATGCAACGTGACGGTCGCTTATCTCACGATTAGGGAGTCTTGGTAAAATAGGTGAAGCAAGCATTCCACATTGCAACAGGAGTCTGACGCCACAGTTATGATTGCGCCACCTACAGGGCAGTGCTCTATGGATTAGTCTATTCTGGATTATGCCAAAAATAGCAGATCTATAAGCAAAAAATGTGTCGCAACATAATGCATTGTGGGATTGAGATTTGCTACTTTTGATGAAAAGATTTGGTGTGGAGGGGTATAGAGCCTTGGGCGACTTCTAGGGTTCATGAGTGGTGGTTAGATGCAGTAGAAATGACAGCTTATGCTGTCTCTGAAAGACAAAGACAGATTTAGCTGAATTCCATTCGATTTGATGTTAATTGCTGCATTCATTTCCCTTTGAAAGTGATTATCCACAGTACTGACAGATCAAGAGTAGAACTGGGATCAAAGTGATCTTTGAAACTCGGCTTCTAGACTCTCTCACTCTCTCTTTCTCTCACTCACTCTGTTTGGGGTGAATCCTCTACTTAGAGACAAACGTATCGGGGAATTCACCATCAATAATGCACAATGCTCTGGGGAGTTCATTAGCTTATCACTCACAAAGAAAGATACCTCTTGGAAGAGGGAAAGAGAGAGTACTGAGAGAGTGGACTGGAAAGCACACACTGTGTGCCCCACTAAAAAAAACAACAAGCTTACAACGCGTTGCAGCACGACATGTTGTGAGCTTGCAGATTGTCCAGCCTGACGCTGAATCAGAATCGAATCGGATTTATTTGTCACATCACAGGTTTACAGGTATGAATCAATGTGTGAAATCATTTAGTTGATTTGTCGTTTCGTTGCAAAGATAATTACATACATACACATTACATGTTAAGCAGCAGGTTTATGTACAGTACATGAGGTTAGACATAAGGTGTAAAAGAGTGGCAATGCATCAGTAGATCCACAACAGCTGGTGTACATGATGAGGAGGATAGACATACTGTACATGTAAGGTGCAAAAAGGTAGCAGCACAACAGCATGTCCACATAGCAACTAAGGTAGGTAAAAAAAAAGAAACACAGTAACAATCCACATGGTATAGATCAGGGGTTCTCAAACCTTTTTTGGCCGTGACCCCAAAATAAACATATTTGAACTGGGGGCCCCCACCCTGACAAGCACTTGGAATTGTAGGTATTACATATCCACAGATATAATATTGTGAAAATAGCAGATCTACATGTTGAGCATGTAGATTGGCTATTTTCACAATGTTCGCCTCTTGCTCACTTAATATTTGACAGTTTGGCCAGTTTGGTATTAAAACAGTCTTGACAATCCTAAATTGTCACTTTCAAAGGGGAACAGTCGACACGAAGGGAGGGAATCCAACAAACCGTCCGTCAAAGGAAATTGTTCCAGTGTGGCAGGCAGGCCAGCCTGGTGACAGCAGGCTGTGTTCAGGCCTTGTCCAACAGACGGGTGGAAGCTGTTCTGGAAGCTAGGGCTATTCGTGCGTCCTTGACATGGAAAGTGTGGGAGCCTTCTGGTGTAGATAACAGTGTCAGAGCATGAAACAGAGGCTGTGGCTGTGTGGCCATGGAGGCTGTTTCAAATGCTCTACAGCAGACCCTCTCGCTGCTGGAGATGATTAGAAGGAGATTTGTGGTGTGGGGGTTCAGGTGCTCACAGGGGCGTCACAAGGGGGGGAAAAGTGGGACTGAGTTACCAGGGCCCAAGGTGGAGGGGCCTTCATTATTTTATATTTTAGCTATTGAAAAAATAGCAGATCTGCAAGCTCGCAGCGCGGCACCGTGTAAGCTTGTAGATCTGCTATTTCTGAAAAGTTGTGAAAATCTTTGAATATATGTATTTTCTAAGCGAACATTTGTAACTCAAATTTAGCTTCTGGGGGGTTCCTGGAACGAAATAATTATTTTGAGACGGGGCTCCGTGGCCAAATAGCCTACGTACATATCATTTTGGTGGTTCTTCACATGAAAAGGTTTGACATAGAAACATAGGTTTTTCAAAAAACCTTAGAAGGATTTGAAATATTCAAAGACTTGCACACATTTTCCACATTTTTCAAAAGTAGCAGATCTACAAGCTCGCAGCGCGGCACTCGGTGCTGCTCTGTGAGCTTGTATATCTGCTATTTTTCAATAGTTAAAGCACAAAATAATGCACAATAATGCGTTCCCAGTCTAAATGGGTTAAACCCCCTCCCCCTATGAGGAACATTCATGGGGGCCCGCAGTGAATCCTTGCCCAGGGCCCAGAATTTGCTGCGACACCCCTGGGTGCTCACATGACGTACTGGTGACATTTTAAGAAAAGCTTCCCGTCCCCCCTCCTCGTCTCTCACACACTGCACTAACACACAGTTGATCAAACTAATTGATTTGATTGATTATAAAATATATATATAGATTTTAATAACATAATTGTCAAAATAGCAGATTTAGAAGCATGCACGGCGATGCAAGGTGTTGTGAGCTTGTAGATTGTCTATTTTTGCTGTAAATGGTAAATTGCTGCTTTTGTCTGACACCATTGTACAACAAAGAATAAAATAGGCCATAAGTAGTTGATCGGACTAATCGATTTTGTCGATTATAAAAGAAAATCTATTCGAATTTGTGTTGATTTGCTGATATGTATATTTATAATGTGTGTGTGTGTGTGTGTGTGTGTGTGTGTGTGTGTGTGCGTGTTTGTGCGTGCGTGCGTGCGTGCGTGCGTGCGTGCGCGTGCGTGCGTGCGTGTGTGTGTGTGCATGTATGTATGGCAGAGCCCTTCTGCCAACAAAGTGAGGTGTGTGAGGAAAAGAGAATACTGTGAGAATACAGCATACTGTGGGCAGCATGCTGTTATGCACCTGCCATACAGTACTGTGTGTGCGTGTGCACATCTCTGTGTGCCACACACTGCTAGCAGTCAAGTGGGTCAGACGACATAACTAGATTACATTTGTACCGTACACTCGGTACACTGTAGTTTCTGATGAGTCCCACACAGGCAGACAGATGATTCAATCATCCAATCCTCTCTTATCAGATGCTGGGCACTAGGATACAACTGACACAACCCTAGAGTGGAGTGGACAAATGCATGCCGTAATGCAGTGGTTCTCAACCTTTTCAGGCTGCGACCCCCAAAATAATCACATTTGAACTGGGGACCCCCCCCCCCCCCCACCCTGACGAGCACTTGGAATTGTAGGGTTTGTCATTACATTTAGTTTGAAAATATTCCATTGTGAAAATAGCCAATCTACCTCGCAACATGAGGCATTGTGAGCACGTAGATCTGCTATTTCTTTTGCCTCTGATATTTGACAATTTGACCTATGTTTGACCGGAGGTACTAAAAAGGTCTTTAAAGTCAGTAAATTATCACTTTTGAAATGTGCAGATACCCTGTATACACGTATACTGTATGTTGGTCTGTTTACTGTTGAGTGAGAAAATAATGTTAATATTTAGCTAAACATCTGGGGACCCCCCAAAATAATTTGGGGACCCCTCTGGGGGTCCTGACCCCCAGGTTGAGAACCACTGCCTTAATGGAACCTTTATCACTTAAGAACATCCTTGTTTGTTTGATATGTGAAGTTACAAGGCTTTCTTATATTCTCCTATTTGGAGAGTATAACATTCCATCCTGCCAAAGGACAAGAAAATGAATCAGATGAATGTAATGACTGCGTATTGTTACACGAGCACATTGTTACTTGACAAATACTGATGGAAGGAATTGGGACTCTGGTGGGTTGTGTGTGAGCCAATAAGCCGTTTCAATTCAGTTTCAATACCAAGTCCTATTTCCACGCTTTTCACTTCAGCACTTTCCATTATGCTGGGGAGAAAGAGGTTTTGTTACCAGCAGGATTTCATTACCAGTGATACTGTACCTCAGACAGCTTATAAAGTTTGAATTATGCAGCAGTATTAATACCAGCGCTTCTCAAAGTGGGGGGTCCAGGAACCCTGTGACGGTAGCCTGATTTCAGACTCAGCTCAGTGGGCGGGGTCTATGGTCTGGAACCAGGCAACTGTGACAGGGTTCCTGATGGACGCTAAAGCCCCTATCATAGTAGGCACCACGGTGATAAGCTATCCACCGCGGTGTAGTCTTTTTAAGTCATAAAACTACAACATTGCGTCATTACTCACGGTGAAGAGCTATCCACCGCGAACCCCGACACATCTCTCTGTTTTTACTTTCAGACAGATTGACCCATCACCCCGTTCACTGATTGGTCGATCTAGACCAGTCAGTCACAGTGATAGGACTTCACGGTGACTGACTATGATGGCCTCCACTTATTTTCTCACTTTAGTTGGATAGCTTTACACCTAAAATTTGCGGTGATATGCTCTTCACCGCAGACTCGATTGGCGGCTTTACACATCTGCAGTGGTGGAAGAAGTACCTCACACATATTTTACTTAAAGGATTACTTCACCACTTTTCAACCTATCTTCATATAATAGGTCCTCACTAATGTTGATAATAAAATTGCAAAAAAAAACAAAGAAAAAAAATCTACTCGGTCCAAGTCTCTTAGGAGAGCTGTGGGAAGTTCAGAAATCCATTGTGACATCATCAATGGGGAATCCAAGCTAATAGAAAATGCAGGCTTTCTATTCCTGAAACGTTGCAGTGTTAAAGTGGGAGCTATTGTTCTCGTGATAATAAAAATCAAAATATTTTTTCAAAAATATTGTTTAAAGAAATCTGTCAAACGATGATGTCACAAGACTATGGATTTCTGAACTTCCCCAGCTCTCCTAAGGGACTTGGACCGAGTAGATTTTTATTTTTATTTTATTTGCAATTTTATTGTGAACATTAGTGAGGACCTATTATATGAAGATAGGTTGAAAAGTGGCAAAGTCCTCCTTTATGCAATAGTATTAAATACCATAATGCAGGGGTCTTCAACAGGGGGTCCTCAGAGTTACTGCAGGGGGTCCTCCATATCTTTGTGTGATAGAAACTTTTTTATATTAACCACTTGAACCCTAGCGTCCATAATCTTTAGAACTTTAGCCAAAAATAGCCGATCTCAGCTCACAAGCTTGTAAATCGGCTATTTTCGGCAAAGATCTTTGTGTAGAGGGGGAAAAAAAGAGTACAGAGTGAGAGGTCAACTTTATTAAGTATTGACGGTTCAAGTGATTAAATATCTGAAAACACAAATTGACATGAATCCAAATACACTGATGATTGTGCTGTCAAAAGATGAAACTATATGAACAGGTTGTGGGGGTCCCTGCTTCATCTCTCTCTCAACTGAGGGGTCCTTGGCCTGAAAACGTTGAAGACCCCTGCCATAACAAAGAAATACTCTGTTACAAGACACCATTTACATACAAAAGTATTGTCATCAAAATATACTTAAAGGAGTAGTTCACCCCCAAAAATACCTTTTTTCTATTGATTACTCACTCCATGGAGACTTGAGTATTTTTGTATTTGTCACATTCATTACAACAAAAAAATGGATTATAGTAAATGTACCCCCTTTGATTCTAGGTGGGGACCCCCATTTGTAATCAAATGTTTGTCTTAGGAACGTGACAAAAACCAAAAGTACCAAAAGTAAAAGTACTTATTATGCAGATTGTCACATTTCACAGCTTTACAAAAAGTATAAAAATCATTTTCAAATAGCTGAAGTATATGTAGGGGCGGGCGAGTGGTTGATGTAGTAAAAGTAAAGGTAATAAACACTCCAGCGAAGTAAAAGCACCTCATAATTGTAAAACAGTACAGTGCTTGAGTACATTTTAGTAAAGATGTATGATGATGAGGATCTGCACCTCATGTCTCACACCAAAGGGTGTCGCACCAAATTCTGGGCCCTGAGTACAAGGATTCACTGCAGGCCCCCCATCGTCTTTGAATATTTCAAATCCTTTTAAGGTTTTTTGAAAAACCTATGTTTCTATGTCAGTGGTGCTCAAACCTTTTCATGTGAAGGACCCCCAAAATGATATGTATTGGGCCACGGACCCCCATCTCAAAATATTTCTTTCCAGGGACCCCCCAGAAGCAAAATTTGAGTTACTTAAAAAATACATCATATTCAAAGATTTGCACACATTTTAACCCTAACCCTAACTTTTCAAAAATAGCAGATCTACAAGCTCGCAGCACGGCACTCGGTGTGAGCTTGTAGATCTGCTATTTTTCAATAGCTAAAGTATAAAAGGCCCCTCCACCTTGGGCCCTATAGTAACTCAGTCCCACTTGACGCCCCGGCTCACACCATGCCCTTCCGCTGTGACCCTGCAGGTGAACAACGGTGCCGAGCAGCCCAGGAAACAGCAGCGCTCCGACCTCAACGTCCCCCTGGAGAACAACAACGTGCCAGAGGTACCCCCATGCTGGATGTTATGATACCATGCTTCTTCATTAACCTTACGACGCCTAAATTAGCAACGTTACCTTTCATGTCAAGATAGATAATACAAATGATTGTGCGTGTTTACGTGTCTGTGTGTGTGTGTGTGTGTGTGTGTGTGTGTGTGTGTGTGTGTGTGTGTGTGTGTGTGTGTGTGTGTGTGTTTTTTTTTGTGTGTGTGATTGCATGCAGTTATGTGAACATCCCATCCGAGTAAAGGAATAATTGCGTAATTACGTCCCCCATCCCATAACCTAGGTGTGCGGCGTGATAGTGTGCTTGTAATTGAAAAGCGTTCGAAGCGTGCAGTTTTATGAGAGTCATTTTTCACAGATGTCTGCCATAGATGTGTCCTGTGTGCGCTCATCCCCTGCCCCCCCTCTCCCTTCCACACACACGCACACACACACGCACACACACACACACACACACACGCGCGCGCGCGCACACACACACGCTCGTGGCTGCAATAGAATGGGGTCTGTGTTGGATATCACTGTCGGGTGGAACTGGAAACCACATTTTGTCCAAAAGCGGTTATTTTTCAGGAAATGGAAAAAAAGAACCTCTGTTCCAGTACAGATACACTGTAGTGTTAATAACTTTCATTGGTTCGATACTTATAAAACCCACAGATAGACTTAACCACTTAACTTTATAGCTGCCGCTGACTTCAGCTCGTCAATGAAATATCATGACGCCGTTGATGGGTCAGCTCGTCACTCTTACTGTATGTGTATATATACAGTAAAAGTATTATTACTTACTGTACGTCGCGCCGGTCCAGTCCGCACCGGTAATGTCCGCGATTTGTTTACAACGCACGTTGGCCGTGCACGCGAAGTGAAGCTCCTCCATAGCAAATCCATTGAGAGACCCATAAAGAGACTTCATTTACTTAAAAAAAAAGACATTTGATCCTAAGGCTGGCATGTTTACAGCACAAACTGCACTCGGATGGCGGCGGCCATGACACCTTCATGGGCACACAATGTCATGTGACTAGATGACGTAAACGTTGACTTAAAGTACCAAAGTAAAAGTACAACATGTTTGAAAATAGCAGATCTACAAGCTTGTAGATCGTGAGCTTGTAGATCGGCTATTTTCAAAAGCGTAGGTATAAAATAGGGCTAAAGTGGTTAATGTATGTTTTATAATATTATAATTTTATTTCTGCAAAGTAACTAGTGACTAAAGTTTTCAAATAAATGTAGTGGAGTGAAAGTACAATATTTGGATCCGAGATGTAGTGGAGTAAAGTAAAGTAAAAGTATAGGAGATTGGGAATACTCAAGTAAATTACAAATACCTCTAAATTAAAGCATCTAAGTACCTACTGTAAGTAAATGTAGTTAGTTACTTTACACCACTGTTGAAATATGGAGATACAAGGCCTGACAGCAACGATGTGCAGGATGGAAGATGCAATAATGTACAGTAGAAGGCTGCAGACTGTATATCTCAGCAGCTCCCACCCAGCCTCATCTTTCTCCGGGCTTCACTGCATTCTCTACAGCCTCAACTGACAGCCTCCCCTTTCCCATTTCCCCATTTATTCATGGTGGAGCATTCTGCAGGGATGGCATTCTGGTGATTTTCCTCTCAGGATGGATGTCAGGTGTTTTCTATTTTGGACGTCCAACCCCAATCTCCAGCTCCATTTCCCATGCACCATGCAAGATTACATCTCCTGCCCCTTCTGCACTCTCTGCCATCGATCAAGACTATAGATTTATTTCATTTTGGTCTTTAGTTTTGGTGGCTCTCCCCAAACAGTTCTGTGTTTAAGGCCCGTACATTTCCCCTGTACACATTCATATGAAATGCTTACCCCAAAGCTATGGATGTTATACCTGCTGCACCACAACTTCTGCCACTTATCGATATAATATAGCTCAATCAATGGCACAGAAACGATTAACACACTTCTTTATTAAACAATAACTTTACTTGATCCAAGGCTAGGTGCACAGCAGACCTAAAAAGCTCATAGGCCACGGGTCTTCAACTTTTTCAGGCCAAGAACCCCTTAGTTGAGAGAGAGATGAAGCAGGGACCCCCACAACCTTTCAGATATTCCATATAGTGTCATCGTTTGACAGCACAATCAGCAGTGTATTTTGGATTCATGTCAATTTGTGTTTTCAGATATGTAACCACTTGAACTGTCAAAACTTTATAAACGTGACCTTTCACTCTGTACTTAGTCTGCTCTTTTCCCCTCTACACCAAAGCTCTTTGCCGAAAATAGCCAATCTACAAGCTCACAACGCCTCGCAGCGCGAGGCGTTGTGAGCTTGTAGATCTGCTATTTTTGGCTAAAGTTCTCAGAATATGGACTCTAGGGTTCAAGTGGTTAATATAAAAAAGGAGAAAAAAGTTTCTATAACACAGGGATTTGGAGGATCCCCCGTAGTAACTCTGAGGCCTCCCTAGGGGTCCCGGACCCCCTGTTGAAGACCCTTGTCATAGGCTATTGATGAAATTTCACAAGCAGAAAATGAAACACACCCGGGGGTGCAAAACCCTGATCGCACCAACATCTCTTTTTCTATGTCTGACCTCTATTGTGAATGTGACCTTTGAACTTTCCCTGCCAAAAGTTAATATTTTTCTTGGCAGCCTGCTGATTATTATTACTACTGTATACTGAAAGTTATTTTGTCTGTACAGACACATAGGCCTACTTACTTACACAGACAAGATGATTACAATTCCCTGCCATTCATCGCTGTTGGCAGGGTAATAAACATTAGACATGGTTGTATCATTGACCAGATTATTTACTTATGTCCTGTGTATTCATCTGTTGTTAGAGACAATAGCCCAAGATACATAAGATAAATGATTATTCTACTGGAGGTTCATTTGTCAACATGCTTCTTTTGTTTTCCAGCCAACAAAGAAAGCTGCATCATTCCCCAGCTTTGTTGATGGTAAGTTTCCCATCCGATATTAGACTATAATAATGATGATGATGATTATTATTACCCTTATTACCCCTATCGTTAAATTGGTCCACGAAGCCGAGGTCCTAGGGCTGGTGTACACGACAAATTTCCAAACCCCGCTGTGTGTTCCCTGGGGGCGTGAAAAATAAGGGGGTGGGCTCTACATGTCCTCTGGGACCCCATCTACGTATGGACACCACTTGTTCGCCCATCCGTCTTACGGATGCTTTTTTATTCCATTTTATTTGTTTTAGGGTCCTATCTTGCAGTTCAAGCCTATTTCCACAGGGTGGCAGGCTGCTTTCCCAACCTACTGGAGGTGAACATGCAGGGGCGTCAATTGGGTATGGCAAGCTATGGCAGCTGCCATACCTTGGCTACAGGGGGGAAATAATTAAATGTACTTTTCATCGTGCCTGTTGCTAAGGTATGGCAACATGATTGGTGTCTTGCAAGACACCAGTCATGTTGCCATACCTTAGCCTTTCCTGAACTGACGCCGCTGTGAACATGTGTACACAGCCAGCATATTACTCAATGCCAAACTTTGCACACACACTCCTTGCCTGCCAATCCACAACCTCCACCCCTCCAGGGACCCCCAGGGCTTATCTCCCGATTAGGACACTTTCCAGCATAGTGACATGCAGAACAAACTGTCCATATAGTATGGTTTACATAAAAGTCAGTTGTCTTTCACACACACACACACACACACACACACACACACACACACACACACACACACACACACACACACACATATATATATATATATATATATATATATATATATATATATATATATATATATATATTCATTTATTTATTTCATAAATGTTTTTCATCACAATTGGGTTTGTGGGGAGCCATCCCTGCTTCAAGCTGTCACAGCACGGCACCAACACTTCAAACTAGTTAAAAAACCCAATACAGCAGATCTACAAGCACCTCACAGATCTACAAGCACCTCGCACATGCCAGGGACAGAGTAGGTTGGCCTGCATAAGCCTTGCTGTCAACACACTATACTACACCACTCAGGCCACCAAGCCAGGTGTGGTCAATTAGTGCCTTCTTTTGATCAGTGGCTTCTGCTTGATGAGTGGCACCAGTCTGTCTTTGTTCCCTGGTCAGTCAAGTTCACTGGGAGAGAATGTTTCAGATCAGTGCAAGTGTATTTGTTTTCCATTTGGACTTACTGTGTTTTGTTGGTACAGTATGCGTGCGACTAACTAATATTTCTGATAATTCCAATTTGTTTGTTGTTTAATTAGCCGGATTGTGAATGCCCTGCATTTTTCTTTCATCTTTAGAACCACACGTGTGTAACAAAACAGAGTGGTGATCATTTGGTGTGGGTGAAGAGAAGAAAAACATTTCATTAAAGGAGTAGTTCACCCCCAAAGTGACTTTTTTCTATTGAACTCAAGTCTCCATGGCATGAGTAATACATTGAAAAAATAAGTCATTTTGGGGGTGAACTACTCCTTGAATGTCAGTTTTGTGGTGTTTTGACTGGACACCCTGAGGATATTGCCAGATAGACAGACAGACAGACAGACAGACAGACAGACAGACAGACAGACAGACAGAGAATTGTAGGCCTTGCATTTATTTGACTTGGTTCCAACAGATGGCGAAAATAGCTAATCTTCAAGCTCACAATGCCTCACTGTTTGGACAAAGAGTTGAGGCGTTACATTTTGTAAAACACGGCCTTGTGAAAATAGCAGATCTACATGCTCACAACACCTCACAACGCAGGGCGGCGTGAGCATGTAGATCTGATATTTTCACAATTTCTGCCCCTAATATTTAATTTATCATTTTAAAAGTATTAAAAAGTCCTTAAATTGTCTCTTTAGAAATGTGCAGATAGCCTCTGTATACTGTTGAGTGGAAAAACAATGTTTCACATTGAGCTAAACATTTGGGACCACCCAAGATCATTTGGAGACCCCTCTAGGGGTCCCATAGTTGAACCACTGACTTATAAGGGGAGTATGGAGACCCCTCTAGGGGTCCCATAGTTGAACCACTGACTTATAAGGGGAGTATATGAGGCTGGATCCGTCTGGAACACTGCACTAGGCTCTCGCCAGCTCTGTAGCTCTCCACACTTGAACAGTTGTGTCCTTAAATTCAATTATAATAATTAACCCCTGTATATACGGGCAATAGTTTTACATGACTTTGTGTACACAGCCAATAGTTTTACATGAACATGTCTAGGCTTTAGTACTGTACTGCCTCGTATAGCCCAACAGAGCCCAGCACAGAACAGCACAGCCCACCAGAGCCCAATACAGCCCCCCAGAGCCCAACAGAGTCCAGCAAACCTAAGTCCAGCCCAGTCCTGCCGAGTAGGAGTATAGACCGGGGAAAGGGGGTAGTTAGATGACTCCACCAGGCCATTACTGTCCAGATCTGGCTTGAATAGGCCAGACCAGGGTAGACAGGACTGCACCAGACTCCACCAGGCTGCTCCAGCCAGCTCTGTAGATCCTTGCACATGCGATTAACCACTGTGTACACGGGCAATAGTTTTAAGTTTTACATGAACCCTCAGAGGGACACTGTGGGCTTATCAAGTGGTCCATGGCCGGTTCTCAAAGTGAGGTCGGGGGGCCCACAGTGTCCCTCTGAGGGGACACGGCACAGACCGTGTACACGAAGGGCAGGAGCAAGTGTTCAAGTCCCATAGAATCTATGGGAAATGTACACAGGCGTGTACAAAGTCACCAGTAGTTTTACATGAACCCTCAGAGGGACACTGTGGGCTTATCAAGTGGTCCATGGTCGGTTCTCAAAGTGAGGTCGGGGACCCTCAGAGGGACACTGTGGGCTTATCAAGTGGTCCATGGTCGGTCCTCAAAGTGAGGTCGGGGGACCCTCAGAGGGACACTGTGGGCTTATCAAGTGGTCCATGGTCGGTTCTCAAAGTGAGGTCGGGGGCCCACAGTGTCCCTCTGAGGGGACACGGCACAGACCGTGTACACGAAGGGCAGGAGCAAGTGTTCAAGTCCCATAGAATCTATGGGAAATGTACACAGGCGTGTACAAAGTCACCAGTAGTTTTACATGAACCCTCAGAGGGACACTGTGGGCTTATCAAGTGGTCCATGGTCGGTTCTCAAAGTGAGGTCGGGGACCCTCAGAGGGACACTGTGGGCTTATCAAGTGGTCCATGGTCGGTCCTCAAAGTGAGGTCGGGGGACCCTCAGAGGGACACTGTGGGCTTATCAAGTGGTCCATGGTCGGTTCTCAAAGTGAGGTCGGGGGCCCACAGTGTCCCTCTGAGGGGACACGGCACAGACCGTGTACACGAAGGGCAGGAGCAAGTGTTCAAGTCCCATAGAATCTATGGGAAATGTACACAGGCGTGTACAAAGTCACCAGTAGTTTTACATGAACCCTCAGAGGGACACTGTGGGCTTATCAAGTGGTCCATGGTCGGTTCTCAAAGTGAGGTCGGGGACCCTCAGAGGGACACTGTGGGCTTATAAAGTGGTCCATGGTCGGTTCTCAAAGTGAGGTCGGGGGACCCTCAGAGGGACACTGTCGGCTTATCAAGTGGTCCATGGTCGGTTCTCAAAGTGAGGCCGGGGGACCCTCAGAGGGACACTGTGGGCTTATCAAGTGGTCCATGGTCGGTTCTCAAAGTGAGGTCGAGGGACCCTCAGAGGGACACCGTGGGCTTATCAAGTGGTCCATGGTCGGTTCTCAAAGTGAGATCGGGGGACCCTCAGAGGGACACTGTGGGCTTATCAAGTGGTCCATGGTCGGTTCTCAAAGTGAGGTACATCCTCAAAGTCCCTCCTTCCCAAACAAAGACGAACCAACCAAGGGTGCACAAGGCAGCGGTGTGCGATGGACTAGAAATATCCATTTAAAACTATTGGTCATGTACACACAAACTAAGGCTCCTGTACACAGTGTTTGGTCTCAATTGTGTGAGCAGCTAAAGGGCAGACAACGGCCTAGAACAACCTAATGGTGCCTATTAAGACTCTAGTACACCCTTTGGCCTCGACAAGCCTGATCATCCTACTATAGCTAGTACCCCCCTCACCAACTTTGTGCTCCCACTTGATAAGCCCAGTGTCCCTCTGAGGGTCCCCCGACCTCACTTTGAGAACCGACCATGGACCACTTGATAAGCCCACGGTGTCCCTCTGAGGGTCCCTCGACCTCACTTTGAGAACCGACCATGGACCACTTGATAAGCCCACAGTGTCCCTCTGAGGGTTCATGTAAAACTACTGGTGACTTTGTACACGCCTGTGTACATTTCCCATAGATTCTATGGGACTTTAACACTTGCTCCTGCCCTTCGTGTACACGGTCTGTGCCGTGTCCCCTCAGAGGGACACTGTGGGCCCCCCGACCTCACTTTGAGAACCGGCCATGGACCACTTGATAAGCCCACAGTGTCCCTCTGAGGGTTCATGTAAAACTTAAAACTATTGCCCATGTACACAGTGGTTAATCGCATGTGCAAGGATCTACAGAGCTGGCTGGAGCAGCCTGGTGGAGTCTGGTGCAGTCCTGTCTACCCTGGTCTGGCCTATTCAAGCCAGATCTGGACAGTAATGGCCTGGTGGAGTCATCTAACTACCCCCTTTCCCCGGTCTATACTCCTACTCGGCAGGACTGGGCTGGACTTAGGTTTGCTGGACTCTGTTGGGCTCTGGGGGGCTGTATTGGGCTCTGGTGGGCTGTGCTGTTCTGTGCTGGGCTCTGTTGGGCTATACGAGGCAGTACAGTACTAAAGCCTAGACATGTTCATGTAAAACTATGGTCGGTTCTTAAAGTGAGGTACATCCTCAAAGTCCCTCCTTCCCAAACAAAGACGAACCAACCAAGGGTGCACAAGGCAGCGGTGTGCGATGGACTAGAAATATCCATTTAAAACTATTGGTCATGTACACACAAACTAAGGCTCCTGTACACAGTGTTTGGTCTCAATTGTGTGAGCAGCTAAAGGGCAGACAACGGCCTAGAACAACCTAATGGTGCCTATTAAGACTCTAGTACACCCTTTGGCCTCGACAAGCCTGATCATCCTACTATAGCTAGTACCCCCCTCACCAACTTTGTGCTCCCACTTGATAAGCCCAGTGTCCCTCTGAGGGTCCCCCGACCTCACTTTGAGAACCGACCATGGACCACTTGATAAGCCCACGGTGTCCCTCTGAGGGTCCCTCGACCTCACTTTGAGAACCGACCATGGACCACTTGATAAGCCCACAGTGTCCCTCTGAGGGTTCATGTAAAACTACTGGTGACTTTGTACACGCCTGTGTACATTTCCCATAGATTCTATGGGACTTGAACACTTGCTCCTGCCCTTCGTGTACACGGTCTGTGCCGTGTCCCCTCAGAGGGACACTGTGGGCCCCCCGACCTCACTTTGAGAACCGGCCATGGACCACTTGATAAGCCCACAGTGTCCCTCTGAGGGTTCATGTAAAACTTAAAACTATTGCCCGTGTACACAGTGGTTAATCGCATGTGCAAGGATCTACAGAGCTGGCTGGAGCAGCCTGGTGGAGTCTGGTGCAGTCCTGTCTACCCTGGTCTGGCCTATTCAAGCCAGATCTGGACAGTAATGGCCTGGTGGAGTCATCTAACTACCCCCTTTCCCCGGTCTATACTCCTACTCGGCAGGACTGGGCTGGACTTAGGTTTGCTGGACTCTGTTGGGCTCTGGGGGGCTGTATTGGGCTCTGGTGGGCTGTGCTGTTCTGTGCTGGGCTCTGTTGGGCTATACGAGGCAGTACAGTACTAAAGCCTAGACATGTTCATGTAAAACTATTGGCCGTGTACACAAAGTCATGTAAAACTATTGCCTGTGTACACAGTGGCTTTTTCCTTGACCTTTCGAGTTAGGAGTGTCGTAGAGACACGAGACCGGGTTTGTTGGATTCAGCGTCAAAAAGTAAGTCAGAATATCCGTGTCTTTTATCCGAATGAATGTGTAATCGTGTTGGTGGCGTGCAAATTTCGTGTCTTTTTCGCAATCATAAAGGGTTCAAAGTGTCGGAGAGACACGAAACCCATTCCATCGGATCAGGCATCCTTCAAATATGAAAAGTGTTTCCTGCGTAAAACAAACAGATTTTTTTAGATTTTTTTATTGATTTTAAGGACAAAAATCCGGGTTTCGGTGTCTTTTTCGCAATCGTAAAGGGTTCAAAGTGTCGGAGAGACACGAAACCCATTCCATCAGATCGGGCATGCTTCAAATATGAAACGTGTGTCCTGCCTGAAACAAAACATATTTTTTTGATTTTTTTATTCATTTTAAGGACAAAGGGCCTGTTTTGACGCCTAAAACGACCCTTTTCCTTGACCTTTCGAGTTAGGAGTGCCGTGTACACAGGATCTACAGAGCTGGCTGGAGCATGGAGCAGCCTGGTGGAGTCTGGTGCAGTCATCTAACTACCCCCCTTCCCTGGTCTATACTCCTATTGGGCAGGACTGGGCTGGACTTAGGTTTGCTGGAGTCTATTGGGCTCTGGTAGGCTGTATTGGGCTCTGGTGGGCCGTGTTGTGCTGTGATGGGCTCTGTTGGGCTACACGAGACAGTACAGTACTAAAGCCTGAACATGTTCATGTAAAACTATTGGCTGTGTACACAAAGTCATGTAAAACTATTGCCCGTATATACAGGGGTTAATTATTATAATTGAATTTAAGGACACAACTGTTCAAGTGTGGAGAGCTACAGAGCTGGCGAGAGCCTAGTGCAGTGTTCCAGACGGATCCAGCCTCATATACTCCCCTTATAAGTCAGTGGTTCAACTATGGGACCCCTAGAGGGGTCTCCATACTCCCCTTATAAGTCAGTGGTTCAACTATGGGACCCCTAGAGGGGTCTCCAAATGATCTTGGGTGGTCCCAAATGTTTAGCTTAATGTGAAACATTGTTTTTCCACTTAACAGTATACAGAGGCTATCTGCACATTTCTAAAGAGACAATTTAAGGACTTTTTAATACTTTTAAAATGATAAATTAAATATTAGGGGCAGAAATTGTGAAAATATCAGATCTACATGCTCACGCCGCCCTGCGTTGTGAGGTGTTGTGAGCATGTAGATCTGCTATTTTCACAAGGCCGTGTTTTACAAAATGTAACGCCTCAACTCTTTGTCCAAACAGTGAGGCATTGTGAGCTTGAAGATTAGCTATTTTCGCCATCTGTTGGAACCAAGTCAAATAAATGCAAGGCCTACAATTCTCTGTCTGTCTGTCTGTCTGTCTGTCTGTCTGTCTGTCTGTCTATCTGGCAATATCCTCAGGGTGTCCAGTCAAAACACCACAAAACTGACATTCAAGGAGTAGTTCACCCCCAAAATGACTTATTTTTTCAATGTATTACTCACGCCATGGAGACTTGAGTTCAATAGAAAAAAAGTCACTTTGGGGGTGAACTACTCCTTTAATTAAATGTTTTTCTTCTCTTCACCCACACCAAATGATCACCACTCTGTTTTGTTACACACGTGTGGTTCTAAAGATGAAAGAAAAATGCAGGGCATTCACAATCCGGCTAATTAAACAACAAACAAATTGGAATTATCAGAAATATTAGTTAGTCGCACGCATACTGTACCAACAAAACACAGTAAGTCCAAATGGAAAACAAATACACTTGCACTGATCTGAAACATTCTCTCCCAGTGAACTTGACTGACCAGGGAACAAAGACAGACTGGTGCCACTCATCAAGCAGAAGCCACTGATCAAAAGAAGGCACTAATTGACCACACCTGGCTTGGTGGCCTGAGTGGTGTAGTATAGTGTGTTGACAGCAAGGCTTATGCAGGCCAACCTACTCTGTCCCTGGCATGTGCGAGGTGCTTGTAGATCTGTGAGGTGCTTGTAGATCTGCTGTATTGGGTTTTTTAACTAGTTTGAAGTGTTGGTGCCGTGCTGTGACAGCTTGAAGCAGGGATGGCTCCCCACAAACCCAATTGTGATGAAAAATATTTATGAAATAAATAAATGAAATATATATATATATATATATATATATATATATATATATATATATGTATATATATATGTATGTATATATATATATGTATATATATATATATGTGTGTGTGTGTGTGTGTGTGTGTGTGTGTGTGTGTGTGTGTGTGTGTGTGTGTGTGTGTGTGTGTGTGAAAGACAACTGACTTTTATGTAAACCATACTATATGGACAGTTTGTTCTGCATGTCACTATGCTGGAAAGTGTCCTAATCGGGAGATAAGCCCTGGGGGTCCCTGGAGGGGTGGAGGTTGTGGATTGGCAGGCAAGGAGTGTGTGTGCAAAGTTTGGCATTGAGTAATATGCTGGCTGTGTACACATGTTCACAGCGGCGTCAGTTCAGGAAAGGCTAAGGTATGGCAACATGACTGGTGTCTTGCAAGACACCAATCATGTTGCCATACCTTAGCAACAGGCACGATGAAAAGTACATTTAATTATTTCCCCCCTGTAGCCAACGTATGGATAAGCCCACAGTGTCCCTCTGAGGGTCCCCCGACCTCACTTTGAGAACCACCACGGACCACTTGATAAGCCCACAGTGTCCCTCTGAGGGTTCATGTAAAACTACTGGTCGTGGACACCACCTAGGGCCTGTGTACATATGGCTCTCTGCTGCCCCCCATTAAGAAACTATAGACGGCACAGACCGTGTACACGAAGGGCAGGAGCAAGTGGTCAAGTCCCATAGAATCTATGGGAAATGTACGAAGTCGTGTACAAAGTCACCGGTTGGTCCACGAGCCATAGTTTTTTCCATTGTAGCTCCCTACAGTGTACACGACTTTGATTATTATTATTATTATTATTGTTACCCTTATTACACTTATTATTATTATTATTAGTGTGGTTGCTATAGGCAACACACTATTGTTCTAGGTTCAGAGAACCTTTATGCCAGCTAAAGTGAACCTGTTTATTGTTAACCTTTTAATTGAAGTTATCTGGGTTGTGAGGCCAGATATCTTGGACAATATAATGTCAAATCAGACAGGACTGTTCATGCTTCACTTGACATCACAATATATAATATAAATGTGTAAGACGGAATTCATTTCCCAGTGGATTCCTTGCGACTCGCGTCTGTGCAACCACACTTGCAACTACCTGGAATGACATCTTCCTAGTTATTATTGTTATTATGTCTCTTTGCCAGAAGGTTGCTTGGTGATTCAGTCATCAGTTTGTAAATGCAATTAGCCGTATTGATTCTGAGAAATTGTGTTGCGTTCAGTGTGACTCATTGAGGCTTGGTATCATTCTTTCTAAAACATCCTCTCTGCCTCAGAGCTTGCCTCCGGGCAGTTGTAAACATGATGACATGGTATGAAAGGAGCCTTTCTGGTTCTCACATCATGAGCGGGTCTCTTAGAGTCCACATCTACATATCACAGAAGCAGATCAATTCCAGTCCACCCTACTGTCAGCCAGGATTATTATAGTTGAACTAAAACTAACCAAAGAACAAACCGTAGAATTTAAAAACATTTTAGATAAGTGAAATGAAAATAACATTTGGCGTCGCAAAGAATAAACGATAACTAACTGAAACTGTATTATTGTGTATTTGTACAAAACTAAAACCATAGAAACTGTCCTTAATTTTAGCCTTTGTCAAAAATCTTCAGAAATAGCAGATCTACAAACTATTGTTCTGACCTCGTTGAATCTTGCAAATGCAAGCCATATTACAATTATAAAAGCTAAAACTAAAGTGAAATCCAAAACATAAAGTCAAAATGAAATGAAATAAAATCTAACGACAAACGCTAAACTAGAATAACCTTGCTGTCCACACCACTATGAGCCCTGCAGCTCCACCAGCTCATGGTTCCTACACACTGCTGGCCATTGCACAGCTCAATCCCTCCTCAATGTGATGATGCCAATGTCTTGGATAATATCGTCGCTGTCGGGTGGAAACCTTGTATGTCCAAAACTGTTCTTTTTTTTATTGGCACCCCACCCACTCTGTAAAATCATTTCTGTCATGAAATAAAATGCACCCACTTTGAGCTGGGAGCGAGCCACCGCAGACACAACCAGGAAATAAGCGGCGGTCGAGTTGGATGCTTTTTATTTCATGACAAAAAATATTTTTTTTTACAGAGTGGGTGGAGTGCTGAGAGGTTTCCCACCGCGGAGAATAGACTTTCAACAACGCAAAACTACCTTAGAAAGTAGTTTAGTTTATTTTGACTGAAGTTAAACCCTCGTAGTGGTACAGAAATCTGGTCTAGTCTTTTAGCCAGCCGCCTGTCAGAGCGTCAGTGCGGACCAGAGCTAGGCTCACCCCATCCCGACCTCCACACAGCAACTCCTCTACTTGTGATTGCAATACGCCTTCAGCCCTGCACCAATTCCATTGAACTCCTTCTGCCCCATTGACCGCCATCCTCCCTTCCACTCTCTCTCTCTCTCTGTGTGTCTGGCGCAGTCCCAGGACCCTGTGAGCCAGAGGACCTGATAGATGGGATCATCTTCGCTGCTAACTATCTGGGCTCCACTCAGCTGCTGTCTGAGAGGAATCCCTCCAAGAACATACGAATGATGCAAGCACAGGAGGCTGTCAGCAGGGTCAAGGTACCCTCACGCACGCACGCACGCACGCACGCACGCACGCACGCACGCACGCACGCACGCATGCATGCACGCACGCACACACACACACACACACACACACACACACACACACACACACACACACACACACACACACACACACTCACACATGCATGCACACACATACACACACACACACACACACACGCACGCACACACACGCATGGAACGCACGCACGGACGCAAGCACACACGCATGCACGCACACACACACAATTCAATTCAATTCAAAGGGCTTTATTGGCATGAGAGTAGGTTTTACATTGCCAAAGCAGAAGTGTACACAATGTAACCGTTTTCATGCATCAAGGTTACGTGCACACACACACACACACACACACACACACACACACACACACACACACACACACACACACACACACACACACAGGCAAGCATGCACGCGCACGCACGCACACACACACACACACACACACACACACACACACACACACACACACACACACACACACACACACACATGCGTGTGTATAACGTGTGCTGTATTTCTTCTGCCTGGAGATAGCTATTAGTCAATGTTCTTCTGATCTCTAGCTGTCCAATCAACATGTCATGCCATTCTGCGCTTAGTTATTGCTTTTCTTTATTTTTTTGAGGGATTAGATGATTAGAAGTAGCTCTAGTTGTGGAGAAGCTTTGGAGCCGTATCCCCCTCAGACCTCAGACTTGAGTCAAGCGGGTTGCTTTTCAGAGGGTTCTGAGCTGTTACATCATGGTGTGTTTGTTTACACCCCAAGAGAAGCCATCCAATCAGTGTGAGAGAGAGAGAGAGAGAGAGAGAGAGAGAGAGAGAGAGAGAGAGAGAGAGAGAGAGAGAGAGAGAGGTTTGATTGATTGGTTTGGTTTATTTGGACATCAAAGAAAAGTGCATGGAACACATGCTTTCCACTGAGAGAACACGTCAAGGATAAAAACCACTCGCATCATTATTGTGAACAATCCTCAAGGACTTCCCCTCCTCCCCACAACAATATAGTGAACATGTTTAGTATAGAGGACATGTCACAGTCATTTCTGTTTTGTAGGGGAGAGCGGGATGGTTGTCACACTTTTTACTCCGACGTGAATTTCTCATCAACAACACATCTGACGATAATCATTCCTACACACTAGAATGACGTTTAAGGTCTTGGCTTGAAATGGGTATACAAGTTGTTCGCATAACTTATTCCATCAGGAAGTTACCGTATAAGCCATCAAAGTCACCTTGACACATTGCGACAACCACCCCCATGGCGGGGCAGCTTGTCACAATATACGTGACAGGTTGTCCCTATAGCAATCAATAGGGACACAGCCCTGTCACTAAAAATGTGTGATAAAAAAAAGTTTATTAGTTTGAAAAAATATCATGTAAACCCCATCTACTGTACATAACATGGGACAACCTGCCCCAGAAACACTGAGACAACCAGCCCCACATGACCATGTGACGCAATTTTAATGCTAGCTGCCACATGGCTGTAGCCAACAAATGACACATGGCATCAAAATGAAGCTAAGGACTTCCTCTTGCTAACAAGTGTTAGTTTTTAAATGTTTAATATCCTACACCTTTTTATAACAAAAACTAAAATAAAAAATTACTCCAACCCCCCAAAAAACAAATTATCTTCTCACATCAATGTATTTGATGTCTTAAAAAATTAAATAAAAAATAAAAAAATCCATGTACAAATGATACTGATGTTATGTTATGTTACATGACTGATATCAACATGGTGAAACAGCGCCATCTAGTTTGGCTGTAATACGCACTGTAATCTCTGGAGAACAGACTCTGATGCTGAAAGGAACAAAACAGAGTGGGCGTTCCTTTTTATTTGATGATGGTTTGCCAGATTGTAAGCACTGTGACAACCAACCCGTGTGACAACCATCCCTGCTCTCCCCTAACTAATACTGTATATACGTTCATATTTAACGTTAATGATCTTAAAGGCAGATTTATACTTGCATTAGCCTACTTGCCGGTGTTGTGCACTGAAAATAGCACATCTACAAGCTCAAAACAGCTTGTACTGTAGATCTGCTATTTTTGATGTGCGAGTGCGACACTGCACGCAATGAAGTATGTCAAGTCT
>NC_137816.1:39068931-39157224 GCF_963921795.1 Nannobrachium achirus | reverse complement strand
AACTTGCTGGTATCATTCCGCCGCCGAAGCGCGACCCAACCCCCCCGGGCCGAGGGGCAGCAGCCAGCAGCAGATCCACGGATAGAAACAAACTTTTGTTAGAATTAGGATTACACAACCTACCCATGTTGTTGACCCAGGACCAGCGAATGGTGGTGGTGGTCGTGATGATGATGATGATGATGAAGAAGAAGAAGAGAAAAAGATCACTGTAGCCGTTGGTATTGAACATAAAAAGATTCCATTTCTTGGTGCTGTTGGTCGTGATGATGAAGATGGTGCCAGTCGCGAAGAACCGGGGTCCAAAAGTGGATAAGAGCCTCATATTGTGGAAACCGATCCCGACGGAGCTCGACCCCCGTGCAGGATGGATCCGCGCCCGGCACAGGGGCTCACATCGCCGCAGCAGCAGAGACGATGCACCGCCGCGCCGCCACCGCGAAGAGACAGACGAAGAATGGCTTCCGCGAGACCGATCCCGACGGAGCTCGACCCCCGTGCAGGATGGATCCGCGCCCGGCACAGGGGCTCACATCGCCGCAGCAGCAGAGACGATGCACCGCCGCGCCGCCACCGCGAAGAGACAGACGAAGAATGGCTTCCGCGAGACCCCTCGGAGAACAGATGCCATGATTCTACAGTCCAAAGTGGTAAGACGTAAATCCAGTGCATGTATACTGTATGTGATAAAATCGCAGGGCCGCGACCCTCTAGTGTGATAAAATCGCTTCAGGCGTTCTTTCCACCGCATCCGTGATGAAGCCCTGCAGGCTCAAGGCTCAAGCCGAGGCTTGTCAATCAGACCATGGTCTGATTGATCTCTATTGCGAATAAACCAGTGGGATCCGGTCTAGAGCCCGCCTACTGCATCCGGCTATTTACACGTACACATACATGCAAGAATTGTTTCCGTATCCGGACCGGATCAGCAATTTGATCCAAGCATAGAGTTAAGATCCAAGTGCATGAGTTTGTTTTTGTCGCTATACAGGACACACGTGGAGTTCCTATCACGCGCGTGCACTGCACAGCTACTATGATTTTTTATTTGATGGGAATTTAGGATTTATTGGCTTAGTTTGTGTGTGCGTGCGTACCGTGTGTGTGAGAGAGGGAGAGGTTTCTTTAGTCTACATCTCTGATGATGATGATGTAGCCTTTCAATTCAATTCAAAGGAGCTTTATTGGCATGAGAAAACATACGTTTACATTGCCAAAGCAAGTGTTACAAATAAAAACTGTTGAAAATGGGGAACATATATACAGTTGGAGGGAGTACAGCTTTGTGTAAACAGAGCTATGTTGCATTGTGACATTTTATATATTATACATACAGGGTATAAAGGGCATTTCACTGTGACAGTAAATGCATGGTAACTATTTACTATATCTGCATTTTATGTATTACATATGAACTTATTGTAAGTCACTCATATTTGCTAATGTCAAAATTGTAAATTGATTTGTTTACATATAAACTATTTGATATTTTCCTGGCTTTAGATGATGGGTCGGATGGAGAGGTGCCGGGGACTCCTTGTGTTCTTAGGTCTATACCGTTTGAAGGTAAGGAGAAAACAAAAACTGATGCATTTTGTATAATTCTATAGCATTTTAGAGTAGATACAGCTATCTGTTTGTTCAATGCTTTTATCATTTACATCATAATGTCATGGACCTGTCTGAGACATGCTGGGTGTGTAAATAATTGATTTCATTTTGTGCACATCATGTTTACTAGTTTATATTTTACTACTGTGATTTCAGAAGAGTCGAGTGCAGCACAGCCTACTTCTTCATTGCCACATCGTGGTCATCCAAGGACAAGGATAGGTAAAGAACACCTTTTTTCTGTAAATCAGACTTAGCACCAGACGCGTTGTGAGCTTGTAGATCGGCTATTTTCAGCACACAACCAAGTGTAAAATCAGTCATTACGATGCCATCAAGGCCTGCCAAAATAGATTTTAGTCGACTAAATCAACTGTAGATTTAGTTACCTAAAATCTTATGATGATCAGTCAACTAAAACTAGACTAAAACTAAAAGACATTTTATTCAAAAGACTACGACTGAAACAAAATCAAAATTTGCTGTCAAAAACAACACTGCTTACTCGTAGTAATTATGTATTTGTATAATTTACAGATCGACCATGGGCTCGTGTACGTGGTAGGTGTAGGGGTGCAGAGTTCAGCAGACCCGGAGGAGCCTGGCTGGAGTGAAACAGAATGGAGCCAAGAGTCCCAAGATCCAGTGGACTACCTGGAACTGATAACACAGGTCCAGATGCAAAGAGTGGTGACAGGATGTTCAAAATACGCCCAGTTCTAGATTATCTCCAAAATCCGTGAACTGTACAAACCAAACCAAGATATTTCCATTGATAGGTACACTTTTATTCAAAGGGCGCCTAAATTTCAAGGTCTACAATCCACAGAAACCAGTGAAATATGGGATAAAATCTTATATTCTCTGTGATTCAGGTACAGGTTACTGTTTCAATATGAAACCCTACTGTGGAGAATCTGTTTCCCTGCTTGAGACGGTTGAATCACACACACACACACAAACACGCACGCACGCACACCCGCACGCACGCACGCACACACGCACACATACACTCTGTAGACATGTAGTGGTTGAGGCCTGTGTAAGTGCAGGTAGGCCACAACCTTTTTCCATTTGCAGTATTACAATTGAGTTCTAGTGTCTAAAATGTTGTTTTATATTTTATTTTCATTTTCATCAATCATTTGTACTGTACTTCAACCTAAAAAGAACCCTGAAAGCAGAAGCAGGATTCAGGCTGAATCTCATGTCACTGTGTCAATGTTCTGCACTGCTCCTTACTACTGCTCTTACTTCTCTTACACACTAAAAGTGTGTAAAAAGCACTTGTTTTTATTTTTTTGAATTTGTTTGTAAACAACCACTGAGCACAGGTGTGATGTTACTGTGTGATTTTACTGCCAACAGTAAAGGATAAAGAGAGATTTCTGCCTGAAAATGTTTCCTTCACAAAAATGCATTTTTCTCAGCTTTATGTTCTCAAAGAGCTGTTTTTTAGTCCATATTCAGCAGCTTCTAGCTAATGAATAGAACATGATAAAGACACGAAATCTTTTTCTGTTGCAAAGTAGACATTCTATTCTTCGTTGCCATATAATTGTTGTCTTTATAGTCAAAGCCAATTTTCTCCAGTAGGCCTTCAAAGATGAGCGACAATTCTCAAATTTAGCTGGCAGTGGATGGAGCTTTTTGTTAAATTCTGTGGCAGTAAGAGAGTTAACAGTCATTATTTATTTTTTTAACTTTTTTCCCACACCATGCCTATTAGTTCATTATTTTAAAACATTTCCCCATGGACCACCTGTAATTATGCCATGGACCACTGTGCTGTTATTTTTGAACATTTCTGAAAACATATAGAAAAAAAAACCATATACATTTGGGGACATCTTGACACAGGAAAAGAACCGCTGGCTTAGTGCACCTCACTGCAAATATGTTTTTATTAGTTATGCTGTTAAAAAAACCCTTCCAAAATGTACCTCTATCAGAATAATACAGGTTCTATAACCGTCCCGCTGATACACCCAGCAGTGTACATCTGCCTGCTCATCTTATGTGATCACAAAAATTATTACCAGTTGTTAATATGCAAAAATGTTGAGTAAATATTTATTTCCATACGATTACATGATATGATGGGTATGTTTTGTATTATCACACGGTACATGTCCAAGATGTAGACCCTTTCCCCCTCCCAGTATGTAAACATTAGCTTGTGTTATTATATGACCTGATGCGGTATACTGCGATGCCCGACAACATTCTACTTTTTGAAAGACCACACGGTAATGAGGCTTGTCACTGGTGACTGAGATGGACGTACAGTGTGTGCGTGCGTGCGTGTATCTGTGTGTGTTTGTGTCAGTGCGGTAACTCTGTGGGCTCGGTCAGCAATTACTGAGCTAAAGAAGCGGAGAGAGAGGGAATGATAAAGTGATAGAGAGCCAGGGAGAGAGTGTGTGTGGTTCAGCTCAGCAGATGAATTAGAACAGGGTGCTCTGTGACACCGACCTCTGTCCAGCTATCTGCCTCAGCAACCTCAAGACAGAAGCTGACACTTAATGCTGGACCGCTGCCAGTCATTAACCTTTAGTCCACCTACTTGTCTGAAGGTACCCTGACCCAGGATGAGGATGTTGGCTGGCAGGCACCCACTGGTACATGGAGCAGAAACCTCTTATCTCCATATTCAAAGTTTATTTATTTTTTTAAATTAATGTCCTACTTGTTCATACACTAGTGTCACACAAAAGGTATCAAAAGTATCTGGTATCTGCAAGCTCAAAATGCGCTGCATTATCCAGAATATTAACATTAAACAGACAATTATATTGCATTGATCTTAACCGTGTGGCTTTGGGCCCGTCTGGCTTTGGGCCTCCTTACAAGTTTTCAAATTTTGCAATATTTGCCCCTTGAGATGCAGAGATGTGGAGTAAAAGTCAATTAAAGTGGTAGAACTTTTGAACAAAATTCTACTTAAGTACAGTACTTCTCAATTTCTCCCTGGCAACAGCTCAAATTCTTTTGGTTCCTATGAAGAGGAATATTTAGCTCATTCTGTCTCTGCTCTGTGCTTCTTTCTGCCAATGGAGATAAATGCAAATGTTGCTCTGAGATGGAGAGGTCGCAAGTTTTCCATCTGTATTGACACGCTGAAATTCATGCACTCATGGCATACCATGCCTTGACGTGCTTAGTCTCACACCATGTGTCACAGATGAAACTACATTAGAATGTCCTTGGCACTGGGGTGCCTGGTGGCACAGCCAGTTATAGTGCACAGACCATATGCTCCTAGTGAGGACTGGATTCCCGTCTTGTCTCAAATGTCTCTCCTCTCTCTGCTCTTGGTTTCTTGTCTATGTACACTCTCTTATCTGAAATGAAACACAAATGCCAAAAAAAAGAAAAAGAAAACATAATGATCTCGGCACTGCCTTCAGTATTGAATTGCTTGAAACAGGAACACAGTGCTCCAGGTATATCGTAACAGCCCTGTATAGTTTATTTATGCAGATCTGTTTTGGCACGATGCTCGCTGCATTTGATGTAATATTTATGCAGCTTCATCGCCCACTCGCCTTTTCCTCCTCTCTCCATGGCTTCTCTGCAGCAGCACTGTAGGAAGTTGCTGAAAGGCTCGCTTGTCTGCCTTACTTGAGAGCCAAGTAGATGAGCAGAGCACACAGGAGGAAATGCTACAAAATGAAAACCCCTGTTGGAGATTACCGTCCTAGGGGGACAGCCTCTGTTATCTCCCTGTATAGCTGCAGGTCAATACACCCAGTCAAGAACATGTTCAACCTGATAGATGAAGGCCTGGATCAGGGGCATCACAAGGGGGGGAAAAGTGGGACTGAGTTACTAGGGCCCAAGGTGGAGGAGCCTTAATTTTTTTATACTTTAGCTATTGAAAAATAGCAGATATACAAGTGCCGCGCTGCAAGCTTGTACAGTAGATCTGCTATTTTTAAAAAGTCGCTTAAAAAATACATATATTCAAAGATTTGCTCACATTTTCACGACTTTTCAAAAATGGCAGATCTACAAGCCTGCAGTGCGGCACTCAGATCTGCTATTTTTGAAAAGTTGTGAAAATGTGAGCAAATCTTTGAATATATGTATTTTTTAAGCGAACATTTGTAACTCATATTTTGCTTCTGGGGGGGTCCCTGGAACTAAATATTTTGAGATAGGGTTATGTGGCCAAATACATATCATTTTGAGGGGTCCTTCACATGAAAAAGCTTGACATAGAAACAGGTTTTTCAAAAAACCTTAGAAGGATTTGAAATATTCAGTCTTGCACAAATTGTCAAGACTTTTCAAAAATAGCAGATCTACAAGCTCGCCGCGTGGCACTCGGTGCCGCGCTGTGAGCTTGTATATCTGCTATTTTCCAATAGTTAAAGCACAAAATAAAGTGTAATAATGAATTCCCAGTCTAAATGGGTTAAACCCCCTCCCCCTATGAAGAACCTTCATGGGGGGCCCACAGTGAATCCTTGTACCCAGGGCCCACAATTTGGTGCGACACCCCTGGATGAAGGCCTGGATCATAGGGTCTGGGTGGGTAAACGGTAAACGCTGACTGTCGATGCTGGGTCTTCTCTCTGCCCTAAACCTAGATGGTAGTTATGTGATCCCCACATGGATGTCACTTCAGTAGATGTCCTAGTCACTGATCTCTCTTGTCCCTAGATTGTTGGGACAAACTCTTCAACAGAGTCATGAGTCTGATGAAGATGCACTTGTCATTGAAACGTTTGTCATTGCCATTTAGAACCGTATAAATAAAAAGGCATTTAATTGTCCGTGATGCTCCAGTGCTTTGCTTCTTTTGTCTGTTGATGTGTCCTGCTTCTGTGATGCATCGTTAACTTTTTGATGTGCCGTGGAACTCCCTCTCTTCTCATCGTTTCAGTCAATGTAAGAGTTGTAAGAGCAGCATGCAAGCAGTCTTCATTGGGATGGCGTCTACTCTGTGGCACTTTTGGAATAGGGAGACTTTTTACGTGTGCTCTTTTGCTTTTACTGTCGATGAAAACCAAGTCTGTCCTTGATCTGTAATATATAGAAATAAACACCCTCCACTCCTCGTATCCCCACCTTATTCACATGTTGGGGCAATGTCAGCTCATCTCTGCATGCTTTTCAATGTTGTGTTTGAAGGAAAAAGAGCAATTATTACCGTCTGAAATTGCTGTTTTGATTTGTCTCCCACTGCCAACACAGCTGTGCTACCGCAAACCCTTTCAAACATGCATGCATACATGCATACACACACACATGCAATTTTATAAATGCCATTTTTACAATTGTTCGCGTGCGTGCAGGCTCACAACTATGTGAGCTTGTAGATCGGCTATTTTGGGTGCACGACAGTAGTATCAAACAATCATTTTTCTTGAGAGGACCAGGAAGATGCCCCTCAATGTCTAGTTCTCACATTCTACTGCAGTGGCTCTCAACCTGCGGGTCAGGACCCCCAGGGGGGTCCCCAAATTATTTTGGGGGGTCCCCAGATGATTAACTTAATGTGCAACATTGTTTTCTCACTCAACAGTAAACAAACCGACATCAGGTTTAAGTGTATACAGGGTAAATGCACATTTCTAAAGTGACAATTTAACGTTACTTGCAATACCTCTAAAATGACAAATTAAACATTGGCCAAATTGTCAAATATTAGAGGCAGAAATTGTGAAACTAGATCGGCTAGATCAGCATAGATCGGCTATTTTCACAATAGAACTGTGTTATGCTAAATGTAATGCCTCAACTCTTAGTGCTCGTCAGGGTGGGGGGGTCCCCAGTTAAAATATGATTATTTTGGGGGTCGGGCCTGAAAAGGTTGAGAACCACTGTCCAACTGCACGGACATGTGGTCCTCACAAGTATACTACACTCACACGCACGTACACACCCCTACCCACATACCCATTTGTTGATTCATCACACTTTCTGAAGTAAAGCGATAGCACACCTGCTGTTCGGTTTAGTTTGGGGGGTATTTTCCTTTATTTCCCTTCACCTTCCTTATTTCTTCCTCCTATTCCTTCTGGGGTTGTTTTGGTGCTCCTGTGTGTGACGACCATGTCCTGTCCAAACATCTGCCTGCCTGCCTGCCTGCCTGCCTGACTGCCTGCCTGCCTGCCAGAGGGTACAGAAGGCTGCCAAAATCAAGAAAAAGGCGGTGTGTAAAAGAAAAAGACAAAAGAAAACTAATGGCCACCCTATGGGGTGATTTATACTTAGCTGCACGCTAGCTGGCACCGGAAATAGCCGATCTCTCTTTCGCGATGCAATGCGTTGGGAGCTTGTAGATCTGCTATTTTTGTTGCGCAACCAAGTATAATCAAGCATTAATCCTCCCTCATCTTTCTGTTTTCCTTTCATTTATCCATGTGTCCTATTGCGTGTGTGTGTGTGTGTGTGTGTGTCCTAATGCGTGTGCGCGCACGCGTGTGTGTGCTCGTGTCTTCTCTCACCCACATTTGTCACATTGACACAAATAGGGACAGTTTGACATAAATAACATATAAAAACATATTGTATTAGCCATGAGGCTCATTTGAAATCAGATGGGGTTTTATAGATTATCGTAGTCATTAGAAACCCTTTGGTGAACAGCCGCTTTAAATACTACATTCCTGTTAAGCCCTGATTTTATACTAAGTTGTACAAAGGGGTCGCTTGCTGATAAAAGCTGATCTACAAGCTCACAATCCATCACCTCCACCGTCATTTGATGGAATTAGGTATAATTTAGCTCTCATTTTCTTCTTCGTCTTATTAAAACGTACCACTTTCTTGGGGCCCATACAGAGTGTCTACAGAGAACACCAGTTTGTTCTTCAAGTCACTTTGACCTTGAAGGACAGCTTAACCACATAAACCCTGTATTAATTGACTGTATTCCCCCAGGCCTCTGCAGTAAATGGTAAATGGTGCATTTATAAAGTGCCTTTATCCAAGGCGCTTTACAGAGATATTAGATATGCCAATATTAGAGATGTACCCAGCATTTTTCCTTCCTGATGATACCGAACCCGATACCCATAACTTGTGTATTGGTTAATACCAAGAACCGACCAGCAGTGTGTAATAAATAAATGCTCTTGGACAGTAGTTCTCAAAGTGAGGTCCAGGGATCTCTGGGTTCCTCGACAGGGTTCCAATATAGGTCTGTAACTGTTTGGTTCCATTTGTACACTCTCAGAGTTATGGGGATTCTTGAAATTCAAAAGTTGATCTATAGGAATAAATACCATTTCCATTAATAATGTGAAGCAAGTTAGTAAAATAATAATGTAAATAGTACAGTATGAGTATAAAATAGTTGTGCAACATCAACTGAAGCGTTCAAAATAAAGAATAATTACTGTACCCAGTAATATTAAGATAAATGTTAACAGCCACATCTTCAAACAAATGACCAAATATGAATTAATGCTGCTTTACGGTATGTTTATATAAAATATTCATAGTCATGCAAGCTAATTTTAAATGCTTTGTGCATTTGTTAATTAAACAAAAATCAAACCTAATTTCATTAGGCTGCACTGCAGAGCACAGCAATTAGAACGGAATGCGCAGAGCGCTAGCTGTGCTGTGTTGTTGATGCTGAATGCGTTAACAAGGCAGCTGGTATGAGGGCTTAGTGCTAAGCTGTTTCCTGTAGCAGTGCCAGTACGCCACCCACATGCCACACCATGCCAACTGATGTGTACCAGCACTCCCGCCCGCACAACAACTGTCTGCTTTTCTTTCCTGCATATTGCCTCACCCCCGCTCTGAACCTACTGTACCAGTGGTGGGCAACGTACACTGTACCATTGTACCGTACTGAAGTTCAATGGAGAACTGGTGCCACGTTCTCTTCGGTTCCTCAAGCTATATAATAGTAAAAATAGCAGATCTACATGTATGTTCACAATGCGTCACATCACGACGCGTGGTGAAATTCTCAAAAGTAGCCTAATTATACATTACATGTATACATTATGTATTAAAGAAACATTTCAAGCTTTACATAATTGGTCCTGGACTCCTCACTAATGCTTATTATAAGAGAGCACCGTTTCCATCGACTGTGGTGGGCTGTTGAAAAAAAGGAGCCTTTTCATTTTGCTGCAAAGATACCAGATCTACCAACTCCCATTCTACATAGTGAGCTTGTAGATTGGCTATTGTCACCATGAGACACCAGTAAACCAGGCTTAAGGGGTTAACTGAGGGGAACGCCATGCATGCAGGCTTTGATATCTTCCACATTTGTATATTTAGTGTATTTTTAGTGGTTTTCAAACTTTTTCATGTCAAGGACCCCCAAATTAATATGTATTTGGCCGCAGACCTAGCCTAGTTCCAGACGCTGAATCGCTAGCCACACCCCCTTAATTTTTTTGTTTCGGCGATTCAGGTCTAGAATCGCTCTCATTGAGGAGGCCTGCCTCGGTTGAAAATCCAAACGGGCGAATCAGCGTCGTGAATCAGCGTCTTGTGATCAGCGTGGGTGGGGGTTTCCCAGAACTCATGTGTGTTTCCAAGTACACCAGCGCCGCCGCCGTACCGTACCGCACATCGCGTCACGCTAAAATGCGGTAAATTGCGGTAAAATGCGATCGTATCGATCTCGCTATGAAACACCAGTAGCAGGCATGTTATGTTGTGTTTGATTACTAGTTCGTAGTGCTCCTATTCTGACTGTTTCTTTGGTTAGCAAGTAGCACTAGCAAGCAACAGGCTAGCCACTAGCCAGCCAGGCACACATAACAACACTATCATGTGTTGGTCAGTGAACCAATCGCTGAACACTGCCTCTTTTTGGCAACGCCCATCCCTGCAATAGCCCTGGGGGGAAGTGAGTTCAGGCTGAATAATGAAGTGAAACGAAATGTCAATTCAGGCTGAGTGTCAGGCTACCGCAGACCCCTATCTGAAAATATTTTGTGACAGGGATCACCATGCAAGATTTGTGTTGTTTAAAAAATATTCAAAGATGTGTTCTTAAATGGCAGATCTACAATCTTACACCCTGGACCTTACTTTGAAAACCACTGATTTATAGTATAATTTAACCATCTCCAGCAGCACAAACATGGTTTTAGCTTCATCGCTGATTGCAGAACAGGGTTGCTTGGTGCAGCCGGAGCGCACTAACCCGCCGTGCGTTTTTTTCCGTTTGTGTTTTTGTGTTCTTGCAGAACTCAGAGGGAGACGCTCAGACCCTGACCGAGGTGGACCTGTTCATCTCCACCCAGAGGATCAAAGTTCTCAATGCAGACTCACAGGTGAGAGCCACTGAGACTGTATATCGTCACCTCCACCAAAAACCAAAACCTGTTCATTTTCAGAAAATGACAAAAGGAACCTGTGTTCCAATGGATCCAATGTAGTTATTATTTAGTTATTATTTAGATGTACGATACTGTATTGTATAATCAGTATCATACATATCTGCTTCATAAACCACTATTTGCCAATGGAGCAGACCAGACACTATTATTAATTCTGTGCGTTTGATGGAGTGTATTATTGCATTTCGTTTTATTTTAAGCATCAATGCACAACAGAGATTTTACCGTTTTAAAAATCCCTACATTACCATAATACTAAGTAATAATTATAGTATGTGATTTTGTTTGATGTGCCCACAGGAGACAATGATGGACAATGCACTCCGTACTATATCCTACATTGCTGATATTGGTAACATTGTGGTTCTGATGGCGAGACGCCGAATGCCACGCACAGCCTCCCAGGACTGTATCGAAACCACGCCTGGGGCACCCGAGGCCAAGAAGCAATACAAGATGATCTGCCACGTCTTTGAATCCGAGGATGTAAGTGTGATTGAGTCTAACTCATTTTAACCAGTACATTTTGAAATGTACTGGTTGCCTTTAGAGCAGGGGTTCTCAAACCTTTTTAGGCCATGACCCCCAAAATAAACATATTTGAACTGGGGACCTCCACCCTGACAAGCACTTGGAATTGTAGGTATTACATTTAATGTGACTCGGTTCCACAGATGAAAATTGTGAAAATAGCAGATCTACATGCTCAGAGCTTGTAGATCGGCTATTTGCACAATGTTCGCCTCTTGCTTACTTAATATTTGACAGTATGTCCAGTTAAACGATCTTGAAAGTCCTTAAATTGTCACTTTAGAAATGTGCAGATACCATGTATGTATACACTTATACTGTGTGTTGGTTTGTTTACCATTGAGTGAGGAAAAAAATGACATTAAGCTAATCATCTGGCAACCCCACATAATAATTTGGGGAACCACTGCTTTAGAGGCACATTACAAGAAGTTGAATTCCAAAATACTATGTACTATATAAATGTTACTATTACTCTACTCTGCATTAGAGGATTGGTAGTGGGTGAGAAGTTATACGTGTGATAGGTTTATCTGAAGAAGAGCTCGGATGCTCCAAACCTCACCGTGTGGTAATAAATCTGTGCAAGAGTTTTGCAGTGTGCAGCAGGCTCATATCTGTCAGCCCAACACCTGCACTTTATTTTGGATTCAGCGTTTCGAAGAAGTACTCAGTAAAAGTACAAAAGTATTGGCAGCAAAATATACTTACAGTACCTAAGTATATAGTATATATAGTACAAAAGAAAATCTAAAATAGCCAATCTACAGCGATGCGTTGTGAGCTTGTAGATAGACTATAGCCAAAGTATAAAATAGGTAATTTGCTCAGCGAGTAACTCCTAGCTCATTAACACTTTCATACTGGATAATAGTTAGACAAGTTTAGATTATAGTAGAAAGAATTATTTGCACATCAAACATGAAGGATGAATTTAAATGATGAAAACCAAATTCAAAAGTATTGTATAAAGGATCAGAGAAAGTATGAATACAGTCCCAAGCACTATAAAGGAGGCTGACCACACCACACCACATCTTGTAAAATGATCTCCGTTGGCTGGGTGTTTTGATCATAGAGCCATTATTTATCTTTTCAGACCCAGCAACATTTGGCTACTGCCCAGTGAAATCCGTAGTGTTAATTTATCCATTCGCACACTCTGTGTGTTAAATTAACATAAAGGACTTTACTATGAAGGATAATGTTTTATAGTATAGTCAGCATTTTGGAGACTGTGTATGATTGCTAGCTCCCTTGTTGTTCTTGCTTAATGATGCCCTCGCTAATTATCTACCAGGTTTTAAATGCCAGTGAGTACGGTAATATAATGGAGTCAGTCACTGTTGCAACAAGAGAAAATACATATTGTTTTATATTATATACAATTTCTGCTGCTATTGTAGTTATGTTTAATGCTGTGCTATTGTTAGTGGTATGGATATTTAACTTGTAATAGGACAATGTCAGGAGACATTGCCATTATTGCCATTATGGCATTTCATCTGTGGTTTACTGTCCCCATGATGTATGTTTATTTTCCTGCAGGCTGAAACTATACTAGTAAATTCATATTTCCTAACTTCAGTATGGTTAAGGTTTTGTATTGTCTTGTATGGTGTTCTGGGAATGCTGTGGTTATCTACTCCATACACTTTCTGTATGTGAAATCTCACTATATTGTCAGAGTTATTATAAAAAATATATAACTATACTCAAATATAACATTTGAAAATGTTAGTGGCTTGAGCTGCTTTGATATATGACAACTGGTGATCCTGATACAAATGAGTAAACACTACATTTAAGATCAGGTGTATGGATCATCTTTTCAGTATGAGCAGAATTAATGGCAGCAGTCTGTAATGGAGATGAAAGCAAATAGCACTTTAGCATGAAAATCTATTTATATCGTTGTTTGTATTGATCTTGACTTATTTGACAAGTAAATCAATGCCGCTATTGTGTGATACCACATCATTCTTTCTCATAATATCTTTATAGGAGGGCATCATTCTCAATGAAGAGAGGCCAAAGTAGATCCGACACTGAACACACATTATTAAAAACGTCTTGTTCCTCTATCCACACAGCACAATCCTCAGTGTGTTCATAGAGCTCTGAGGCGCTGTACAGACATTTGCGTGAAACATCTTCTCCGTATCGCCTGAGAATGGCCACTGGGAGCGCCGTACTAATGCATTGTCAATGGAAGGTTGTTTGGTGTTTTATCGTTGCCGTGTCTCTTGGCCAAAAGACAGGCTGCGGTTGAGCTAGAGACACGGCAACGACAAAAAACCAAACAACCTTCCATTGACAATGCATTAGTATGGCGCCCCCAGTGGCCATTCTCAGGCGATATGGAGAAGATGTTTCACGCAGCTGTGTGAGTCCAGCCTGAAAGAGTACACTTTAAGAATGAACTGTACACTGAGGATTTTACTGTGCCTTTTCTGTTATTGCTCCCAGGCGCAGCTCATTGCTCAGTCCATTGGCCAGGCATTCAGCGTTGCTTACCAGGAGTTCCTGAGAGCCAATGGCATTAACCCCGAGGACCTGAGCCAGAAAGAATACAGTGACATAATCAACACCCAAGAGATGTACAATGATGACCTCATTCACTTCTCCAACTCTGAAAATTGCAAAGAGGTTTGTTGGTATAGGTGTTTATTTTTCACACGCACATACAGTACAATACAGCTTATTGTACACAGCAACATTGCAGACAGTGAGGTTCTTGTACAACAAAGCTGTCCTCAACAACTTACAAAATAGTTAAGATAAAAAGATCAATTGCAAATAAGTCAGAATGAAATAAGTTAAGAATAAAAGTAGGTCAAAAGAACACACTGGCTGACTTTACGATACGTAGATTAGCATGTTCAGGCTTCTGTATTTATTTATTGCGTGAGGGAAATAGGCTCTCGCACTCCCCGCCCTCTCACTTTCTTTATTTCTGAGACAGAAGGAGAGTATAGATAGGAGTTCAGACGTATTATGGCCTGAGAATAGAAACTGTCCCTGTTGAATCAGAACAGTCCACCGCTGTGATGACTGTGATCCTTGATGATCTCTGGGCCTTCACTCTACTCCTCTGGGTGCAGGGAAGAGCACTCTTCATGTCCCTTAAAGGGACTACACCATGAATTTACATTTTTCCAATTTTTATGTATTTTCTTGGTGTCCCACCAGCAACTTCTATCCTCACAAAGTCCTATTTCTGACCATTGTGTCTTTCTCAGTTTATGGGCAGATCTATGTTAGCATGTCTCAGAACGGTCCTGATTGTGAAAGGTCAGATTTGTGATGTCACAAGGCCTGAGAAGGAGGCAGGAGGAGCTGGGAGAGGGTTGGGGAGGGGTGGGCAGGCCTGCTGAGCAGGAGGTGGGGAGGAGTGTGGGGCCAAAACTGGCTCAATAGCGCAGTCCTCCCACTCAGGACAAGGTGGTACTGCAGCTGAAAATGCTCTGAAAGCCAGGCAGAAATGACAGGGGCTCTGTATTCAGGATTGGTAATTTAGCCTCAAACCTTTTCAAAAACGTTTTTGGGACACAAACAGTGTTATATAAATTATTTTTAAATGCATGGTGTAGGACCTTTAATGGTTTTGTCCAGTTTGCGAGATTAGCTCCAAACACATAAACACACAGAGTTTGTATAAATCAAGGGTCGTAACAGGGGGTCCTAGGGCGTTCTCAGAGTTACTACAGGGGGTCCTCCAAATCTTTGTGTGATAGAATCTTTTTTTCTAGCGTCCATATTCTGATAACTTTAGCCAAAAATAGCAGATCTACAAGCTCAAGCTTGTAGATCGGCTATTTTCAGCAAAAAGATTTGGTGTTGAGGGGAAAAAGAGCAGACTAAGTGCAGAGTAAAAGGTAAAGTTTTTTAAGGGTTGACGGTTCAAGTGGTTAAATATCTGAAATTGACATGAATCCAAAACACACTGATGATCGTTGCTGTCAAAGAAACTATATGGAATCTATGAAAATGTTGTGGGGGTCCCTGCTTCATCTCTCTCAACTAAGGGGTCCTCTGCCTGAAAATGTTGAAGACCCCTGGTATAAATTATTTCTGTATCCAAAATGAGGTACACAAAATATCTTGAGTGTTACCTGAGTTCATTTAACAGTGGAAGGAGTGACTGTTGTGTAATTGTAGCAGGGCCAGTTTAGTTGGCTACATAACCACAAAGAGCTGTGAACTGAATAAACAGATGAACAGGCAGATGGTGCAGCATTAACTCTGGGTATTTCTTAGGTAACCTGTACTGGGAATGTCTGAGTGCGTGTTCAAAGTACAGATGAGCACAGTCTCTTTGCTCTTCTGAGACAGTTCCCCCAGGAACGCTGCCAACCCAGCTGGCCTCTTATTCCCCCATCTTTCCTTTTTGAGGTTCCTACTTTCATGCAGTTGCTTACTTCCAGCTCGCTGTTTCTTTGATTAGGAAATCCTGTCTTTCTCTCTCCTTCTTCTCTCACTCATTCTCTGTCTTCGTTCACTCTTTGTTCTGATCATTTTGCAAGCACAATTGTACAGCACGTGTCTCTGTCTGGGATTTCTTATATGGTGAGGTAAAGTCTGTTACATGTACATGACAGAGACTTTCGTCACTGTCGGGCAGAAATCTTGTATCTCCAAGACCGTGTATAATATTTGTAGTACAAAAGTAGAGAAAATAACACATTTTCCTAAATACCAAATTTTCCTATAATGACATGCCCAAAATAGGGACGCCAGGTTGAAAGGTGTTAAGTCTGTCTGTGGGTTTTATAAATATGTAACAAATGAAAAGTATTAGGGCCTATCATTAGCTTGTGAATAAATAATAGCGACATTGGATCCACTGGATACAGGTTATTTCTTTCCCATTTCCCAACAAACTAACAATGTGTCATTCGTGACGTGTTGCGAGCTTCTAGATCTGCTATTTACGGAGCGCAGCGCCGGCACGCAACAAAGTAGAAATCAGGCTTTGTATCATAATCAAATGTTTTCCTTTACTCCTTTCTATAGTTTTAAAGATTTTAATGATTTTGTTTTCAGTGGCTGGGGGCATGTGTACAAGTGGCTAAATATGTCTATTTACACACAATAAGACCATTCCCAAGATGCACCACAATCTTTCATGGGCATATGTGACTTATGGGGTCCAGTAGTGTTGTTGCAGAAAATAATAATAAAGAAATCACTGGCTTATTGGATCTAAAAATACATATTTAGCCACTTGTACGCATGCCCCAAACCACTGAAATCAAGATCACTAGACGTGCTAAAACGATAGAACGAAGTAAATGAAAACAATTTAACACTCACCTTTTCTTTTCTCTAATTACAATCTAAAATGTGAACCCTTGTTGTAAAAAAAAAACAAAGTTGTCCTTTAAGGCCCCTCCCTCCACCTTGGGCCCTATAGCAACTCAGTCCCACTTTTCCCCCCCTTGTGATGCCCCTGTCCTCTGTCCTCCACAGCTGCAGCTGGAGAAGGGTAAAGGGGAGATCCTAGGCGTGGTGATCGTAGAGTCTGGCTGGGGCTCCATTCTGCCCACGGTCATCCTAGCCAACATGATGAACGGTGGGCCCGCAGCCCGCTCTAGCAAACTGAGCATCGGTGACCAGATCATGTCAATCAACAACACCAGCCTAGTGGGGCTGCCACTCGCCACCTGCCAGGGAATCATCAAGGTAGGAGAGGCTATGGAGGAAAGAATAACTATTCCCCTTAACAGAAATACTGTAGTTATACAGAGAAAAGAGCAGCTTGAATTAAAGAAAACGTTGTGTATTTTCTGTGTGTGAGTGTGTGTTGTTTTATTAAAGATTTTGAAAGAGTTAGATTAACAATTAGGACAATATTTAGATTAGGTTAGGTTTAGGGGTTAGGGTGTTTTAATGGCATTCATAAACAACTATATTAATGCAAATGTGTGTGTGTGTGTGTGTGTGTGTGTGTGTGTGTGTGTGTGTGTGTGCGCGTGCGTGCGTGTGTGTGTGATACACTGTACCTGTGTTAAAGGGCTTGAAGAACCAGGTCCATGTCAAGCTGAACATTGTCAGCTGTCCCCCTGTCACCACTGTCCTTATCAAGAGACCAGATCTAAAGTATCAGCTGGGCTTTAGTGTCCAGAATGGCATTGTAAGTACAGACATTTTTTTGTATTTCTCTTTTTAGACATTCACATATTGCCATAGTGTGCATCTGGCGCAGAATAAATGCTTTTATGTTGTTGCTGATCTTATTGCATGCCTTACATCCAGGTTTATATACGTATGTGTGCCTGAAAATATATATGACAGAATATGTATTCAACAAACAGGCCATGGTAAAAAACATCTTTATCTTTAGCCTGGGTTTAATACAATGTCGGTTCCGGTGTCATCACCTAGTCATGACATGGAGATGACTCACCAGTGTCATCACCCTGTCATGACATACTGTAGAGATGACTCCATGGATTAAGTGCTCAGACTGACTTCAGCCTGTTTTAACATTAATATTAAAGAGTATTAGTGTGGGTCAAACTAGCAATAGAATACATGTTCTATTGCTTAAATTGTAAATAGATTTTCACAGTCATCTTCCATTAAAGCACAATGTTCTCGGATATTTCTGAGATCTGCAATTTCTTCAACTGGTTGGCTGTATGTAGAACAACAAGAATAATGCTACATACCGTATTGTGCCATTTGTGATCTAATGATTCTACAAAATGTCTTCTAAAAATGTTTCTATTCAGTGGTTCTCAAATGTTTGTCAATGTCAAGGACCCCCAGAATTATATGTTTTGGCCGCCGACCCCCATATCAAAATATTTTCTTCCAGGGACCCCCAGAAGCAAATGATTTGATACAAATGTTTGCTTCAAAAATATATATTCAAAGAAATACATTTTCATGATAAAAAAAAAAAGATATACAGTATATATAGCAGATCTACAAGCTCATAGCTGAGCTTGTATATCTGCTATTTTGTAATAGCTTAAGTATAAAATAATGGTTAAAGTGGTTAAAAAGCTTGGAAAGAAGCAAAAGTAATTCCACTGCCTAAAGACAGGAAATGGTCATTTAGTGGCCCTAATAGCCGTCCCATAAGTCTGTTACCAGCACTAAGTAAGATCTTTGAGAAAGCAATATTCAATCAAATACAAGAATACCTTGCTGTAAATAATGTAATTACTGACTTTTAACATGCGTATAGAAAGGGATATTCTACATGTACAGCTCTAGAGCAAATGACAGATGACTGGTATAAAGATCTGGATGACAAAAAGATCTGTGGGGCAGTCCTATTAGATTTTACAGCTGCATTTGACTTAATTGACCACAAGCTCCTTCTTGGAAAGCTGGAGACTTATGGATTTAAACAATCTGCTATTGCCTGGATGGAAAGCTATCTGACACATAGAGCACAACGTGTCTTCTTTAATGGGAGTTTCTCAGTTAGCAGGTCTATGGAATGTGGAATTCCTCAAGGGAGCTGCCTGGGGCCAATATGTATTCCATATTTACAAATGATTTACCTCTTGTTCTAAAAAATGCCAAATCAACGATGTACGCAGACGATACTACTGTATATGCATCAGCAACAACATCTGCAGATTTAAATATTATTTTGAATAGTGAGCTAGAGAAAATTGGAAAATGGATCCTGGAAAATAAATTGATACTTAATACATCCAAAACAAAAAGCATAGTATTTGGTTCAAATTATGCTTTAAGGACAGAGCCAGAGCTCAGACTAGTTATAAATGAAATATCCATTCAACAAGTAAAGGAAACTAAGCTCCTGGGCATCACCCTTGATGACAAATTGTCCTGATCTAAGCACATAGATGGTGTTGTAAAGAAAATGGGCAGGTCATTGGCAGTGGTAAGGCGATGCAGAACATATTTGACACCGGATCTAATGAAAATGGTACTAAACACACTTGTTCTTTCACAACTTGATTACTGCCAAATCATATGGTCAAATGCCGCAAAGAAAGATTTAAGCAAACTCCAATTAGTACAGAACAAGGCAGCACGCACGTCTTGCTCTCCAGTGTCCATTCAGAACTAACATCATCACCATGCATTTCGATTTACAATGGCTAAAAGTTGAAGACAAAATTACTGCTGCAATAATATTCTCAACATGGAAGGTTTTACAATCCAAATCACCATTATTTAGGTACAATCCGCTAAAAAACTATTTGGAGTCATATACATAATGTCACTAGACAGGCAACACAAGGCCGGTTTTCATATCTGTTTTAGGATGTATTGGAACGTTTAATGCTTTTTAATTAGTTTTATATATGTTTATATATTTATTTTGTATGATTGATTAAATGTATGTATGTTTCAAATGTATGTTTTTGAGCGGTGCTAACCGCTCCTATAGACCGCTTTTTTACCAAAACTATGATGTCACAAATGATGATGACATGAGTTCGCTAGACCAATGAAACACTTCGATTCTGTTGATCTGTCCATGATGTCATAGTCACAGAGGCACTCGATTGGTTCACCCTGATTTAGAACGCGTTTAGGCCGCGTAAAATACGTCATAACGCGTTTAGGCCGCGTAAAATACGTCATAAAAAATTATTGAGCGGTGCTAACCTTGAATTTCAAAATTATATTAGATGAATATCACTTATAAGCGATAAAATTAGACAGACTGTGGAAAATCTTACAGGTTATAAATGATAGGCAGGTAATACAAGTTTAAAATACAAATGAACAGACTTTGAAAAACTAAAATATTCATCTTCTGGCCTCTTCTCGCCTCTCTGGAGGCCTCTCTGGAGGTAAATAAGGTCACTTATCATTACACTACGACACTCTTACAAGCTACAATCCGTAGCTTGGTCAACTAACTGATGAGAAATGACAATAAAGACTTATATAGTCTGAGCAGACCTCTAGACTGACATCATACACAACAAAAAGAATATTGCCATGCATGCCTATCAACACTGATTTGCGCAGGAATTAGTTTGCACCGCTCACTTCGCACGGGTGCGATTTTTTAAATGTATGTACTGCTTTTATATGAGGACCCCAGGAAGACTACCGGTAGCTGTGCTTTAGGGCACAGCTAATGGGGATCCTAACAAATAAACAAATAAACAAAAAATGGTGACCCCTGGTACCCATATATGGAGGTCCATATTCTCTTTTATGCCCAAAATTGCCCATATATTGGAGATCCCAGTCTGAACCAGCCACACAGACATGGGCTGTCTTCCTCCATATATGGGCATTCCCATATGAAGTCCTTTTGGATTCACTGAGGATATTACTCTGGTCTCCTTGAGGAATGCTGTGACATGAGGTCTGTCGTCTTCACCCCACAGATTTGCAGCCTGATGCGTGGGGGCATCGCAGAGCGAGGAGGGGTCCGCGTGGGCCACCGAATCATAGAGATAAATGGCCAGAGTGTGGTGGCCACAGCACACGAGAAGATAGTCCAGGCTCTCTCTAACTCTGTTGGCGAGGTCAGTCCACAGGCATGCGCATGTCGCACACACACACACACACGCACTCACGCACGCACGCACGCACTCACGCACGCACGCACGCACGCACGCACGCACGCACGCGCGCACGCACACACACACACACACACACACACACACACACACACACACACACACAGAGATGAGAAAAGGTGATACTAATTTTGCTGAGATTCCAATGTAATTTTTTTCATCTCCAGATTCACATGAAGACCATGCCAGCAGCCATGTTCAGACTCCTAACAGGACAGGAGACGCCTATGTACATATAATAAACAACAGCAGACAAGGACCATTCTACATGCTGTCGCTGTGATTGGTTCCTGGTAGTCATAAAGGGCAAACCAAGCTGACCAAGGACTGAAAAGGATGGCTTCTCTCTGTGCCCAGGAAGTCTTTTCTCTTTTTCCCCCTTCCTCTACTGATGACTTTTAATGCAGTCCGCAGCTAAATGCATTGATTTGAGAACCACTGACTTAATGTTTATCATCTTCCTTTTGCTTAAAATGCAATGCCAATTCCATTGGCTCCTGGGACGCTTTGTTCATCTTACCAGCTGAAGAGTGTGATATGGTTTATGCTATTTATTTGTCTTTTGTGTTTGTGGTCTTGTGTGTTCAGTGAGATGGCAAGGACTGGGCGAATGCATCACAATTTATTTTTTATATTCACATCATGTAATACAGTACTTCTTGTATACCCGTTTCATTTTCTTTTATTGTTATTTATTTCTTGTGTAAATACATACGTATTTTGCTAATATAGGGCCTGAAGGAACGCGGAAAAGGGCCATGGTTGCTTTGTACATATTTAATAAAACTTACTGTTGGTTTGAAAGCAGACAGCAGTGCCCAAGACACAGTAAAATGCCTGTTAGTACAGTATAGTTAGTTGACCATGAAAAGGGAGTCTTTGGGAATGACTTTGCTGTTTGATATGTCTGGTTTAAGTATGTTAAGTTAATGGTCTTGTGTCTGTGAACCAAACCAATGCTTGTAGCAATGGTTTTATGGAAGAAAATGCCATATCTTTATGATTTATGTCATCAAACGGCAATACAAAAATTCAGCCTCTGAATAACAACAAGTCATTTTATGGGGTGTGCATTGTGCAAGTTTTGTTTCTTTCTAAAAACCCATGTATAAACACAAAAAAACGACACATTTGAATAACATGCAACTCAACAAAAACTATGAATATACTTTCTTAATGCTTTTGAAATCCAAATCATGTGTATGAAACTTGCATTTTTGTGTGCTATTCTAATGTATGTCATCTTTAGTGTTCCTGACTGAAGCTCATAATGTACAATGAGTGGATTGTGAATGTACTGTGTTGTGAGCTGTTTTCCATTGCCATATGCAGTATTAGAATGTCTGTACATACAAAACAAACAAAAAAAGCTTGTCTAGTAGTGTGCTCATGTAAAAACAAGTCACACAGTTTAATCACTGCAAACATCCTGTATGTTGGCTTTCAGCCTTGTGAGAGAAAGAGAGAACTGTGAATCACACACACTGTGACAGAAAAAGCCTTACCACCGAGTAATGGTTTTAAAAATGCATTGTACTAAAGATCTAACCATATGAACATTATCTGTGTGCATGCCTCTTAAGATAGTATCAAGTCATTGTGGCAAGATAATAAACTCTAAGATAAACCCGTCTATTTTTTGGATCGACCAACTGAATGTGATGCACAGAAAGTACCACAATATGGTAGGTAAGGTTGCATCTGCCCACAATATTTGGACTCTGGTTCCCCCTGGTGTGTGTAACTGAGAAGTGCAAGTGAAGGACAAAAAGGCTTTTTTCGTACCATTTTATTTAATTTAATTTATTTTTACTATTAAACATAGCATTTCATAGTTATGGACAGTTAAAAAATAGTTACATGCTCTATAAAATTATAAAATGTTTATTAAAATTGGGAGAGTGGCAAAGAATGAAATTAGGCAGTAGGCACAATAAGGATACTGGGCAATAAGGTATTAGACAGCTTGGAAATTAAACATTGGCACAATCACATACAATAAATGATTGGGTAATACAAAACAGAAATGCTGTGATTGTCTGCCTCTGTAGCACTGTATGCCATACCTGATTTGAAGCCAGTAATTTGTCTTCATGTTTTTTTTTTTTTTTTATAGATTTTTGTACTGGCGTTTGTCTTTTGTCTTATGCCTCATCATCGGTATGCTGTGTCACTCTCAATCTATGGACGGTGAACGCTGTTTCACTAACGGTCGTCAGGTTAAGGCTTCTGGTCACTCTGGTCACACTTTAACATGACTTTTACCCCCTGGCCCTGACGAGTGGTCTCAAAGGCCTGGACCGCCTGCTCCAGAGGAAAACGATGGGTCACCAGGGGCTTCACGTTGACCTTTCCCGACGCTAACATGGCTATGGCCATCGGCCAGCTGGAACACAGTCAGAAAAAAATATCTTAAGAGCTGGATCCTGTCAACATGATTAATACACTGAACACACATATTAAGGAAGTACGCTTGAATACTTCCGCAAATGCTGAGCCAATACTGAGGTTGTCAACCATTTCGTTGGATGCATTTCTAGCCAAGTCGGTCCAACTGAATTCTGAAACATCTACATTGAGCGTGACAGTGACAATAATGGATGTACTTACGTATTGCAGTAGCGGAACACCCCTCTGATGTCTACCTCTCTGACAGCGGCATTGATCAAAGGAACAGTGGCCATCTCTGAGCCTAGACCCACCAGCACCACTACACCACCTGAACGTGTCGCCTGAGAGGGAACAAACCACACATATATTGCCTTGACTTTTTAACGGAAAGAGAACAAGTAAGCATCTGGGAACACCCCAGCTAATTCTGGTTATTATCCAAATGCAAACGATATCCTCCAAGCATATTGCTCAAAGATAAATCTGACCTTACATAACTCTTTTTTTAAGGCACAGCTCTGTAGGAGTTTAGTCTGTGTGTCTGTCAGTCTGTGTCTGGAGCGAATCTCGCAAACTGCTGGACCTGCCACATTCCTTGTGTACACTGCCAGTAGGCAATGTTTAATTTAATCTAATATGTTTTAACAAAGGTATTATAATTTTTGAAATATTGAACTTGATAACAGACGTCACAGGCCCACATGAAATCTGAGATCCACATGGACCCTGAGGTCCACCATTCTTTTCTGGTTTCCTTGCTTTTTAGTTGCATAATTACTGTATGCTAATATAATGATGCTTCAGTGTCCAAGGCACCATTCAATAACAGTGTCTTGACTTTATTTTTAATTATCTCTGAGTGCTGGGTTGATAGTTTGTCTGAAAGTACTATCTTTAATGCAATGGTCTAGTTGTGTTTCAAGTCACGTACATATATGGCCGTTTGAATGCTGCTCTCAACACCAGTGCATTCAATAGTAATGTGAGGCTGAGATCCTAGTGTGTCCTCTACAGTCTTAGCCAGAGCCTGAGGTCCATCTTCTTTCTTGACCGTCAGTGGAAAGTCTGCACCCAATTCCTTGGCCATTGCCAGACGCTCAGAGGACAGATCTATAGATGGTAACAACAGCAACAGTCAATTTAATGTCAGAAAGGGGAGTTTACTCTCTGTAGTTCTGCTGATGACATCATAGGATGAGGCTGAGAACATGTTAGAAAAGCAACTACAGGCTGTATTATGTTGTGGAAATGCCACTGCATGTTTCCTATATTTGTAATCATCATCGGTGAGATCAATCAATAAAGATGAATCCACAAATCACTGTTGGCCTGGTTTAAAGATTGCAAACATTGGAAGCATAAAAAAGCACACTGTTGGTTGGGTTCCATTTGAAAAAGATATTCATTGCATCACTAAGTGTTGTGCACTTAGTGGTGCAATACAGATTTTTTCCAAATGGAGCCGAACAGTGTGCAAGCGTTTTATGTTTTCTTTAGTGCTGTACTGATTTAGGGCTTTGGATGTGCACGTCCTTCTTATCATATATTTTTGGAAGTATGTCAGCATTTCTCAGTGGGCTGGGTAGTTACAATAGCTTTTCAATCAGAACAACTCACAGACAAACAGCATAGCTCATACAGTATTACCAATCTTGACCTTGCTATAGTCTCAATAGAAGAGAGTGCTCTGCCACTACATGCACACGAGGTAAGAGAGATGACTACTCAATGTCAACATACAGTATTGAGTCACAGTAAGAATCACAGCAGAGATGAGTGCAGAGTTGTAATTTTCCCACCACAGTCACTAACTACTTGAGATCAGTAGGTTGTTTATTATTAGTTTCTTACCGGTAATGACCACTTGTGAGGCTCCCATTGCCTTTGCTACAAGCAAGCATACCAGCCCAATAGGTCCTATAAGAGAGTAAAGAACAGAAGAATACATTTAAATACATTTTCACAATTTTAGCTATTGTGACAATTGGGGATTTGGGTCATGAGGACTCGTGTGCAATATATTTATCATTCCTGCACAGTACAACCAGACCTTTTGATTTACAGTGAGAATGGTTAAATAACTTTACAAAGTATTGCTTAAGATAATCTTAAGTCTGTTTTCACTAGAGGTTAGAAGTGATTAGAGGTTATGTTAAATATTATGCCTGTTACAAGTGGTGTTCAGGTTCATTGGGCTTTTCCACAAGAGTTTTGTTAAGTCAGGATGAGTCTCACTTTTGTGATGACACCCACTTTTGTGTTGCCCGTACACATAGCAAGCTTACAGTATGTGCATGGGCATGTAACTTGTTTATAAACTGTGTTTGTTCTCATATCTTTAACTTTACTGTGACCATCTCTCGTTGTAGACTGCTAATCTAATGAACCTTATTTGTTAATAAAATGAAAAAGGATAACGGAAGAAATGAGCATTCACATCCTCATTGCGTGTACCAGTGTCATGGTTGAGGATGTTAGTTGGCAACAGACAAATGACACAGCAATTTCTCACCTGAACCACAGATGAGCACACTACTGCCGAGGGAAACCCCAGCCCTGCGACAGGCATGGATCCCCACAGACAGAGGTTCAATTAATGCCCCCTCCTCAAATGTAACATTGTCTGGCAACCTAGATAGTTGTGAAAAGAAAGAAAAAGTACAGTAAAGAGAGAATAGAAAATAAGCCAGTGTTAAGCAAGAAAGACACTAAGAGTCATGTTGTAACAGGTTGTGAAAAATAACTGAAAGAGGTTATGAAACAGTGGAACTACATGATTATTACTTGTAGCAGAAGTTGGCACTGTGTTTGTAGTATCTGCACAGGTTTCCATCGTCAGGGGGTGTGGCACAGAAGAAGATGGTGGGAGACAAGTTATAACGTCCGGATTTGAAGAACTCATCCATCTCACGGGGCACACCGGGTTCAATTGCCACTCTGTCCCCTGTTGAACGCAAGCAAGTCAGTTTATAGGACAGTAAAACTTTCTAGAAGCATAGTGTCGTGTGGATTAACTTGTTATATGTCTACTGTGAGATCTTGCAACGACAGTGAAAGTAAGCTGTAAAAACTAATGAAATGTACCTATCACAACTTAAAACAATATATGCTCAATTCTATTATATACCACTGTTGTGTGCCATAAAAAAGATAAGCGCGACAAAAGTATTACTTACTTAACATGAATAATAACCAAATCTATTCTATTGACAGCTATATTCATATTTGTTACCTAAAGACTTGTAAACATTCTTTGAACAGAATAGCATTTCTGCAGCAGACAGTATAGCCACCACAGCACCTCTGACAGACTGCACCTGGTTTGAGGTGCTTGACTGACGTGCCAACCTTCACAATCCTTCCGGCTGCCTCATGGCCAAGGACCATGGGCTCTTTCAGCACAAAGTCCCCGATGCGCCCGTGCTGCCAGTAGTGGACGTCTGATCCACAGATCCCAACAGAGTGCATCTGGAGCAGAACCTCTAGGTACAGTTAAAGGGTAGAAATGGAAGTTAATTTATCCATCTTTAACTCTCACAGTGCATACATGGAAATAGACTCTTACAGGGTTTGGTTCCATTGACTGATTGATTGAGGACTTTATTAGAAGGTTGCATAGGAAAAGGTACAGTTTCTCAACAGTACGGTTCACTGGTACAAGGTCAACTAAAAGGAGATCCTAGTAAACCTTTCGGCTTATTTACACAGGAACCCTTTATGTATCTCATATCATATAACATTGAATGACAGACGGATAGAACACAGTACTAGGATATCATCAAATAACAAAAGGTAAGGTTTTGGTTCCATTATGGAACTAAAACCTGTAGAGTGCATTTTGAGTGTTAGGATAAATTAACACTGAGAATAATAACATGCCATATACAAGAATGCAATGGGGATGATTCAACTCCCTAAACATGATGAAATGCAGCAACATCAGCTACTTTGCCCAAATATTAAAAAACAAATAGAAAACAAAGAAGACAACTGGAATTGTTGTTACCATTTGGACCTGGTTCAGGAATGGGGCGTTGATCCTGGGAATAAGAAGGAATACAACAATGCTGTCAAATAAAAATCATACGAAGCTAGATGTATAAACTAGCAGGATGTCTGTCATGTAAGATTGAGGCTGAATTGTCGTACCAGTCTGAGGTCCCCTTTAGCATGCAGTACTACGGACAGATTGTCCTTCTCCATGACAAAATGCAGGAATTCCTATTCGCAAAAAGGTGGATTGACTTCACCGACTCCAAAGACTGAAAAGCACCTGATTTTCGGGATGTTGACTGAATAATATAACACTCATAGGATAACACTGAGCTCAAAGGAGGACTGAAACACCAGTAAAAAACACCATCCCGAGCTCAAAGGCTCAAAGTACACCCCTTCCTGCTCGTGTGGGCAGCAACGAAAACAAAGCATCTGATTGGCTTAACATTCGAAGGGGCGGTACTATATGGCTGTGTGTGGACAACGAACCTGAAATCATTATCTGGTCTGAAAGTAATATTATTGCAATTGTATGAAATTAGCATATGTATTTATTTATATACATAATATAGAATACGTGTGTATTTATTTATGTGCCAGGTGCACAGTGCTGTATTCTTGTCTAGTCACATGATGCGTCCTATGCGTCTTAGCCAATCAAAGGAGACCCTACAGAACCCGGAAGTGTTTCCATGGAGATCATAGGGATGGATGGCTGTGGTTGTGGAGATCTACCCTAACCTCTATGACCCTAACCCTATGGATCTACACACGCACGCACACACACACACACACACACACACACACACACACACACACACACACACACACACACACACACACACACACACACACACACACACCAAATCTATGCCAAACTTCCTAAACTGGCATTGTGGGCTGCTAATAGTCCTGAAGCAATGTGCAGTGTGAATTAGTGACACATGACTTCAAGATTTAATGAAAACTTGGGTATTTCTGCTGCTAATGCATTAATTTTCAACCCTTTGAATTTCAAGATGCCTGAGTTTGATATGCATTAGGACACAGACCCCCATTTGATACCATGTTTTTACCCCAGTCTACTGATACAGACCTTTAAGGTTCCGTTTGGACCCCTGGTGGTCCCTAGACCTGACCTTGAGAACCATTGTGCTACCTTTATTTGTAATGCCTTACTCCTCCTTTAAATGAGCAACTGCAAAACAGATAGTCTGTAGAACCAACCATGTGCTGCGAGACGCCTGTCATGCAATTCGGGTAGTTGGGATGGTAACCACCTCAAATCTCAACATTTTCAGAACCAAATGACGCCAGAGTCATGTACAGTATAGCCTACACCTACAGCGACTGAACATGTCAAACAATGAACTGCCTATGCTTTCTTATGCAATGAATCATATCTGTTAATACATATTTCACTATAGACTATTAATACATAATAATAACACAATGGAGACATGATCATAGTTGCACAATCGTGCTCAACATGTTTATTTAATTTGTATCTATTTAAATAAGGCAAGTACACAAAACAGTAAAAGGTTCAATGAGAAAATCTCATAAGAGGATGAACTATGTTATGCATTAAATCCTCAATGTATTAAATTGCAGTTTCTGTTGGCTGCATGCAGTCAATATTTAGACTTCAAATGTGTAACATTTAAGCTAACTATGCATATATTGTAGCTAATGTGCACCGTGTCTGTAGCATTAACAGACAGAGCATCGAGAACGCCCAGGTTCCTTCAGGTCATCCACCCTGACATTTTCTGGAGTAAAAAAGTAAATGTCAAATGTTAAAGCTTCATGCAATAGAAACATGTTTAGTGTTACAAATGCCACTGCCAATTAGGCAATGCATATCGTTTTAGTGGTGATGTGTATGATTTACATGTGTGAATGTGAATTTCAGTCATTAACATGTTCTTCACTAATGTAAACAAGAATGAATAAGACTAACACAGCAAGATATAAATGTCTTACCTGTAACCAATTCACAAGTCACGTTCATTTCATTTTGAGAAGTGTCCGGATCAACCTCCATCTCATAAAACACCTCCGTTTCATTTTGTGAAGTGTCTGTGTCAGATTGTTCGGAGCTGTCAAACAGAGAATAGTTGTTTAAGCAGCTTTACCATGCAGTTCTCTACTTATGCACTGTATACTAGAGCTAAAAACTAAAGTAAAAAGTATGTTAATCTGGACATACTTTCTGCTTCTATCCAGTGTTTCATTAAGGTGATCATCTCCTGTCGAATTACCGAATCTCTTAGGGGATCCCTATAAATTAAAGAAATAATACAATAAAATAAAACCTTTTATTCAACCAATGGGACATTTTCCCTTTTATTAGACAGAGTGAGTATATTAAAGCATCTTGCCTACGCACCTCTGCTACAAGTTGGCAATCCTCTTGCTCCCAAATAAATCTTCCAACCACTTCCCTCACCTCTGAAAAGATAAAGACACACATTGCTACATTATATACAATCCTAATTTTTATATAAATGGTGCATTTGTATAGGGCCTTTATCCAAGGCGCTTTACATAGATTGTGCATTACATTCACCCATTCAGGAAACCATGCAAGGCACCAACCTGCTCCCCGGGAGCAACTAGGGGTTCAGAGTCTTGCTCATGGCCTCTTCGACACGTAGACAGGAGGAGCCGGCCCACGGATCATTGGCCAACCTACTCTACCTCCTGAGCCACAGCCTTGTAAAGTGTCTGTGTCAGATATATAATTACAAATAAATACATTCCTCACCATTTTGAACACAGGCTGGAGGTAGCACATAGTGACCGATGATCACAGACATCACACTCTGGCGTCGTTCACATGCATCCAGATACAAGCTGTGAAAGACTGTCACCTCTTTCAAAAGGTAATCTTTGCTCTCGAATATCCTGAAATAAAGAATTAAAAGTTATATTAATGTATTTCTGATGTGGCTGATGGCTTAGAGCAGTGTTCTCAAACCCTTTCAAGTCAGAGACCCCAATATTGACTTTCATTAGGCCGATGGAGCCCCATGTCTTAAATATCCTAGTTTAACACTGATTTCAAAATATGTACGGCGTATTTAACTGTCTAAAGGCCATAATTGTATACCTGTACATGAGAAATAGATTCACAGTGGAGACATTGAAACATACAGTATAATTGACATTTAGTTGTAGGCTACTTCCTGCTCACCTCTCAGTGTCAGGGCTGGTGGCATCTTCACTGAAAAGATAGTCTGCTGTCATCCAGTCTGCTGTGGTCCCACCCTCAGACACTGCAAGTCAGTGGTGGAGAAAGTAATTTTAAGTATCAATACTGCAATGTAAGTATCAAATTCAATACTGCAATGTAGCAGTATTGATAACAACTCTGTTACAAGTAAAAGTCGAGAATTAAAAATGTACTAAAGTATAAAAGTATTTGGCATCAAAATGTACTTAAAGGACCAAAAGTAAGAGTAGGCCTACTAATTATGAAGAATGTCCCTTTTCAGCAGGTTTTCAAATATATAAACATTTTAAATAGGAAATCTACAAGCTCACAATGCGTCATATCGAGATGTATTGTGAACTTGTAGATCAGCTATTTACAAATGGTCAAATTGTATTGGGTTGAAGCGATTACAGTACGTTTTCTAATAATATTCAAAATCTACAAAGTAACTAGTAACTATGGTTCTCAAATAAAATTAATGTAGTGGAGTAAAAAGTACAATATTTGGATCCGAGATAGTGGAGTAGAAGACAAAGTAGGCCTACTACTGGAAATACTCAAGTAAAGTACAAATACCTCAAAATGTTCCTTACAGTAGGCCTACTTAAGTTAATGTACTTACTTTCCACCACTGGTTCTAACCAGCGTAGAGCGTAAAGTTACTAGCGTATGTCAATGCATGATTAAAATTTAATGATGATGAATGAATGGTTCACATTTTAGGTTTACTTACTCCAAAAGCTGCGACATTCTTGTCGTACACTGTCTGAAAACCACGCCGTTCTGTTATGAAACATGGTCTGTTTTCAAGTCATTAATTTATGGAGTAGAAAGATTGAAATGTTGAAATCGAAATGACAGCCTACAAATTGGCGCTTCTGGCAGCTGCCACAGCAAGAGACTACTTACGTCAGTTGTTGTGCTCTTTTGATTGGTCGAAGATCGGCGAGGCTTATGGGTAGTGTAGTACAGTAGCTGATGTGTAGACGTTAACCTGCAAGTCAAACAGTGACCTGGTGGCCAAACCCGAAATCGAGAAAAACGCTAAATCAGGGCCTCACCCCGTGACAATAGCCTACTGATGATGTGCCTGTGTGTGTGTGTGTGTGTGTGTGTGTGTGTGTGTGTGTGTGTGTGTGTGTGTGTGTGTGTGTGTGTGTGTGTGTGTGTGTGTGTGTGTGTGTGTGTGTGTGTGTGTGTGTGTCTGTGTGTCAGAGATAATAATACTTTTGAAAAACAGATATGGGCTTAATATTGATGGGCATAAAAGGGATTCTCTTGGTGTGGTTGGCCGATAACCTACAGGGCATCATCTGTGAATCAGATGTAGAGGTCAGCTCCATATATGGAGATCTAAGTGATGATCCAGTCGTCTCCACGTATGGATACCCAGGTGATGACAGTCAGCAGTCTTGATTTGCAAATGAATTCTGTCCATATCCTGCCATATGGAGTGTCCTTATAGGGGCATTGCCAATATGGGCTTAATATTGATGACATGGGATCATTGATTGATTGATTGAAGAATTTATTAGAAGTTTGCAATAGAAAAAAGTACAGTTTCATGACAGTACAAATCACTGGTACAAGGTCAACTAAAAGGAGATCCTAGAAAGCCGAGGCTTATTTCCACAGGAACCACACTTTAAGTATCTCATATAACATTGAAAGACAGACGGATAGAACATAGTACTTTATCTAGGATAATATCAGTTTCAAAAGCATAACATCAAATACAAAAAGGAGAAAATGGGGGGGAGGGGAGCATGGGGGCTTAGTCTATTTACAAGTCGCGGGTAGCAGCTGTCTGAAGGTGACTTTTCATACCAATTTTGAAGGAGGCTAGGGATTTGCTCTCCTTTAGGGCTTGTGGAAGGGCGTTCCACATCATCACCATATATGATTGCCAGAACAAGCTGTCTTGGACATTGAGTCAACAATATGATGTCACAACAGGTCAGCTATAGACATTGAGGCGTTACCCACTGACTCACTGACAGACAGGATCTGCAACTGCGACCTACGGTCACAATAAGTTTAACGGTCGGCTATTCCTTTGTAAATAGTGCATTGGTTTTAAAGGTGCACTGCTCACCTCACATCGGTATTTATTTTTAATCAAAGGAATGATAACGAAGTCATCTCTGTGAGGTCTGTGTATGTTTATAATGGGCTAGAATCTGCAGCAAGATGAAGCAGTTGATGATCAGGAACAGCAGACCAGCCATCCAGACCAACAGAAACGTGTTGTAGCCTTCAAACTCCAGCAGGTAAGCCGGCCCTAACCACACACCCTGGCCAGTGAACCACAGAACTAACAATGCCATTCCCTGCTTTGGTGACAGACTCAGCTGAGGTATGAGAAGAGGAAGCAGGCACAGGTACCAGAGGAAGTACTGTGACGTGCAGACTTTGTTGAAGGAGACAAAGATGGCCGTGTGCAGGAAGCAGCAGAGAGCCAGGTCAGTGTGGTACGCCCAGGACACCAGCAACACAAGGCCCAGCTGAGGCAGGAATGCTGCAAGGCCCAGCCACACGCTCCAACCACTGTCCGCTGTGAGGTAAAGCATGTAGAAGTAGGGGGAGAAGTTGTGTCTGGTGTCCCGTCTTGTCAGGTGGTACAGGTAGGTCTCATGGATGAACTCCCAACCATATATATGATAGAAGAGTGCAGTAAAGCCACAGAACACTCCTCCTGACAATGCGATGAACAGGCACGACTCTTGGTTGAGGAAGCTTCCGATGAACGCCAGTGCTCTCCTCCACCTCACCTCCGTCCTCTCCTCTGCTCGGGGCGCTGGCGTTCGCAAGGCCAGAGCGATGGGCAGGGCATATATAACGGGGTAAATCTTCATGTGGACCGAGAGGCCATAGAGTAGCGCCGCAGACGTCAGGCTCTTCCGTTCCATAGAGAGTAGTGTACCCAGTACCAGAGCAGACAGGATGGATTCTGCATTCCCTCGACTGGACACTCCCATGGGCAGGGGGTTGAAGAGCCATAGAGAACAGATGCAACATGCCCGCTGTGAGTCCACACCTCGCAGACAGAGGAGATGGAAGATTAGGAGGCCTGACAGTTCATCACAGAGGACGAAGAGGATCTTGCCAAATACGGGGCTGAGGTAGATGTTGGGAGTCAGTAACCAGGCAAGAAGAGGGGTGTAGCGGTATGTTGATCTGTTGTAGGGCGACTTGCCCTCAGTAATGAATCTGGCAGCGTCAGTGAACACATGGTAGTCAATATCGGTGTATTTCACAGCCATGGTTCTGTCCAGAAAGTCTCCATAAAACACCAGACCGAGCCTCACAATCAGAGAAGACGTTAAAATAACACGTTTATGCATCAGTCTCTCCATTACACAGTGAGGGTTTACAAGTCATCAATGAGATGTTATGTTTAGCTTACATTCATAGCCAAAAAGAACGTTTCAGGAAATAACAAATTCAGGTTTCATGTGACCGGCCTGTGACATTTGTAATATATAACATCGATCATCGATGACGAACGACTCCTAATTTAGACTCCTAGTTTGAGCCCAAAAGGTAACTAGACTGCACTCTACACGTTGCCATTTTCTCATTTTCCCATTCAAGTCAACGGTGTTACTTTAGAGTAAGTTTTAGCCAATGAGAAAGCAGCATAAAGGTGATGTGGGCATACGTCAGCAAGGTTATAGCTCTGTTTCCAACGTCACAGAGCTGAATAACACCCAACGAGACTAATACTCTGTTAATGCGGTTCTCTGACCTGCGCAGCAGTAGTGAGTTGGCACCGTGATCATGATGGCAACGACAAATAGTAAAAAATCAAACCTCGGTTCGAAGTGAGGCGGTGAACTTTTATTCTATGTGTTCTAGCTATGAACTCTGTATATAAATTCGGTTCGAAGTGAAGCAGTATGTGTTCTAGAGCTTCCGAATTCTGAATTCTGAATTCTGAATGATTTTATCTGGAGGGCCGAATTGTCATGTAAAGCTTGACCAATCCTCAAAGTATTGGACATTTTTAATCATCCAATCATCAGACCGGGACACTACACACATATTCTGGACATACGGGACAGATAAAACCTGTTCATTCTGGACTGAAATGACCATATATGGACGTGGGGGACACACATGGGACACACATTTACGGACAGATAAAACCTGTTCATTCTGGACTGAAATGACCATATGGACATGGGGGACACACATGGGACACACAAAGCCACTCCTTGGAAGCGGATTTCACCGCTTCAAAAACTAGAATTGGAGTCTCCATACAGTGTTACACAAGTAGCAAAAATAGCAGATGTAAGAGCTTGCAATGCAACACGTTGTGAGCCAGCACCCACTTTGGGAAACCCTGCTTTAGTAAACAGAAAATGCATTTTCAGGTCAGGATATAATTTCATCCTATCAGGAGGAGAGCGAACTCATACAGGAGAAAACAATTGGAACTGTAACACCATCGATAAGTCTGAGAGATTTGGTGTGTCAAGTCTTAAAAGGTTAATCTGTATTATAATGTACGGTATATGATCTGTTTGAAGTGTGATGTGTGTCGTATGATGTGTGTCAATGAATGATTGATTCCCAGAAGTAAGGGACAAAGTCAGACAGCAAGCACTTGGTTTTATTTTTAATTAACTGTGTTTGCTCATGCAATGTATTTCTGATGAATTGAATACAATGGAAACAAACAAGCCTGTTGGAGAACAAAATAAGTATTGTTTATTTTGTTTTATTTTAATTCATGGTGAACAGGCATGGCATTCTTAATCACCAAGGTAACCAGCACACGTTCCAATCAGGAGAGAGAACTACAGGATTAAAAAAAGTGGAAGGGATAAAAAGAAAGAGTCTGATAATGGTCTTTGTGGTGTTATTTCCACCCACTTAACATACATTTCATGCGGTTATATATTTATAGAAACGGTCAAATGTTTGTATGCTACCAATACCCATAGTGTAGTATTGTCTCCTGTCAGAATTTAACAGAGACAATGAAATACTTTTATTCCTGAGGCAGGAAAACAAGTTTTCAGGGATGTTTAAAGTATTTTAACTGGTGCAATATCTAATAAGTTACTTTAATTAAAACAGAAATAACATTTTGAACCTCAAAATGACCCGTTTTAAGTGTTACTTTAAGTAGTCAATTCCATTCAGTGCCAAGGAATCAATGCAATTTGCCCAACACCATTAGGCATAATGTGCGTAACACCGCCACCTCCTGTCCATAATTATTTACTACAATAATTAACTACCTGACTCTTGTGCATGAATTTCCAACAATTATATAAGGTCAAGGGCAGGTGTCTCGACCCTGAAGGTTTAACAGTTTGCAAAAAATACAGAGGTACAGTTATGTATAACGCTAAAAGAACACAAAAGGCTTTGAGGGCTGCTGTGTTGAGGCACATAGTCAGAAACGTTTATCAAACTGCATCCTTTCACTTTTAACATGTCACAGTAGTAAACCTTAAGAAAAACAAAAAATACGAGAACGAATGACCAAGATATGTCAGAAAGTGGCAGGAAGGGGGTGCTAGGGGGTGAAGTCGGTGTAAATTTGGGAGTGAGTCTGCAGTTCTGACTGCAATGAGGAGTTTGTTCCACAGTTTGTGAGCCAGGAGGGTGAAAAGTCTGTGACGTGTGGAGCGTTGTCCCAGGGTTTTTTGGGATGGTTCTGACAGCTTTCCTGCATTAGCTGATCTGAGTGAGCAGGAGGGGTTGTTGGGTTGGATCAGGCTTTGCTGGTGTCGTATCATTTTCTCACCCCCCGTCAGAATCTAACTCGCCCCCATTCAAGTGAACAGGCTTTGCTGGTGTCGTATCATTTTCTCACCCCCCGTCAGAATCTAACTCGCCCCCATTCAAGTGAACAGATAGAACACTGTGCCTTTTGTCGCCTCGTATGCCAACATCAGTGTTTTGTACTCTGTGCAGGCAGCAACTGGGGGCCAATGGAGGAGTAGAAAAGGAGGGGAGACATGAACATTTTGGCGGGGACATGTCTCCATTCCGACATTGACTTCTTATTGTCGGAGTGGCAACACTTCCATAGAGGTTAAGGTTAGGGTAAGGGATGGGGTTAGTGTCGAAATGGAGACATGTCGGAAAGGAGACATGTTGGAAAGGAGACAACGTGTAACCATTTTGGCTGCTTGAAGACCAGGTGTGCTGCGGCATTCTGGATCATTTGGAGGGACTTAAAAGAGTAGGAGATGGAGATTTGAGTTCAATAATATTTCTTTGCATTTGTCGCATTCCTAAGACAAACATTTGATTCGAGTAAATTTACCCCCATTGATTCCAGATGGATCCGGAATCAATGGGGATACATGTATTGTAATCAATGTGTTGTCTTAGGAATGCGACAAAAAACTAAATATATTATTGAACTCAAGTCTCCACGCGTGAGTAATCAATAGGGGGTGAACTACTCCTTTAAGTGAGCATGGTGAGGCCTGGAAGGAGGGAGTTACAGCAGTAAAGTTTTGAGAAGACAGAGGCCTGGATAAGCTAGTAAACTAGACTCCTGCCTTCTCTGGCCGACTATTCTGCTGCTAGAGAAAAACATATCGATTGTCTTACTGCAACCTAAATAAAATCAGCTAAAATGCACTCTGATGTTCAATCCACAGAAACGAAAATATGAAGAAATCCATCATCTGAAAAGAAAGAATCACCTCTTTCTTCCTGTCCAGCTTAGAGTGGAGTCCTGATACATCACTGGTCCTGTATTCAGCAGCTGGAGGGAACAAACACACAACATCACATTAAGGTGGTGGAGTGTGGGTGTTCAGCTTCCTCACAGAGCAAAATGCATTATTTACAGCACAATTATGAATGAGTTATTGCTAATAAATCTACTTTGTGATTGATTGCACACCCACTCCTGTATGGTGTGTTAAGAGAAAAGTGTTGACTGGGATAATCTTTCTCGTTGCTGCTGTGTTGACGCACATAAAGTCAGAAACATGTATACCAGACAGTGTTGCTCAAACTTTTAAATTTCAAGTGCTAAAAGCCCACTCCTCACCTGGTCAGACTCAGCAGTGCTGTTGTAGGCTACAACTTTTGCTGGGTGGAGGTCAGCTCAGTGAGACGTTTTCTTTTTGTCTCCTCCAGTTGGTCTCCTCTAGCCTGTGGTGTGAGCAGAAAACCAGGAAATGTACTCATCTTAGTTACCAATGAAAGTCTGAGCCTGATCTACTGTAAGGTAGTGCGGACACTGAAGTGGTTTTCAAAGTGTGCTCCGGGGACCCCCAGGAATCCTTGAAAGGGTCCCCCAGCTACATTAGTTCATAGTAGCATCACAAACAGTTGAAATAACTTTAACCCTAAATGCATTGGCTGTTTGAAAATAACCGAACAACAAGCTCACATCACGACATATTGTGAGCTAAGATCTGCCGTTTTGAGAAAAGGTTAATATTTTTTATAAATAAATGTATGGGGCTCCTTGGCAAAAATCTTTTCAGATGGGGGTTCGCAGCCAAATGCATACCAATTTGGAGGTCCTTGAAATGAAAAATATAACGTGCTGTTCCACTAAGCTTATAATGAATTATGACCAGCACTTATAATCTTTCATAAACCTTGTTATAAGTTGTTATTCATAAACCTTGTTATAAGTTGTTATTGCGACCGTCAGGGAGCAGTTTACTATGAAAACCTCCACCGGCCGTCCGTCCGTCCGTCCGTCCGTCCGTCACGTCACACGTCACACCTTTGTTTGTGTACGGTGTGATGTCATATATCTTCAGTATGACATCACACCACATGTGTAAACAAACCTTTGTGTACGTTGCTGTGGCAACAGTCTGTTGTTGCTGGTCTGTTAGTGTACGTTAGCAACCACCTTAGCAACCATGGTTTTACCCTAGCAACCAACTGTTTACCCTAGCAACCATAGCAACCATGTTTTTTTACCCTAGCAACCAACTGGGCATAAAAGGGATTCTGTTAGGGATCTCCATATATGGGCATAAAAGGGATTCTGTTAGGGATCTCCATATATGGGCATAAAAGGGATTCTGTTAGGGATCTCCATATATGGGCATAAAAGGGATTCTGTTAGGGATCTCCATATATGGGCATAAAAGGGATTCTGTTAGCTGTTAGTGATCTCCATATATGGGCATAAAAGGGATGCTGTTAGGGATCTCCATATATGGGCATAAAAGGGATTCTGTTAGGGATCTCCATATATGGGCATGAAAGGGATTATGTTAGGGATCTCCATATATGGGCATAAAAGGGATTGTATCCCAGATGATGCCCTGTTAGGAGATCCACACTAACAGAATCCATATATGGTCCTACCGACAGCTGCTATAAGCCAACCCTGGCGATAAGGTCTGAGTCGAAGAAATGCTTCTTTCCTGGCAAGAATTGCCCCTTTATACTGTAGGGCTCGTTTGTGTATTGTATGACATCACGCCACATCATCGGCTGAGGACTGTGTGATGTCATCATATCTCCATATATGGAGACATAAGTTGCTCATGCCCAAATATGGGCTGGTGAGGTCAGACTTAGTGTGATGCGTAGGTTATCTCCATATATGGAGATTCAACTTCAATGAGTAACCATGGCAAACTGTCAATGTATGTCTTGATAATTGGTAAAACAAATTTTTTGGCCTATTTGTGGAGATAAGCGGTCGCTTATCTCCCGATTAGGGAGTCTTACTGGTAAAGTTGTCAAATATTTCAGCAAATTCTTTGTTGCGACCATAGGTCGCACTTACTACAGAAAGCTCCACCAGGTGTCCGTCTGTCCGTCCGTCACACACGTCACACGTCACACTTTTGCCCTGCTCATATCTACGCAACCGTTGCCCCGATCCATGCCAGATTTTGCACACACACTCCTTACCTGCCAAACTACAACCTCCAAGGACCCCCGGAGTTCCAGGGACCCCCAGGTCCCTGGGGGACCCCCAGGTGTAAAAACATTACCACATACACGTCACACTTTCCCCCTACTCATATCTCGGCCACCGTTGGCCCGATCCATGCCAAAATTTCCACACAAACTCCTTGCCTGCCAAACTACAACCTCCAAGGACCCCCGGAGTTCCAGGGACCCCCAGGTCCCTGGGGGACCCCCAGGTGTAAAAAAAATACCAAATGTGCAAAAATGACCAAATGACCACCCCCACGGGGCTGCTCACGGGGAATTCCCGGGGACCACCCACTCCTGGTACTCCAGAACGGATGCAAAAGTGGTGGCGCCCCCAGTGGAGGACCCCCTCCACTGCAGCTCACATAAAATGCCCTAACTCGGCCTAGGAGCGTCCGGGAGAGCCGGGGCCGGTACCTATTCGTCCGCCAAGGCAACGCGGAGACCCCACCCCTCATTTCTCACATGGCCCTCTTCTAGCGAGACCTACGGTCGCTTATCTCCCGATTAGGGAGTCTTACTGGTGCATAATTGTAAACATTTATAACCAGCTATTTAAATGAGTGCATTTTAGACCTTTAAGTAAAGTGTTACCTCAGTTTCCTTCACAGCAGAGCTCTGATGGTGTGCACACCATCAACAATACTAAGGGAATATTGGTATAATGAGTCATATAACAGTTTATATAATAGTCCTTACATACCAGGCTCCATCTCTAATGGATTCTTTTGGAGGGGATACAACCTTGCACAACAGTTGTTGTGGCTGGCATCTCCTTGGACGTCTGCCTGGAGTGCTTTGGTTTCTTTTGGTGATTTCTGTAACATGTTACTTTTAGGATTGATCTTAGTCTGACCCCTTACCCTTTGAGCTGTCCGGCATGGTGGCACCTGCCAGGAACTTAGCTAATTACTGGGATACGCTAGCCCCTCCACCGCGACAAGGTGTCAATCCATAGGAGGAGAAAAAAAGGGTGGTCACTTGATCCATTGCTCAGGTGCAAGACGCTACCTAGAACATGGCTGGCCCTGCAAGACGCCAAGGCCAGTGACCATCACAGGTTGAAGGGCGGCTCGAGCTAGTCCGCCAGACACAGACAGAAGCCGCTCAATGCTCAGGTGCAAGACGCTACCTAGAGCATGGCCCCGGCCCGCAAGACGCCAAGGCCAATGTTTTTTTACACTTTTACACAGTTAACTGTTGTCACCAAATTAAAGGGACATTTCACGTTCAAATAAAAGATATATAAAAGTTAAATATCCCTTTATGACAACATATGGTATACAAGAAAACTAAATATTCACAGGATACACAAATAACAATAACATACTTTGTAATTGAAAACAAAATAATGCTGTACTCACTTGATCCATTGCTCAGGTGCAAGACGCTACCTAGAACATGGCTGGCACCGCAAGACGCCAAAGCCAGTGACCATCCTGTGAAGGTTGAAGGGCTGTAGAAAGACAGACATTTGTTTAGTTATTTTTTTTACACTGTTTACTGTCACCAAATTAAAGGGACATTTAACAGTAATACTAACAGTACTACATACATACATACATACATACATACATATAATAAAACATTGATATAATATATAGCCTACAATAATTAAGTCATTGCCAGGCATTCAAGACTGTCCTACACTCCTCAAAGACTTGTCTTTAAGCTCTGCCTTCATCCACATCCTGAGGGATCTTTCCCACAAACTAGCCTCATATAAAAAAATAGGATCTCGCTGGTGAGCCCAGAGCTGTCACCGGCTGGGTCTCTGTACGCAGCTGGTCAGCCATTTCCACAGCATTGGACCTGGACCTGGACGGCTGGACTGCAGCGAGGCCTGAGGCTGCAGGTGAAGAGGCTCCTTCAGGGGTGTCATTCTCTCCTGGATGTTCTTAACCCACTCCTGTTTGGCCTCCTTCATGCTGGATGCCTTAAGTACAGTATGGTTGTGAGAGGTGGGGGTCCTTCCTGCCCATAGAGCGAACTTACAGGGGTCCCGTCAAATGTGCTCTGTCACCCCCAACTCTGATGTCAGTACTTTATTCACATACCTGTACTTAGTTCTGCCAACTGAGTCTCTGATCTCCTTGCTGAAGACCAGCGAATTCTCGAACAGGAACACGTGGTGGTTGCGAACCTTCCGGATTAGAGTCTTGGGGTTCCACGCCTGGAAACTGCCATGAACAATCAAGTCCCCCTGGAGATCCAGGTTGTCATCAAAACCGTCCAACATGGCGATGTTCATGGCATCATTTGCCTTCTTAGGCACACTCAGCATCAACTCAAGAGCATCCTCAAGCTCTCCTACCTCTCCATCCTCACAGCAAGACAGTAAGTCCTTGAGCAGTAACTGGTACTTGGTGATTCTCTGCACAGGCTTGAGGAGGTAGGAGTCGATGGAACTAGCGAAGCCCAGGCCATGTTTCTGCCGGATGTCATCAAAGAAGGTTCCAGCGTGTTCCAGTATGAGTTGACTGGAGTCAACTTTGTTCTTACAGTAGTTCACATACATGTGGAACCCATCAGCCCAGGTAGCAAAGCAGCGTCCCACTCCTCTGGTAGCTCACAGTTGGTCAACTCACACAGGAAAATATTGCTATGAAAGTCATATATCTCCTGGATGTTACCAAAGATGATGTGCTGCTTGTTACGGATGCCTGCAGCCAGGTACCTCCTCAGTCCGCAAGCCCACTGGCCGTCTCCCACTGGTACGTCTCCAGACAGTCATGCAGATCTCTCAAGTAGGCCTTCTCTGACTGCAACAACTCGGCGATGATGAACTTCATCTTCCGGGCTGCCTTCCCCTTCTTCTCGTTGACCTCCTTGTTGCGGTTGGAGTCGTGCAGCTCGACTTTCTGGACTTCTGTCAGTAGAGGCTGGCATGGATGTTGTTCATGGAGCCCTCCGTGCAGCTGCAACGACAGCCTCCGGTGGTGAAGGACACGGTTGAGCTCTTCAAGGTAGGCGGCGACTGCGTCCTGTGGCTGAGTGTTCTTCTCAGGCGCCGTACGCTATTATTCCAAACGTAGGAGACTTCGTTTGAAGGAGCGCTCGTTTTATGGTTAGATGTCACAGTTATTGTCCACAACATTGCAAGCGGCGCGAAGGCCAGCGGACCTTGGTCCTGCTCTTCGCGCCCGAGCGCCGCAGGCGCGAGTGCCCGCGAAGAGCGGGCCAAAGCCGCAGGGCCGGCGGAGCGCCGCGCGAGTTACGAAGCCGTGGTGAATGCAATCGTTATATTTACGATACGATAAACGCATTCACACCCGCCCGCGCAGTCCAAGTGACCACAGCCGAGCGCTCCAAGTGACCACAGCCGAGCGCTCCAGACCTCCGCTCCAGCCAATCACAAGCCGCGCCTTCTAATTTATGTAACCAAGTCTCCTATGGTAGGAATACTCGCGCACCGTACATTTGCGTCAACTATCGCGACCGTATCGTCTGAGAATGGCCACTGGGAGCGCCGTACTAATGCATTGTCAATGGAAGGTTGTTTGGTATTTTGTCGTTGCCGTGTCTCTTGGCCAAAAGACAGGCTGTGGTTGAGCTAGAGACACGGCAACGACAAAAAACCAAACAACCTTCCATTGACAATGCATTAGTACGACGCTCCCAGTGGCCATTCTCAGACGATACGGAGAAGATGTTTCACGCATATGTGAGGGGCTGGACTGCTCTCCACCATGACACATCACCATCATCAACAACTGATCCGCTGCGGCTGTGAGCGGTCTTTTTATACGCTAGACTTTACATTTTGAAATCCAAAGATCAAATCAGAACACGCAAGTGTTGACTATCAACCAATGGCCGTGCGAGTAGCGTAAACAACTTCACGAAATCACGCAGCACCTGTCACGCGATCTGAATGTGGCCACGCCCACATCTCTAACGTCAACGAGATGCGCCCTGACTGAGCCAAGTTCAAACAACAACAACAACAACAACAACAACAACACATGAACGTTTCGTTTCCTATCAGACAGGTACAGTTAGTTTAAACAATGCTATTACTTTATTCTACTGGACATTTATGTAAAATGATTAGCTACCGGCTAAATGCAGGCAAGCTAACGTTAGCTGCTACTGCAAGAACAGAACATGAACTCAAGCAGAAGCTGAAAACAGTGATGGAAAAAGTAGGCCTACTCACACTTTTTACTACATAAAACGTTGTAGGCCTACTTTAAGTAAAACTATCAATACTGAAATGTAATTATACTCTGTTACAAGTATAAGTACCCTTTTCAAAAGTGATCAGCATCGATACTCAATGTACCAAAAGTAATCATTATGCAGAAGGTCAAATTTCACAAGTTCAAAATATATGAAATCTTTTGAAAATAGCTGATCTACATCGGCTATTTTCAAATGGACGAAATGTATATGATATTAATAGGTCTGAAGTGGTTAATATGTTTTGTAATAAAATCTAAATTTACAAAGTAATTAGTAACTACAGTTTTCAAATAATTGTAGTGGAGTAAAATTACAATATTTGCCTCTGAGATGTAGTAGGCCTAGTAGAAGTAAAAGCGCTGAAGTACTCAGTAAAAGTTCCTCAAAACTGTACTTAATTTAAGTACAGTATTTAAGTAAATGTACTTAGTTACTTTTCACCACTTTTAACTGACATTTATTTGTTGTGTTGGTATCTGAATTATTGATTAATTTTTTTATGGGTTTGTTTTATAAGGGGCCTCCCCTAAGTAACAAGAAATCTTGTGAAATAAAATGTTGTCAACCAATCATCAAGGATGATGATACACGAAAGAAGAAGAAGATAAGGGGGGGTAAACAGTTTTGTTTTATATGCTTTGTTGACATGGTATTGTTGCTATTTTAATTAAATATATTTATTTCTTTACATTTTTGAAAACCACATGCCCGAAATAGAGACACCAGGGCTAATATAAACATTTTGTCAAGTTTAATAATAATATTTTTTGTTGTTGAAAATAGCAGATCTACAAGCTCACAATGCATTGCATCGTGAAGCGTTGTGAGCTTGTATATCAGCTGTTTTCAAATAGACCCTATTCACGGCCCGCCCACGCATGCGCACACATGCGCAATTTCTCAGCAACTTCCTGGTGCTGAGTCTCCTGACGTCAACTTTGAAGGGTAACAGAAATTGCTGGACTTAAAGCCAACAAATCATTATTTCGAACGGTAAAGTAAATTATAACGCTTTGGACGAAATGTATATGATATTAATATGTCTGAAGTGGTTAATATGTTTTGTAATAAAATCAAAATTTACAAAGTAATTAGTAACTACAGGTGTCTTACTAGTTATTATTTCTACAATATCACTGGAGAGAACAAAAATAAGCAACATTAAACATGAACCTTGAACATTTGTGTGTTGGGATGAGAATATTCACATTATTATGATAGCATGATACTATTATTGATACCACCAGTTGCTTTAACAATTCTGCTTATCGTCAATTAAGTTATTGATTTCTGATACAATTTCATTATGAAAAAAGGGTAGGCCTGCACTGGTTTTCAACAGTTTTATGTATTATCTCTGACACACACACACACACACACACACACACACACACACACACACACACACACACACACACACACACACACACACACACACACACACACACACAGTCCCCCCCCCCACACACACACACACACGCACATGCTTGTAGACAGTTTTTTCAATCAATTTTTTCCACAATGTTTCAAAGTTCAATGATAGAAACACAGTTATTTGAGTGACAATTCATCGTCAAGTACAATTTCTTAATCGTCAATCGTTAGTTTACTCCTATTAAATGTTTCATTCTACTGCTTCATGATCCTGTCGATGATGATGGTGTGACTGTGCAGGGTGATCAGGCTGTGAGGCTGTGCTCCTGGAAGAGGTCCCTGCGTTGGACAGTACATCAGCTGACACACACCTCCTCCTCTGAACCGCCCCCCACCGCCTTCCCCGCCCCCCCCCCCCTGCGAGGCGGTCGTCTTCGGGATTCTTCGGGACGGAGTGTGGCACCACTTCTTGAGAGTCCAGGCCTTCAGCCAGTTCTGTTCTGACCTGGTGAGTTCATTTCTCACCACCTGTGTTCAATCTGTACACTCTCAGAGTTACAGTCCTGTAAGGCAGGGGTTCCCAAATATTTTTGGCTCGGGGCACCCCTATAAATATTTTTTTCATCCGAGGCACCCCTACATTATTATATTCCTAATTTTCACTCCCAGCACCTTACAGTATATTTATAGCATATTTTAGCGATTATGTTGCGAGGAAAACGAGATAATAGCCATTTTGGTTAGAACTGACTGAAAATAACTTTGTACTTCAAGTTTAAAATTATACTAAATATATTTTTAAATAAATTTCAAATATTATCAAATGATCTCGTGGCACCCCTGGACTGCCGTCGTGGCACCCCATGGTGCCCCGTCGTCACCCACTTTGAAAACCTCTGCTGTAAGGGACCATTATATCACTTAGCATGAACTCATAGATGTGAGAATTATTCTTCTCTACAATCCCTGTGATCACATACATTAACTAGACCAGGTCACCTGGTCGTGCCAGACCCGCAATGAAAACTAGTATGGCACTTAACTAACACATGAACACACAGGATTTTATAGTCTCAGCAACAAAGCGTAGTGAGCTTGTAGATCGGCTGTTTTCACTAGTATGGCACTGAACTAACACGTGAACACAAAGGATTGTATAGGCTGAGCAGCTGGAAATGTTTGTGAGCTTGTAGATGGGCTGAGGAATTTATAGTGTCAGCAGCTCGTCAGCCAACTCAACTCAGCTGGTCCTGTACAGGTGACGGCACTCAAGGCAATCAGCCCAGCAAGGGAAGGGAGGGGCAGATGAGCAGGCACACTGAGGAAAAGAGGGACAGGCACACTGAGGAAAAGAGGGACCGACAGACCGACAGACCGACAGACCGACCGACAGACCGACCGACAAAGCCTTATGTAGGCCGACCCCCTGGGTCTGGCAAAAAGGTGACTTGTTGTTAATTGGCCTATATTCTCCAGATACAAAACATTGTGGGTAATTAGTAAACAGTTAGAAATGTCTTGTTTGATTGGACCCTTGGAATATCTAGGGATATATTTATTTTGAGAAACGTTCTCTAAAGCCCCTCCAGACCATGACATAATGCAAGCATTATTTTTGGATACAATGCCCGACCATAAGCCCTGGTTATGGCAGCTAGTTTTCAACTTTTATTTGAAAATGTTTTAGTAAAGCCCAGTGAGCTGCTTCCTAAAATATATGCTACCTGGACCAAAAATTTAAATAATTGGTCATAGATAATGTGTACTGATTTGTGTGATTTTCAGATAAAATCTGAAGGAGTAATATCAAAAGAATTGTTTTACATAAGTCAGCCTCCTGGTGGCACTGTAAAAGGCAGATGTGAGAAATGTTGGTCAAAGGTTTTTCCTTGGCCTCTAGGGAGCGTGAGTACAAAGTTTTACACAGATTTGCCTGTTATAGCACCGCCATGGGGCTGTTTGTTTTGAAAGAAATTAAGTGCCATTTCTTCCTCGGCCTAGGGGGAATGTGTGTGGACAATTTCACCAAAATTGCACGCTGTGTTCATGATTCATGATTGACAGGGACAATACAAAAACAATGTATACTATCAAGTTATAAAAACATGAAACCGTTTTATAGTTGAGGCTAATCCCTGGAGTCTTCTCTTTGCAATCTCAACTCACTCTACTGTTGCCACTTGGGCATTAGTCAATAGAAGTGTGTAAAGGTGTTCCATTAAACACACAGTCATCGTTGCTCTGACAGAGATATTGGGGTCAGATTAGATATAACATTCTCTGAGACAGCCACAGCCTCAGAGTTAGACCATACCCACTCCAGGGTAACTTCAGCCCAGCAGCACATGTCATTTAGGTCCGGCCAGTCTGAACACACACCGAAGCCAGGGGAGCAGCAAGACACACACAAGACACACACAAGACACACACACACACACACACACACACACACACACACACACACACACACATGCACGGGCACGCACGCGCGCACACACACACACACACACACACACACACACACACACACACACACACACACACACACACACACACACACACACACTGATCAGGCATATCTAGGCAGAATGTTTGTATAAAATGTGTATTTTTTTGTGTGAAAATAGCAGATTCATAAGCTCACAATGCGTCGCATGGCAACACATTGTGAGCTTGTAGATTGGCTATTTTTAATGGACGAAATGCCTTTTATTAAAAGAAACTCAAAGCTAGACTTAGGTGGCTGTTACATGAAATCAGTTCAATCAATGCAACTGATGTTTTTAATATTCTTTGGCATAAAAACCATCAATAGCAAAAAATAATAAATAATGATTTGCATTTGAACCACATTATTAGAGAATTATTATGCTCAAATTGACCAAGAGTATATAGGTTACAGTAGCCTGACACATTAGTTTCAGTGATTCAGGGGCTAGACTCTAGCAGAAATTCATGATTAGCACCTTTAGATGGCAGCAGAGCTTCTTATTCTAACGTAAAAGTCAAACAAACTGTAAATACAAGAACAGGTGAATGAAGAGAAATGGGCTACATAAATAATATCATTTATAGTTGTTATACTATGTAAATATAATGTTTAGTTCTTGAAATCTTGAATTCAACTGCAACCAATAGCTAATTTGCATATGGCTAATAATTGGGACCAACTGGTTTGGACTGAATCTGACTGCACTGTGTTGAAGTAGGCCCATACAGTAGTAGGCCTAACCTTGCGTCACTCACTCATCTAATCTCGTAGGCTACCAAGCTTGTGTAGACCTTAGCATTAAGGTGAGTAGGAGAGGGCCGAGGCAGAGAGAGACTTATCACCCATCCATCCTGGACTGGTCCAAGAGTTGATATAGGTCGGGTATGCTGGGTTGGTATAAACAATATCACATGTTTCCACAGTAGGTCTATAGTAGGCCTATGTGTTGGTGTTGCCTTTTCTGTTGGATATAGCTATTGTTTTGAAAACGTGTCAACTGAACTACTGTAGGTTCATGTTAACCTAGTTAGTTATGTGTCTATCTACATTATGTGGTGTTATGTGTACAGTATCGTTATGTGAAGGCCTAGTCCAGGGGTCTTCAACATTTTCAGGCCAAGGACCCCTTAGCTGAGAGGGAGATAAAGCAGGGACCCACATTACATATTGTATAAAGTTGTGTTGCAGATTTTCATCGACTTGTTTGACAGCACTGTCATCATGTTGGATTCATATTAATGTGTATTTTCAGACATTTAACCACTTAAATCGTCGATACTTACTGTAGTAAATGTGACCTTTCACTCTGTACTTGATCTGATCTTTTTTTTTTACCTCTACACCTTTGCCAAAAATAGCCAATCTACAAGCTCTCAACGCCTCATAGCGCGAGGCGTTGAGAGCTTGTGGATCGGTTATTTTTGTCTAAAGTTCTCCTCAGAATAGGGATTCAAGGGTTCAAGTTGTTCATTTAAAAGAATGACCCTATCACACAGTGATTTGGCGGCCCCCTGTAGTAACTCTGCCCCCTGTTGAAGACCCCTGGACTAGTCCAGTTAGTTTGATCATTTACACTTATACATTTGGGACAGATTGAGATGTTACATCCTATCCCACAGCCTGGAAAATAGGGTCAAGAATTGCCCCCCTGGCAGCAAGAAGCAGATGACAGCCTGGCTTGTGATCCAACACAGACTGTTATAAACTGACAGTAAACAAGGCAGTCCCCACTTCCATAGCCAGTGTATGTCACTGTTCTCTCTGTAGTTACAGCAACACCATGGAGCAGCAAGAAGAGGCCTGAAATCCTCCTGGAAGAGTTGTTTCCCAATATCTCCATGATGTCTGATGTGTCCACACACCCACTCATTGCAACGTCTTAGATGCTGGACCATAAACGTAAGCAGTTCAGTTCAATCCAGTAGTGCGGTTGGTTTTCAAACTTGTGTCCAAGGCGTACCGGTGGGCTGTGTGTGGGAAGTCATTGTCTTAAGGCAGACCTGTATTCATTGCCTCTGTATTGGGAAATGAGTGCACTCATTTTGTATAGTCGTAGGCCTATATATTGTCACAAAATCCAAAGACGCAGACTTGTCTCATGGCACACCAGTGTCCCACGCCACACTGTAGCGGTGGTCACATCACATGCGTGTGTTTGTGTGTGTGTGTGTGTGTGTGTGTGTGTGTGTGTGTGTGTGTGTGTGTGTGTGTGTGTGTGTGTGTGTGTGTGTGTGTGTGTGTGTGTGTGTGTGTGTGTGTGTGTGTGTGTGTTGCAATGTGACTCCTATATACTATGTACATGGTATTTGTGACCACTACTACAGTATCATACATGCGCGCGTGCGTACACACACACACACACACACACACACACACACACACACACACACACACACACACACACACACACACACACACACACAAACACGAAACAAATAGGGTCATTTTTTTTATTAAGGCCAATAATGTCATGTAACCTTGTGTTTTATTAGAGCTGGGGGAAGTCTATTAAGAAGATATTGCTGCTGGGCAGGGGCCATTGTGGTGTTGGTGTAATTGATGGGCCACATCCACGCTAGCATGAACTCTAGAGAGACTTCTGCTTCATCACTGTAGGTCGTGGACTACACTGTAGAACAATTTATTTTGTGTCTTTGCTCCGCAATGGCTTTGGTGGCCTGGGCCGTGGTCCAGCGGTCCAGGCACCAAGGCTGAAGTGTAGGCTGACGGTTCAATTCCCGTCCTAGACAACCTTTGCTGCGAGTCTCTCCCCATCTCTCACTCCCTGTTTCCTGTCTGTCTCTAAAAAATAAAATAGATGGGAAACACACACACACACACACACACACACACACACACACACACACACACACACACACACACACACACACACACACACAGAGTTTATTTATTTATTTATCTGATTAATTAAAACAATCCCAGATAGGTCACAGGGTAGAGAGAGAAAGAAAACCCAGGGCAGATCGAGAGTAGAGCAAGGGTCTTCAAGTTACTACAGGGGGTCCTCCAAATCTTTATGTGATAGAAATAAAACATTTTAATCTTTAGCCAGATTCTTAACCAGATTCTGAGAACTTTATAGTGTGGTACGATGTGTAATTCCGTAGGATTTTTGTGCTAAAATTGATTTTTTTGCAGATCCTGGTTCTATAGAGTCCAAACAATGAGAAAATGATGGGTGTCAACTTTTCCGGACCCCCACCCCCTTTCTGGGGGTCTTCTAGTTTGGGACCTCCCAGAACAGTACGCCAGCCAGTTAATGTCCAATTCTCTTAATATTAGGGTTGTTTTGTAGGTTTTAAAACATTCTGAGTTCATTTATTACACTTTTGAAGCAGCCAGAATAAGCTTTCTGCCTTTTGGTTGGGGTCTTTCCTCACCTGGGACCCCCCAGATGGTCCCCTGTGCCTATCTCAGTACTCGCTCTGCTCCTGCTCCAGAACAATGTCATATTAGATCATAATTGAATACATGTTTTTGTAGCTGGGCTCTGAAAACAGAAATGAGTAGTAGGCAAATACCAGGGGTCTTCCACAGGGGCTTCGGGACCCTTAGGGGGTCCTCAGAGTTACTACATAGTGTACTTCTAATGATTTTTTTAGCTGAACTTAATTTCTTTTACTGCTTTGGCTTTTATAGGGACCAAACTGTCAGAAAATTATGGGTGTCAGATTTTCCTGACCACTGCCCCTTTTCTGGGGGGTCATCTATTTTAGGACCTTGCAGAACAGTATGCCAGCCAGTTAATATCCAGTTTTCATAATATTAGAGTTGTTTTGAAGGTTTTAAAAGTCCATATATTGCACTTTTGAAGCAGCCAGAATAACCTTTCTGACTTTTGGTGGGGGTCTTTCCTCACCTGCATGGGACCCCTGGAATGACCCCTGAGCCTATCTCAGTACTCATTACAGTCATTGCTCCAGAACGGTGTCAAATTAGATCAAAATTGAAGCATAAAAGCTTTTTTTGTTGCTGGGCTCTGACAACACAAATGAGCAGCTAATACCAGGGGTCTTCCACAGGGGGTCTGGGACCCCAAGGTGTCCTCAGAGTTACTACAGGGGGCCAAATCTCTGGTCACCCCAACCTCCCAGTCAGCCAAGACATCTGATTGGAAAATACCCTCCACTCTCTGAATTCCATCCATTTTCTTCAACTGGTGGAAGCTCAGGGCAATTTGTCAGGTATCATTTATACTGCATTGTGACATAGTTGGCATGGAGGATATGTGGTAGCAGTGCAGCTCCAAGTTCTTTGACTGAAGTCCCATCCCATTACCCTTCATTATCACAGATGCGGGGTTGTTGGACCAAAGTGTTCCAATGACTCCAATGTTGATGGAAATAAGTAAGCCATGCCCAGCCCTGAGGCTCATAGGGTAGGAGTCTATATGTCCTGTTTCTGTGAGGCAGCTTGATGTACAAGTACCCCTGGACAGTGGACATGATAATAGTTTGTCACAGGGACATACCCCAATCCAGCCGTTGATGCTGAGGTCATACATTTTGATTCAAGATGTGTGTGTGTGTGTGTGTGTGTGTGTGTGTGTGTGTGTGTGTGTGTGTGTGTGTGTGTGTGTGTGTGTGTGTGTGTGTGTGTGTGTGTGTGTGTGTGTGTGTGTGTGTAGTGAATGGACATGTATGTACTCCATATATGGAGTTCCCTGATGTCTTCAATATTAAGCCCATATCTAACAGGACTTCATATGGGAATGCCCATATATGGAGGCCACATACCACACTAACAGAATCCATATATGGCCAAGACAGCCCATAGCTGTGTGGCTGGTTCTACAGACAGGGATCTCCATGTATGGGCATAAAAGGGTATGATGTCAGTTGTCATAGACATCATAGGACTTTCACATAACAAATAACTGAGTAAGCATGTTTGGGCTCTCACAGCATATCTCCATATACACTACATGGATCTCCATATATGGGTACCAGGCGAGGGGTCTCCATATATGGGTAACAGGTCACATATACATCACTGACCAAAGAATTGGCGCCATGAGGCATCTTAACTACTAAATAATACTGAGAATACTAATAAACCATCAAGTACACTACATAAACCCAGGATACATAAAACTAACAGTTTCTAATATTATTCAAAAATAGATAGCAAATTGCAGAACTGGTTGCAAGAATAGGGCCAAAACTGAAACGGACGTTTGGCTGGCCCCCTGTACACCTTGGGGTCCCGGACCCTGTGGAAGACCCCTGGTATTAGCTACTCATTTTTGTTGTCAGGTACAGAGCCCAGGTAAAGGTACAAAAGCTTTTATGCTTCAATTATGATCTAATTTGACACTGTTCTGAAGCAGGAGCAGAGCAAGGACTGTACTGAGATAGGCTCAGGGGTCATTTCGGGGGTCCCAGGTGAGGAAAGACCCCCACCAAAAGTCATAAAGGTTATTCTGGCTGCTTCAAAAGTGCAATATATGAACTTAGAATGTTTTAAAACCTTCAAAACAACTCTAATATTATGTAAATTGGATATTAACTGGCTGGCATACTGTTCTGCGAGGTCCTAAAATAGATGACCCCCCAGAAAGGGGGCAGGGGTCAGGAAAATCTGACACCCATAATTTTCTGACAGTTTGGTCCCTATAAAAGCCAAGCAGTAAAAAATAAATTTTAGCAAAGAAATCCTTAGAAGTACACTTCGTATCACACTTGGTAGTAACTCTGAGGACCCCCAGGGGTCCCGAACCCCCTGTTGAAGGCCCCTGGTATTTGTTACTACTTATTTTTGTTTTCAGAAAAAAACTTTTATGCTTCAATTATGATCTAATATGACATTGTTCTGGAGCAGGAGCAGAGCGAGTACTGAGATAGGCTCAGGGGTCCATCTGGGGGGTCCCAGGTGAGGAAAAACCCCAACCAAAAATCAGAAAGCTTATTCTGGCTGCTTCAAAAGTGCAATAAATGAACTCAGAATGTTTTAAAACCTACAAAACAACCCTAATATTAAGAAAATTGGACATTAACTGGCTGGCGTACTGTTCTGGGAGGTCCCAAACTAGATGACCCCCAGAAAGGGGGTGGGGGTCCGGAAAAGTTGACACCCATCATTTTCTCATAGTTTGGACTCTATAGAACCAGAATCTGCAAAAAAATCAATTTTAGCACAAAAATCCTACGGGAGCTGTTTTTTGGACGCATCGTACCACACTATTAGCCAAAAATAGCAAATCTACAGGCTCGTTGTGAGCTTGTAGATCGGCTATTTTCGTCAAAGAGGTTTGATGTAGAGGGGAGAAGTATTGACAGTTCAAGTGGTTAAATATCTGAAAACACAAATTGACAGGAATCCAAAATATAATTATGATTGTGCTGTCAAACAATGAAACGATATGGAATCTATGAAAAGGTTGTGGGGGTCCCTCCTTCATCTCTCATCTCTCTCAACCAAGGGGTTCTTGGCCTGAAAATATTGAAGACCCCTGGAGTAGAGACATGCAAGACAAGATGGGGGTCAGATTGAAACCCCGGTCCTCACACTCACAAGGAGCATATGGTCTGTAGGCTGAGCCACCAGCCAAGATTCTCTATTGCTATGCCAAGGCTAACATGATGCACAGAAGCAGAGACTAAATGTGGGCTAAACTAGTGCAGTGCTTCATGTCAATGTTTTCATGTCAATGACCCCAGAATTCATTTTGTATTTGGCCACAGATCCCCATCTGAAAATATTTGGTGACAAGGAGCCCCATATATAAGAATTGTGTTTTTCAAAAATACATTTTTCAAGAACGTTCCACATTTAATTACATTTTTTGAAAATAGCAGATCTAGTGTACAAGCTCACAACGTGTTGCGATGTAGATCGGCTATTTTCAAATATACAATGTACAGCAGCATATCAGTTTAAAGTGGTTACACTGATTTTCATAATAACTCATTTAGCCGGGGACCCCCTGGAACCCCTTCAAGAATCTGCAGGGTTCCCCTTATCCCACTTTGAGAACTATTGAACTAGTGCAGTGGTTTTCAACCTGTGGGTCGGGACCCCCAGGGGGGTCTCCAAATTATTTTGGGGGGTCCCCAGATGATTAACTTAATGTGCAACATTAAGTTAATCAAACCAACATAAAGTTTAAGTGTATAGAGAGGGTATCTGCACATTTCTAAAGTGACAATTTAAGGACCTTTAACTACCTCTAAATTGACAAATTAAACATTGGCCAAATTGTCAAATATTAGAGGCAGAAATTGTGAAAACGTGAGCATGTAGATCTGCTATTTTCACAATAAAACCGTGTTATGCCTATACCAAATGTAATGCCTCAACTCTTACAGCCTAGAAAGGTTTGAGAACCAGAGAACTAGTGGATGGTCTCTTGTGGCTTCTTGGTCATGCTGGTGACAAAGCGCCTCCTCATAGCGGCTGTGGTTGGGTTCATATCATGGATGATCCTATTGCCATGACAACAGTGGGAGGCAGGCCACACCATGTTTTATCACACAACCCACCCCCACCACCAGACTGTTTCCAGAGAAATACAGCACTGGAATGCTGGGTGGGGCAACAACCAATACATCTCAGTAAAACATGAGCAGAAAATGTTCTTATGCTGTTTGACCACAAATCCTTGACACAAGGATTGTGTTGAAGGGCTGCGGTACTTGAATACCGGTACATTCATGGGCTAATTAACTACTGCTACTATTGAACTACTTTCGGTGCCGTCTGTTTCTGGTCAACAGTACAAAGGCAGCCAACAAGTGTGAACTGATGATAACAGAGCTAAAAACACAGTGGTAAAAACTGAAACACAAATAGCACCGGAACGACAACAATAAAACTTACGGGGGAATTAAAACAAACACAGAGACAGACAGCATGACTTCTGTTCACACAGCCTTCACTGACAGACTGCCCTCACTGCTGTGAGGCTTTTTATTGAAGTTGAACACAACCAAATCAAGCAGTGCACTCCCACTCGCAGGTGGTTCAAATCAAATTCATCATCACATCAATCAGTCCACAATCACATTGAGTTGCATGTTAATGTCCTTTAGTAAATAGAAACAAATATATAAATACAATTAAAGATAACAATATGAGAGCATAACTCAACAACTGATATGAATAACAAGGCCAAGGGGCATGTTGGCTCCTTGCCCACCCACATACATACAGACAGCACCGAACAGCACTGAAAGTAGGTAGTACTTGTGCGCTCTGCTGGCACACAAGTGGGCCATATATGGCCACGAGTGCAGTAGGCGCAAGTTGGCACCACGACAGAGTGCAGTCTAATTATAATTTTAAATGGCTTGATCCTAACTTGATTTCTGGCCTATTGTGTTCCACTTCCCCAGGAATTTATGGGAATACCTTTAATGAAATATGTGACAATTTTGACCACCACCAAAGATGTGGTCTCTATATGCTAATTCTGCATTGGTTGTTGCAATATCAACAATATTGAAAGTATTTTTTCTCCTTTTTTATATTAACCACTTGAACCCTAGTGTCCATATTCTGAGAACTAGCCAAAAATAGCAGATCTACAAGCTCACAACGCCTTGCAGCGCGAGGCGTTGTGAGCTTGTAGATCGACTATTTTCGGCAAAGAGCTTTGGTGTAAGTTTATTAACTATTGACGTTTCAAGTGGTTAAAAATATCTGAAAACACACATTGACATGAATCCAAAATACACTGATGATTGTGCTGTCAAACAATGAAACTATTATGGAATCTATGATAAGGTTGTGGCCTTGTGGGGCTCCCTGCTTCATCTCTCTCAACTAAGGGGTCCTTGGCCTGAAAACGTTGAAGACCCCTGGCTTAGTAGTAGTATCCTGGTGGACCTACAATATAAATGTACCCATGTTTGTTATCGTGTTGTTGTATTGTATCGTAAAGTCTTCACTGCATGTTCTGTGGCCATAATTCTGTCTGTATATAGCAAGCACACTGACAGGAATTGTTGTATTGCTGTTTTAATTGGACGATTCAGATGAATCATATAGGTTACATCCATGGGACAATTCAAGTGTTTCAACTGATTTAGAGGTGGAGTTGTGAAAGGAACAGCTTTACTGGAAAGGATAAATAACGAGCAACGTACAGTGCTGAGAAGTCAGGAGGAAAACAATGTTAGACAGTATGATTCATCCTGATGTCCTACAGTATGGTACAGTAAGTTGTAGAGGTTAATGACTTTGGTGTATGTGCTGCGTGTGTGTTCTAATGTTGTTGCTGACAGCTAGAAACCTTGTGCGTGTCTCCATTTTTCAACTTTTAATGTTTTCTTTTAGTAAATTAAGGCCCTACTTTGTCTTACACGAGTGTCACACATTAGTAGCCAAATTATCCGATCTACAAGCTCACAATGCGTTGTGTTGCGATGCATTCTGAGCTTGTTATTGCTATCTGTTTTGGGGGGAAATAAGTGAAAGTGTTAGTTTTTTTCATAAATATTGAAACAATGAAAAGTATTACAGTAACAAAAGGCCTGTCACAATTATAATAATAATAATAATCACTGAATAGCAATTAGTTTAGATAATCGCAATTAATCTCACAGCGTGTCGCATTGTGAGCTTGTAGATCAGCTATTTCTAATAATGTTTATTTTTATCCAAATGTATTTAATATGTCAGTAATGTCTTTGTACATTTAAGTAAATATGTGTCTTATCTGCCCTGTGTAACTTCAAAGCCTAAAAGCCAAACAGAAATGTAATGTCTATATTTATATGTCACAGTGTTCAATGACATAAACACTATTACATTGTAATTAACAAGAGCTTGAGACTAAATAATAACTATATTGGATCCATTGCAACTCAGGGTATTTTTTTCTTCTCCTTCATTTTTCTAACAGTTTTGGACATTCAAGGTTTCCACACGACAGCGACGATGCACACAGAGAAGATGCTAGTCAAGCTGGGTTTCAATCAAGGTGAAAGACAGGTAATATAACATGTTGTCAGCTTGACTTCCATACTGCATGTATTGTATATACTGTACAGTGCATAGTGCTTAGGGCTGCCATGGGTATTGGCAAGGACCTCACAATACTATATGTATCATTCACAATACATGCTTCATGGTGCGATTTTTATTGCAATACTGCTATACAGTACAAAGATTTACTGGAAATGTACAGTATCAATAGAGCTGAAAATCTGCCTACCACATGGGTAGACTACTATAATATTATTAGTACATACAAATTATAAAATATGATGTGGCTCTGTATTGCATATGTAAACATTAATCATCATTCCCCAAAAAAAGCATAAATTCTTCTACTCGGTAGCACAACGGTTAATGGGTCATGCCCAGCCCATAGATTATACTAGTAAGACACCTGAGGGTGGAATGCGACCTCAGGGTGACATGCGACCTCGCCCTAAAGGGCAATTCTTGACTATCTGGCCAACCTCAGCGTTTCTCTGACGATTCTAGTTGTTATCATTCTGGGGGGAGTTTGTTCATGTTTTTGTGAGGGTATCAACCCTAGGAGACATGGGGAGAACATGCAAACTCCACACAGAAAGGCCCTATTGCCAACCCCACCTAGGGTGTGAGCGATAGGGCCTAAACATGGAGATGTGGAGAACACTATATATGGAGATCCAGATCCAGTCCAGTCCATCATGTCATATGGGACTACCGTCATAGACAGTAGCCATTGTTAGTCCGGAGTCAATGGCTGTCTGTCTGACTGTCTGTACAGGAAGTGATGTCACATGACATACTTTTTATGCCCATATATGAGTCATTCTGTACCACATCTCCATGTTTGGGCCAAACAGGTTCGCTCCATTTCTCCATGTATAGGTCCAAATGACCAACGTCGAGCTTGACAAGGAGGATACCGCACATTGTACCTCATCCACCCTTTCTTCTCTCTCCTTTTGGTATCTTTATCCTCCTCCTCCCTTTTTCTTTTTTCTTTTTCTCTTTTTTTCACAGCCGCCCCCATATTTACTTTAGAAAATATATATTAAATTCTAAGAACGTTTCGAGTACCAGTTTGATACAAGAGCGAATAAGCGCTACACTTCTGGAATCCTGTGCGTCGACTTAAAGTCGGATCCAGGCCTAATAACTTTATCTAGCCGCCCCCGTTGCCACCTCCTTTTCTTTTCTGAGACACATTGTACCTCATCCACCCTTTCTTCTCTCTCCTTTTGGTATCTTTATCCTCCTCCCCCTTTTTTTGTCTTTCTTAGTCTTGTGTATCCTTCTCTTTTGGCTACTGTCTATGACGGTAGTCCCATATGACATGATGGACTGGACTATCTCCATATATAGTGTTATCCACATTTCGTGTAGCCGCCCCGTACAGGAAGTGATGTCACAACTCGCTGACATCACACTGACATCACAGAGGTTACGGAAGGAAGGAAGGACACTCAAGCGACACGTTTTTTCAGAGTATATGCGACCTTCGGTCGCAATAATAGAGAGCGGATAGCCCCGCCCCCAGCTATTCATTTCAATGCAAGTTGCTCAGTGGCGTTTTGAAGCACCCGGGAGAAGCAGAATCCAGGTGCATTGTGGGGGAACTGGATCATCTGGATGATCAAATCTTTCTTACTTCGACGAACGTCTTACGTCACGACCGCCACAAACGTCAAACGACATCCATTGAACCCCATAGCAGACCCCAGAGGTGCGCTCTTTTGCTTGTGCATGTATTTTTCACCTCGCCTGCAGTTCCAGCTTTGGGTCGTTTTGCTTCAGGTCTAGCCCTGGGTTCTTGGGGCTTGGTCATGCCCACCACAGCGGAGACTGAGGTTAGAATTCTCTGTGGTTGGATGTGTTCTTGAGAGGCAGTGGCGGCTCCAGGGGGGGGGGGGGGCTAGGGGGGGCCCTGGTTAAGGCTTAGTACCCCCCAAGCCCCCCCACCCCACCAACCCAATTGTGATGAAAAATATTGAATGAATGAAATATATATGAATATGTGAAAGACAATTGACTGACTTATATGTAAACCATACTATCAATCAGCCTCACAAAAACCCTATCCGATCACCTACAGTGAGCTGGAAACTGCCAATGATCTGATCTGTTCAGTTATCCACACCCCAAGCGAGTGAATCTCGTTTGTCATATGAATACTATATTCATTATTGTTTGTTGCCAAAATGTATTAGCCCCTTCTCTAAAAAAGCCAGCTCCCCATAGGAGCGGTGGCCACTGCTGTCGTTGCACTAGCAGCGACTCCTATACATTTAGGTCAGTGGGGAGTGAAACTAGAAAGAATAGCGTGTGACCGTGTACTTTCGCATGTGTAACGTCCTCCCGGTGAAACGTCCTCACTGTCAGGGGAAAAGAAGCAGCCTTGGCATCATGCCAAGCGGTTGTCTGTGCTCTCCCTTGGACTAAACTGTAGGAGTTAGCAGTGACAAGGGACTTGTAATTGGCATGCCATGAATTACTAAATTGGGAGAATAAAAAGGATATATTTTTTTATTGTATAATTATTCTACATGCATGAATTAAATATGCTGTGATTGGCATTTGGCACCTCAGTCCTCTCACTTTGGTAAGGCACGAGGCCGGCAACCTTCCCTGCCAAGGTTATAGGCTTATGCATGAGCGACCACTGGATACCTATCGATACGAGGGGCCGGACAATCCATAGTATTGTGAAAAATAACATTGTGATACTCGGCCGTATTGATTTTCTTTGCACAGCCTTTCTCTGTGAATAATGAGCAGTGTGTAATGACTGTACAGTATTTCTCCCCTGTTAACTCTTAGAATGCAACCTCTATTGCTTGTGTCCAAAATGTGTCAAGTCCCTTCCTCTAGAGCTGAACAGCATCAAAGCAGCGTGTGTCACATCGCAGGTGTTGAAGGATTAAGGCCACCGCTGGATAGGCTTTCATGCTCAGCCAGATCTTTGATGTGGCGTCTCTCATTCATTCCAATCCTGAAACTGCTACGAACCTCAAATGTCCTAGTTTTGACAGAAAAATGGCTTCATGCTTTCTCATTGAGCTGCACGAAAGTGAATTGAATACAATGCAAAACAAAATGTCCATTTCAGATGTAATGAATAAACATAAGCACCAATTCATATATCAGATGAGAAGAGAGCCCGACACCACTCCTTTTGATTGATAGATTGATTGATTGATTGATTAATTGATTGATGTTTATTTGACATGGACAGGAAGGAAACAGAAACAGCATAGTGTCAAAGGTCATGGCTCAGCTAGACAGAGGATCTATAAGTCTCAATAGAATAGCAGGGAGACAAAATACAACCACTGCAATTGTATAATTTATATTTTATTAACATATTCTACCATACAGATTGGAAAAATATATATTTATATATAATAATAAAATAAGTTACATTGTACCGCTTTTAACTGAAATGAAAATTAAAACGATGCTAACTAACCGATACTATTGTGTGTTTACAAAACTAACACAAATCATAGATTTATAGTCTTTGTCAATATTTCATTCATAAGCCTATTATTTTTTCATCTCTGTCAGCATCATTTAAAATGTGTCGCAAGTCGCAACTGCTATTTCCTTTCTGAATCTCACAAATACCCCATATTACAATAAAAAAAGGTAGAATTAACACTACGAAAAACTAAAAAACTAAAACTAAGCCTTTTCACAAAATAAAAACCCAACCTAACCCTAACTAGCAAACCCGTTTTTACTCCACCAGGTCAGGTGGGTTATTGTGCAGAAAGCGGCCTCCTGGTGGCGCTATAACAAGCCCATGTGAAAAAATGTGGGACAGACGTTCTGCTCTGGCATCCAGGGAGTGTGTGTGTACAGTTTCACTGCCATCATGCCAACCATGCCGGACATTAGCTGTCCACAGACAGACACACGGACACAGAGACACATGGACGGACGGACAGGGTGCAAAACATAGTCTCGGCCAGTCTCAGCCTGGCGGAGACAATAAAAGTAAACACGGATGACAAATAACCTTGGTGGACATCACAGGTTCCACAGGCTTAGCTTGAGGAAGGACAAGGTTGACTTCTAGGACAGGGTGAGACTTACTCAACCATGTAGACTCATACGTCATATACGTCATACTCAGTCCAATGCACAAATGTGTCCGTGTCTAGTAGAAGGGAAGGAGCTGGATAGAGGTCAAAAGCAGCATTCCAATATACTGTAGAGTACTGTAGCGTTGCAAGCCGTTGTGAGCATGTACAGTAGATCTGCTATTTTCACAATATTTATCTGTGGAACCGAGTCACATTAAATGTAATACCTACAATTCCAAGTGCATGTTAGTGTGGGGGTCCCCAATTCAAATATGTTTATTTTGGGGGTCACGGACTAAAAAGGTTTGAGAACCCCTGGGTTACATGATTACTCATCTCTTTGTGGGTTAACACGCCACTGAGCACAAGACCTGCTGGTTCTATTCTACTACCTTTCCTCCCTGTCTTCCAAACAGTTTCATTTTAGATTGCATTTAAATGTTGCCATCTTACACCTCCTTCGCATTTTAATGTTGCTATCTTATCCCTCCATCGCATTGGAATGTTGCTATTAGTCCTCCATTGCATTTAAATGTCGCTATTACCCCTCTACCTACAGTATGTATGACATGAAGTCTGGCTTTTCACTAATTGTTTTGAGATTTTTATATTTGAGACAAATAGCAAAAATATAAATATCAACATTCAAACGTTGTTCTATTTGTTAAGTGAGATTAATTATCTTGAAAAGGCTCTTCCGATTATACAAATAAAATATTTATTGTAGTTTTGTTTTCGTCATACATTACAGAATGATATTAACAGACTTGGATAAAGAACCTTATTGGAAGTCTGGCTTCCCTCTTACTGATGTGATTATATGCTTTTTGTCTAAACACAGACCACATTATCTTGTCATTGTACACACACACACACACACACACACACACACACACACACACACACACACACACACACACACACACACACACGCTCTAAAAGTCACACCACATCTCTGCTGTCTGTGTGTAACTTCCTGTCACTTACAAAACAAGCTGTATCTCAGTTATCAGAAATGTGTTACTGGCCTGTCTTTACACTATAGATTGTCTTCCTCTGGCTGTCCTACTACTATAAATGTGCAAAATGTCTGCGTGTGTGTGTGAGTAAATCTGTCCAGAACTGATTGACCAATTGACTTCAAACACGGTGTGCGTATCGCTAATAAGACCAGAGGAAGTAAAATGTCTGGTGTCAGATTGGCGGTGGTCCAGAACGGCCAATCCAACGGGTCGTCTTTACCGACGACAATATAGACATATTTTATATACAATAAAGAGATCTGATCCAGTTGTCCAGAACAGCTGAGCCGACTGATATGCCCATGTATGGCAAGCATATATGTCACCGGATGATAGAGAAACAGGACGGCCGAGAAACGTAGCACTCGTCATGCAGCACGGGGCGGAGCGGAGCCGCTCGATTGTCCACGACATTGCAAGCGGCGCGCAGGCCAGCGGACCTTGGTCCTGCTCTTCGCCCCCGAGCACCGCAGGTGCGAGTGGCCGCGAAGAGCGGGCCAGGGCCGTGCGGCCGGCGGAGCGCCGCGCGAGTTACGAAGCCGTGGTGAATGCAATAGTTATATTTATGCCCAGGCCGTAAGGCCTGGGCAAGCCCACGATAAACGCCCTGTCCAAGTGACTACAATGGAGCTAATGGCTAAGCTAGGCTAAGCTAGGCTAGGCTAGGCTAGGCTAGGCTAGGCTAGGCTAGGCTAGGCTAGGCTAGTAAATACAGTCGCAAACGAGTGACGTCAGCGCCTTCACTAGTGAATGCGAGTGAATGGCTGTCGTCGCCACCTGGTGGTGATTAGTGTGTGGTGAACGACAAAACAAGCGCTCTTACAATGAACGTCCTGCGTTACCCAAACATCCTGTAACATATATATAGGCATGTACTGATGACATCAGGGATCTCCATATATGGTCATAAAAGGGACATGGATGGACAGACGGATAAAGAGATCTACATCCATCTAATGGGCATTAAAAGAGACGGGTGCAACAGGCACAATGGTTACAACAGATATTGCATTGCCGTGTGGGGCAAGCATTCCCAACTTGCATCCTTTTTTTCTTTTTTGGCTTTTTGCCCTTATTTATAGTAAGTACAGTAGGTAGACAGGAAACAGGGAGAGATAGACAGGGAAAGACATGCAGTAAAGGCCGCTGGGATCAAACGCATGACGTGCTGTCAGGCATCAGAGCCTGGACCAGCGGGGCCCCCCAACTCGTTTCTGACTTGCGTCGTTCCCGAATAGTTCTAGTCCAGGGGTCTTCAATGTTTTCAGGCCAAGGACCCCTTAGTGGCAGGAACCTCCACATTCTGTTATTGATATAGTTTCATTGTCTGACAGCACGATCAACACGGTCAATACTTAATAAACTTGACCTTTCACTGTACTTAGTCTGCTCTTTCCCCCCTCCCAAAGCTCTTTGTGATGGTTAATATAAGAAAGGGGGAAAAAACTAAGTTCCTAACTTCCTATCACACAAAGATTTGAAGGGCCCCCTGTAGTAACTCTGAGGACCCCCTAGGAGTCCCAGACCCCCTGTTGAAGGCCCCTGTTCTAGTCTATCTATCTCATATCTATCTATACATTCTGTGTGCTTGTGTGTGAGTGTGTGTATCTATCCTTCGTGTTTCTCTCCAACTAACCAGAGAGAGAGAGAGAGAGAGAGGTAGAGGTGTAAGACCTGTTGTTTGTATTTCGTGTTATAGGTATAAGTGCTAAGGGGGGTTTGTCCCCCCATTTTTTTCCGGAGGTGACCCCCCTATCATTTCTTCCTGCCCCACCTAGTGCTAAAGGCTAGATCCGGCCCTGGTTTCCAGTGTGACGTCGTTCAGATTTGCGGTTGTCCAGAAACATTGATCCAACCCATATGCCCATATATAGACATATATGAAGATCCTGTCCCGTATGCCTTCATATATGCCCATATGACAGACAGATACAGCGATTTCCATATATGGACATGAAGGGGACACCGACATGTATAATAGGATTGGCTATTTTTGGCAAAGAGAAAAAAGGAAAAGGAAAAAAGAGCAGACTAAGTACAGAGTGAAAGGTCTTTTTCTCCCCTCTCTCCTTTCCACTCTCTTTGTGACTCAATTAAAAGATTGCTTAATGGGGGTTGCAACGCAGGTTGGACACTATGTGGAGACATTAGATTCTGGTTGGTCTTACCTGGTTCACCAACGTACAGTATGTGCAGTAGCCTTCTGTACCACAGTCAAATTGTGTTAAAAGAGGACAGACTCTGTCATTAAGTTGTTGGTACAAATTCTTCCAGGTTAAAGCTAAGTTGTCAGTCCTCGTTATTAGATTGTACGGTAGATTTCCCCTAAAGAGGTAACAAGGGCGGCATTTGGAGTTAACACAGCAGAGTGTTCCTGACTGCGTCTGTAGGGCCTTTATTCAGAGCAGCAGCACATAAATGTGACTCACACCAGAATGAAACAGCCTGTTAGGAAAGCCCCAAAACTCTCCTAGGGTCGTTTGTGATTGCATCACTAACTTGTCACTCAAAAAACCTTTAACTTTATTTATGCTCCTGACCTTCACACTCACAGCAATGAAAAGTCTGGTGCACGCCAACAGCTTTAATTTAATTTACTTTATTTGTTTATTTACAGGAGTTTAATGAACAGTCAATACTTGTACTAGAATTCAATCAATTGATTTAGCTAGAATTTTCTATCTGTAGTCCCACATATAAAAACATCACAACAACATGAAAATACAACATACATTACAATATACAACTGCCTACAAATACATTAAAGAATACCGTACCTAATAAGCTTAACTAAAAACCTAAATACCTACTATAAAGTCTAATAGAGGGTATGCGCATGCATAAAGTGAATGGCAAATCGAGTGGCAAAGTGAATAGCAAAGTGAGTTTAGCGTCGTTTAATACAATCAGATAGGACTTTTCTATTTGAATGTATGGGCTGTCAAGGCCAGAAAGTATTTTTTTGGTACTCAGTAGGCGTTCCCGCATAACTTCCGGGCATGATGATGTCACCCTCTATACATTTTTTAGGGTCATTTTTAACCATTGTTTTGTTGTGGAGGCTATTCCATCATACTGTATCCCCTGATGGAGAGGACATTCCTTCCAAAAGTGGTCTGCCTACAGTGGACCTCACAGTCCCCTCTGGTGCTCTTTGATGCATTGTCACAGTTACAAATGATATAGGGATTACATAAAGTAGTATGCATCTCAGTATAAAAAGACAAATAGCATGTGCTTTACTGAAGTTCTACATAAGATTGTAAGCACACATCACTATGTTGATATCACTGTATTGCTCCCATTGAAGAGCAGATTGGACACATGGTGACCATCTAATGCAGTAGAGAATGTTTAGCTTAACTACTTGAACCCCTGCATCCCTATTCCGGGGTAAATGTTTGCACGTTGCATCCCTATTCCGGGGGAAATGTTTGCACGTTGCATCCCTATTCCGGGGGAAATGTTTGCACGTTGCATCCCTATTCCGGGGGAAATGTTTGCACGTTGCAACACGATGTGTTCTTGGTGAAGACATTTGGAGTAGACAGAAAAAATGCAGTCCAATACAGTCGTATCTGTTTTACTAAGAATAGACTAGAGAATAGTGGTTAATTCTTCTTTCTCTTCTTCATTCTTTTCTCATCTTTGATCTGCACACAGATCGTGACGATAAGAAATGTTTCACTATTAGTCAAAGTGTGCTGTAGGCCATGTTATTAACAGGCTGAAGGGCTTTATCTTTAGAGATGAGGCTACAGGAGTTAAACTCCTTGATGGTAGTGCTGCTTGTAATATCATGTTTCACTTTAACCACTACTCTGAAAGATGTTACACGTAGTAATGCTATTAAGTTATGTAATAGGCTTAGTGCTGTCTCGGGTGAATGGATAGGTGTGTGACCGAAAGCTGTTAACTTGCAGAATACTGTGGCGTACTCAATTACCGGTACAAATGGAAAGGGAAAGAAAATTGCTCTCATGTGACATATTAAACGTCACCACGTGTGGTATGATCCAAATAAACTGTTGCAATTTCTCAAATGTAACTTGGTCACAATGAAAAAAGTCACAAGAAAGGTAGTAAGCAAAGCTTAAAGCCCTGCATTAATTGGACTCTGACCTTTTACTTTTCCCTGCTATCCATATAATACTATATATAAACACTAGTAAGACACCTCAGGGCGACATGCACGCACCAATTCTTGGCCATCTGGTCAGTGATGTATATCGGATATTCTGGGGAATACCCATATATGGACTTTTACATAGGTGATGTCACCTTTGATATCACATGTGATGTCACAGTGATGTGTCAGGGGAACCACAGTGTCAGGCGTGACCTACAGACAGAGATACGCAGACAAGATGTGCCGGTTTTCATAGTAAACTTGCAACCTATGGTTGCAATTAATGGACATCAACGTGCACACAAAGACATCTTTTTTGTGTTCCCCGTGCCAACATCTGCTTATCCGTTCCCTCTCCTTTCTCTGTCAGATCTCTATTCACGCCAGCAACGACAGACATATTTTTATTTTCACACACAGGGGTGGTGAGTGCTCTCTTCCGTTGCGGTTGTTGGCTCAGGTTACCAAACTGCCTCTGGTGGGGAGAGAGCCCGCTGGCTCTGACCTTGACCGTGGCCCTGCAGATCTGCAGATCTGCTCGGTGCAGCAAAATCTCATCTCTCCTCCCTTCATATCTCTCTCTCTCTCTCTCTCTCTCTCTCTCTCTCTCTCTCTCTCTCTCTCTCCCCCTCTCTATATATATATATATATATTTATCTCTCTCGCTCTGCTTTTCTCTCTTAATTACACTCTCACTTATTCACGGTCAGTGTCAATATTATTAAACTTTTCTTTTGCTTTATGAACCCTAGCGTCCCTATTTTGGGACAAACATTTGGTGAAAATAGCAGATCTACAAGCTCACCAATGAGTTACGTTGCCACGCTTGTGACTGTGAGCTTGGTAGATTGGCTGTTTTCGGTGAAGAGATTTAAAAAATGACTACTAAGTATAAACGCATAACCCCCCCGGTCGAGGACTTAAGTGGTTACAGTCAAGATCGATACAACAGTGAAGCAATAAGATGTGTCTTACTTCCATGTGTCATGTTAGAGCTTAGACACTGTAGAATGTGCTTAAAGGACAACTTTGTTTTTTACAACAAGGGTTCACATTTTAGATTGTAATAAGAGAAACTATCTACTATTTACACCAGCCCCCATAAGTCACATCTGCCCATGAAAGATTGCAGTGCATCTTGGGAATGGGCGTATTGTGTCTAAAAATACATATTTAGCCCCCCCCCCACACACACACACACACACACACTCTGACGAGCACTAAGAGTTGAGGCATTACATTTTGTATAACACGGTTCTATTGAATAGCAGATCTATCCATGGAGAGAGGGGGAAAGGGGTCTTGTACTGTCCAATACTGTTATTTTTCAGGAAATTGAAAAAATAACCTGTGATCCAATGTGGTTATTATTTAGTCATAAGCTCTTGTTAATACGGCTACTTTCATGCCACTCAACCACTTTTATTAAGTGGTTGATATGGTACATTTTCTACACTTGACTTGGATGTGTTGATGAGATGCACAGTAACGGTATAGTTTACTTACACACACACACACACACACACACACACACACACACACACACACACACACACACACACACACACACACACACACGGTACATACTGTACCGAACAGCAACATGCTGTGGACGTACAGTACGGCCTACAGTAACTACATGAAAGGAGAGAAAGACACTCAAACTACTCCAATGTAGAGCTGTTCATATTATATGCCCAAGGACAAATTAAAGCTAGATAATGACTGAAAATCAAACCTGTATTAAGCATTTTGTATGCATTTTACATTAATGTTAAAGAAGCTAATATTAGCTTGTACAGTAGATTGGCTATTTTTTTGTTATTTTTGAAAAATGATCTTATAATTAAACTATGAGTTCTGGTTACCACAGGGCTAGTACTACCTCCTGAGAAGGGCCCAAATTAGGTTCAGAGAATCTAATCTAACACGAGCTGTAGCGTATGGAAACAAACCCAGAACCACTTAGTTAATATGAGAAGCTTCTTACACATAAGCCATGTAGAAGAATCTCATCTGACTGTAACATGCTATTGTATTCTTCAGGAATGTTATTTCCAGGTATGACTGAGGAAGTCAAGGCCGACTGTGCTGAAACGTTGAGTTGTCAACAAGATTTACTATTTTGTTGTGTTGTGCATCTTTTGCTGTTTACGGTAGCCTACCTCTAGATCAGGGTTCTTCAACAGGGGCTCCGCGACCCCTAGGGGGTCCGTGGGGATACTGCAGGGGGTCCCCGAAATTGTTGGAGGGGAAAAACAATATAGAAAGAGAAAATAATAATTTGTCTTTAAATATATTTAAAAAAGTATTTTGAATAGCTTGTATACATGATTATTGTGCAGATAGTTGAAAACGTTGAAGACCCCTGCTATATATAGATGTTTATGTGAAGGCAGCACCTCGACTTTGGTTTTTGAGCGGTGGTAACACCGTCTCCATAGCGTGGCCGTGTGTGTATGTGTGTCTGTCTGTCTGTCTGTATGTAGCCTCTGGTGTGTGTATGTGTGTCTGTCTGTATGTAGCCTCTGGTGTAGCCTGAGTACCCTGGGTGACCAGAGAGGTGCTGTTGAGTCTAGCCTGCCCTGAGCATCAACTGCAATACACACACACACACACACACACACACACACACACACACACACACACACACACACCCCCCCCCCACACACAACCACCGCTCAGTTCACACGGGTGTGATTTTTGTACTAATGTTAATAACCTCTGTGTTAGGCTGTTCACCAAAACCTGTGGAGCGAGGAAACATGCAGTACATGTTAAAATCCTCATTGTTAATTTAACTCGGAGAGTGTACAAATGTAACAAAACTGACCCTTGGTTACATTTGTGACCAACCAACTCTTGGATGTATTAACAAGGATCATAAATGTGTACTAGTCCTTCTCCAGGCCTCTTCTCCTTGAGGAGGTCTAGATCAGTGGTTCTTTAAGTGCGATCCGTGGAGGCGGGGAGTCCGGGGACCCCCAGTGGTCCTTGGCGGGGTTCCAGGGGGTCCCCAGCAAAATGTATTAATATTGCATACTGCAACTGGCACAAAATCTTTTCAGATGACGGTCTGACAGCAGCCAAATTTAATTTGTGGTAGCCTGGCACGGCCATCCCGAGCTACGTCATCACCAATGTGCTTAGAGTCTGGCTGTTGCGAGGCTAAATTTGTGGCTCCTTGACATGAAAAAGAAGGTTCCCAAACTTTTAAGATAAAGACCCAAAGACCCAAGACGTGGAGATTAGACGTTTGCCCGGGACCCAAAGTGAAACAGCAGATCTACAAGCTCAGAACGTTTTCTAATTTATGGAATTTCTTAGATTTTTAATTGTTTTCTTCATGAAATTACTGAAAGATCATTGAATTTTGTTTCTTGAAAAATAGATTTTTTGGGAATGTCTCTTGAATAATAATTAAAAAACAAAATGTAGGAAACAAAAAGCAAAGGGACCCATAAGAATCGGTCTGCAACCTACAAATGGGTCCGACCCACTGTTTGGGAACCACTGATCTAGATCATGTAAGTGTCATGGAGCAAACTTTCTAAAGAGTTCCCACCAGCCTGGTCTTTCATGGGCTTTATACCATACAGTGGGCTTTACCCTGTTGGCCAGCGGCCGATTTCATGTTGGAATCTTATAAAGGTAGGTTAAGTGATTTCATTTAATTCAAATGATAACAAAATGGGTCTATGTTCTGATAGTACTAGTTACTAGATAGTGTTTGTGATGTACCCTGAAAAGGGGAGATGTTTAGAAATGACGCTGGACACAGTGTTGCTTCTCTGTCAGCAGTCAGTAGAATTTACTCTCAATTAAATTCAGAAATGTTTACATAGTCACAATGTTCCTTTGTTCTTCTTAACACTTTTCTTTTCACAGGTAGGTACACTGGTAAGCATAATAACAATTCTCTTTCCTTCTACAGGTAACAATTATTCAGGTAAAGTATCCAGGTAGGCATACAGTACATTTCTCATGCAGGTTAAACACGTAGGTATTATAAACACTGAGTATTAGGTAGGGTTATGTATTCCCATTTATCTTTTCTTTTTCAACAGGTCAGACCCAGCAGGTAAATATGCATGTAAATATACATTTTTTATGAACAAACATGGACTTGAATCAGCTTAGAGTGCAAAACCACTGTAAACACAAAATAGTTTCCTCTACACTCTGTTTATGTGCAAAATCACTGTAATCACAAAATCGTTTTCTCTTCTCAACTCTGTTACTACTGTTTGGTCCTTATTCTCATGGAGAATGAATATAATGCACGTGGGTTCTGCCACACACACACATATTAGCAACGTCACCTTGCATGTGGCTATGTGCTGTAATGTGCATTGAATCAAGGCTTTATCCAAACTATCAAACTAGTACTTTCAAAACATTCAAAATTCGGTCACAAAGTTACCCAAAGTATAAACAAAGCAACAGTACAACACATTCAATCCTTCATGAGCAGAAATACCCATTTTATACCTGAAAAGGGGAGATGTTTAGAAATGACGCTGGACACAGTGTTGCTTCTCTGTCAGCAGTCAGTAGAATGAAGCAACATGCCCGCGTGCAGTCTATGGCTCCCCCTGCAGGCAAGACCAATCGATAACCAACACCATGAGTCTGCACTAGTTGAGACTAGTAGATGACAGATCCACAGATCTCTTTTATTTCTGTTCACCTTTTAACTTGTTCACTTGTTTACATTCATTTACTGTCACCAAACGTTTTTAAATGTATATTTATGAACCATTATGAACTGTGACCTATTTATTAAATGAATTGTCATGTCAACGGATCACCATTATATCACTCTATCACACACTCCCCTGCAACATTAGATGTCGTCCCGACATCACATTTATGGTCAAATTCACAACCTGATATGTGTATCAAACAGTCCAAAACCTAATCTAGTATCCCTGCATAAAGAAGGGTTGGTACATCTGGAATGGGTTAGGCCATATTCCCATGGCTTGAACTGCTCTATATTGAGGTTGATACTGATAAAACACTTCATTGGCATTTGCTGTGCTATAACATGCTGGGGTACCAAGTTGGTCATACGTAAAGATTCTAGGAGCATGTATTTCTCTCCTTGGCCTGTTATGCACATGTTCCCCCTCATCTTCGCTTGAACTTGGACCTGGGGATACAGGATTTTCATACTGGGCTTGTTCACCTGGTTGTACATCATCGATCTGATCTTCCTCTTCCATCAGCACATAGTCATCCTGTGTCTCAGAATCATCTGTGTTCATCACAGGCCTTTCTCCAACCATTGGCTCATCAACACTGTCTTGGTCACCATCCTCCTGAGTGTCACTGTCAACATGCTCAGTCACTCTTTCTCCATTGGGCACTTGAGACGGCACGACTGGCTCATAATAAAACCCCCATTCACCTTCATCACATTCCTCTTCCTGGTTTGTGTTTCCTGCAACTGTTTGTGTCTTTCTTTCCTTTTTCTTAGGTGCTGCTTCTGGCTGGACTTCCAACGGTAAGTGATCACATGGTAGCAACAAGTTGCGATGCAAAATTCTCACTCTTCCTTTTCCCTGCTCAGGCTTGACTTCGTAGACTGGGATGTCTTTTGCAACCTGCCGAATTACAACATGGATGTGCTCTTCCCAATGATTGCGAAGCTTTCCAGTGCCTCCTCTTGGTGTCAGGTTCCTGACCAAGACACGGTCACCGGGATGCAACATTGAACTTCTTACTTTTGCATCATAGTGTCTTTTACTTCTGTCTGTTGACGTCTTAGCATTCTCTTGCACGATTTCATATGCTTCCTGCATTTCTCTTTTCCATTTTTCCATGTACGTCCGATGATCCGCTGTCCCTGTCTCAGAGGTAAGGCCAAACAGGAGGTCAATGGGTAACCTTGGGGACCTTCCGAATAGGAGGTAAAATGGGGAGAAACCTGTGACCTCGCATCGTGTGCAGTTGTATGCATAGATTAACTTGTTCAGGGATTCTTTCCAGTTTGTCTTCTGCTTATCGGTAAGTGTCTTTAGCATTTGCAGCAATGTTCGATTAAAGCGTTCGACTTGCCCGTTTCCCTGTGGGTGATAGGGTGTCGTTCGCGATCCTGCTACACCACAGTTCTTTTTCAGCTGGGCAAAAAGCTGATTCTCAAATTCTCCACCTTGGTCATGGTGGATACGTGCCGGCATCCCAAACTTCAGGGCATAGTCGTTGAATATTCGATCAGCAACTGTTTTGGCAGACTTGTTGGTGGTGGCATAAGCCTGTGCAAAACGAGTAAAGTGATCAATAATCACCAATATATATTCGTAACCGCCGTTACATTTGTCCAAGTGGAGGAAGTCTATCGACACAAGTTCAAACGGCTGCGTGGTGACAATATTGGTAAGAGGTGCCCGTGTTTCTCTGCATGGTCTCTTTTGTTTCAGGCATGTGCAAGCTCTAGTCACATAATGTTCAATTTCCTTTTGCATGTAGGGCCAAAAGAATCTGTCTCTGATCAGTGATGTTGTTCGATCAATGCCTTGGTGGCCCATGTCATCATGCAACTCTTTCAGTACAGTGGCCTTATACTTCTCAGGTAATACAAGTTGTGTTTTGTTTGATGTTCTTCTGTGGAGAAGGCCATCGTCATCAATATGAAGTCTTTCCCATTCACGCAGTAGACACTTGCTTTGCTTACTGAGGGCATTCATTTCATGTCCCAGTGGCTTGCGGTCCCTCAATTTGCACTGCATTATTGGGCCAATACTGTCATCGTCTATTTGCGCTTGCTGAATCTTTTTAATTGGCAATGGTTTGAGCGTATCCTCACTCAGAATTGTACAGTGAAGATCGGCAAGCATCGGGCAGACCCACGGTGAGTTGGAGTCTTGAATCTCAACTGCTTGGTTTGTTGCTGCCACACAATCTGATGTCAACTCTTCCGTACACTGCTCCATCAGTTTCTCAATATTCACAGGCATTCTTGACAGACTGTCAGCATCGACATTTTCTTTCCCTGGACGATATCGAATGGTAAAATGAAAGTCAGCGAGCTCCCCTACCCACCTATATCCAGTTGCATTGAGCTTGGCACTTGACAGGACATAAGTGAGTGGATTATTATCAGTAAACACAGTGAAAGTTGGGGCATAATACAGGTAATCTCTAAATTTTTCAGTGATTGCCCACTTCAAGGCAAGGAATTCCAACTTTCCTGAGTGTAAATGATAATTTCGTTCAGCGGTGTTCAGTGTTCGGGAACCGTAGGCTATCACACGGAGTTTGCTGCCTTGTTGTTGGTAAAGAACTGCCCCGAGGCCTTTATTTGATGCGTCGGTATGGAGGACAAATGGCTGTGAAAAGTCTGGGAATGCGAGGACCGGTGGCTCCACCAGACAATCAATTAGCCGCTCCAAAATGGCTTGATGTTCTTCAGTCCAGACAATTGGTTTGTTCGATGGCACTCCTCTAGACTTCCTTGCAACCCACCTTGCTTTTGTCTTAAGCTGTGGCACATTGTTGTCTTCTGTAGCTTTCAGCAAGTCATAAAGTGGGCCAGCGATACGGGAAAAGTCTTTAATGTATTGTCTGTAGTAGCTTAATAGGCCCATTACAGTTCGTAACTCTCCTACATTGCTCGGTCTCTTATCTTTCAAGGCTCTCACAGCAATGGTGTCAGCTGGATCGACTTTACTACCTTCAGCTGAAACGACTCTTCCCAAATAGCGGACCTCTCGTTTAAACAACTCGCACTTGCTGGGTTTTAGTTTAATCCCATACTTCCTCAACAGCTGGAGCACTCTTCTGACATGATTTACATGATCATCAAATGACTGACTGTAAACGAGCGTGTCGTCCAGATAGGGAATGCAGATGTTGTCTCGCACGTCTTCCAGACACTCCTCCATACAGCGCTGAAAGACTGCGGGTGCATTCATCAACCCAAATGGGATCCTTATCCATTCGTACAGACCCCATGGAGTCACAAATGCAGTCAAAGGTCTACTGTCTTCATCCACAAAGCCCTGGTGGTAGGCCTTTCCTTGATCTAATAATGAAAACCACGAGTTGCCACCAAGACTGTCAAGGATGTCCTGCACTCGTGGAATCGGTTGCCTGTCAGGGTGGGTCTTTTTATTTAGTTCTCGGTAATCTATGCAAAGGCGTAGGCTGCCATCCTTTTTTCTTACGCAGACAACCGGCGAGGCATAAGGTGAGTTGGATTTATTCACCCATCCTTGTGCAATCAGATTGTGCAGGTAGTCTTTCATCTCCTTATATAACGGCTTCGGCACTGACAGGTAAGTACGCGCTACGGGCTCCATATCCTTTAATGATATGCTCAGTTTCAATTTCTCAACACATCCAATGTCATCATCTGATTCTGAGAAAGAGGAGCGTTCTTCATGAAGCATGTTCTGTACTATTTCTCGTTCAAGCTCACCCAGGTGGCTGAGGTCAATTGCTGGACTCCATTGAGTGTCAGTAACTGGCTCACCCTCTGCCTTTACTTGACTCACTGATACTGGGGAACGGTGTTTGGGTTTCTCTAAAACAGTAGCTGGATACACAGCCTGAACCTGCTGTAAGGTGCCCACAACAGTTCTTCCTGACAACTCAATATCATGATCAGTGGGATTTTGAACATCAAGAACAATGTAAGGTGGAGCACCACTCCTGAGGGTTACCACGGTCTCACAAAACTCTAGGCCTTCAGCCCACTGCGGATTTATGTCAGGCTCAAATACAAGCGTGGTAGCTTCCATCAATGGCCATGTCTGTGCTTTACAATCAATCTGAACAGAGGTGTACTTTGGCACAGTTACTTTCTCTTTTGTTGTCCTCACAATATAGTCACATGACTGTTCTGCAGTAACCAAATTAATGAATGTTGTGACATTTTCTTGCTCAAGGCTTGGGAAAGCCGCTCTCAATGTCTCATGCAACTGTTCTCTTTTCATAGTATTAGGTTGTTCTGTAGTACAGTTTTTTACTATTTGCTCAATGACATTATAGCCTAGAATGGGCAGTGAAAGGCATCCACCTTTCATTACTAGCATGGGGACAACAAGCTCTGTTTGGTCAGTACCCTCTGCGGCTAAGCCAAAGGTCACCTCAATGAAACCCTTGTACGGTATGCTCCCTCCATTAGCAGCTGTGATCCTCAAATCATCAGGGGCATCAAGTAGTTCAGACACATCTTTTAACTGTTCATATGGCAGATTTCTGTCTTTCCACTCTTCATCAACAATACAGACTTGGGAGCCTGTGTCCCATAGTGCCCTGGTTTTATGGCCTTGTATGTAGCAGTCAACTATACATCGTTTACCAACCAGACCAACAAGACGAGGATGGCCATCCTCTTTCTCTGTGTAGGCAGCATTTACTTGAGAGTGCTGGTTGCATCGTTTTCTATGTCTTGACCAATGTTCGACTTGACAGTTTTTCGAACAGTAAGTGTCATTTTTACATGATGCACATCTCATAAGTCTTTGATCTTTCCCAGGGACACCACAGTTCGAGCAATACTGTTGGGACATTATACTGTTGCTGGTTACTCTCAGTCCCGTGGGGGTAACCCTTGCTCGTTTAAAGGACCCTCTTTGTCTTGTCTAGCTCCTCTCATCCTGCAGCCTGCGAAGAAATGTTCACTACTTCCGCATATGTAACAGTGGGTGCAATGTTCATTTCCGCTTTGCTGGCAGCTAACGCATCTGTTCGGTCGGGCCCGACGCTGTGTCGGATATTGCTGTGGCAAGAACCCTTGCTGATACTGTGCTCTTTGTCCTGGGGGAGGCCAGTAGCGTTGTGGGGATACTGGAATTGTGGAGGGGGAATGCGTTCCTGTGCTACAGGGGAGGCCAAATACTGTGTTTGTGCTGTGTTAGGCTGGCGGATTGACTCTTTGATTTGTGCAACCTCAGCGCCTATGTTTTTCAATAGTGCCATGTCAGAACGCATTTCTTTTAGTTGGTCCAGTATCTCAGGGTAAGTTTTGATGGTGGGTTCCGAATTTGGTGTTTTGGTCTTTTTATCTGAGGTGTCATCAGACTGGACTGTGTGCACAGTGGTTGGCCGCTGTGGGGTAAGTAGTTTCTTTTTATTCTGCCTTTCTGTTTCGTTTGCACATGCAATGTTTAGCTTTTCAAGAAGCAGCTCATCACTAGTTGTTGTTTGCTGCAGGTAAGGCTGGAGGTCACTTTTAATGCTATCATTGTGCAGGCCTGTGAGAACCGTATGGAGGAACATGTTCTGTACAAGGGCAGGATCATATTTTAGACCAGACTCTGCTTCCTGTGAAGCGAAGAGTATTTTCTGTCTCAGATCTAGGGCACGAATAAGGAAGTTTTGGGGCGTTTCCTTGCTACTTTGGACCTCTGACGTGAGCTGTTTATACAGCTCTGTTGCTCCCTTTTCTTGGTAATGGGACCTGAGAATTCGCCTCAAAGTAGGTAAAGTGAGGTTACTTTTCCCCTCCAAGTAGCTACGTAATTGTAAGCCTGGTGCAATTGCCCTGATCACTGCATCCACTATTTCAATTTCATGAAATCCCTTGTTAATTCCCTGCTCAATTTGGTGGGCTAGACTGGAGAATGTAAGTTTATCTTTTTGTCCCGGTTCACCAATCTGGCCTGATATTTTGAATTCTCTGTTCCACTGTAATGAAAGACGGGGTTGTGGGGCAGAGGCAAGGTCCTGCTTAGGAGTATTGTCTCCCACCCCCCCAGAATTTTTGTCTCCACTGGCTTGGTTTAATTTCTCCTGCAGTGATACTGCTAATGCCAATTGTAGAGACTCGACCTCTCTTAGCAACCGCTCAGTTTCAGGGGGTTTGACACACTGTTCTTTTGCATCAGAGGCGTTTTGTTTTTGTACACTCGTTTGAACAACCTGTTGCAAATCAGCAATTTTATCTTGCAGCCCCAATAGCTCTGCCATACCCTGGTCCTCAAGTGTACGTAGTTCTTCTCTCTCTAAGTGTCTTGTGACATGGGAGATGAGAGCAGAGCGACTTTTCCCTTTTACATTTTCAAATGTTAAACCAGTCCCAGCAATCTTTAGAAAATCACAAACTTCAATCAAAGCATCCCTTGTCAGTGTGTATAAAGCACCCCCAATTTCTAGTCTCAAATCCTCTAGTGCTGAGGACTCCATTTCAGTCTCCAAATCGGACATTTCAGAGAATGTTAGTGTGAAAAAAAAAATACCTTTTCTTTGCTGAATGGACCACACACGCAGGCCTGTGTGTGTCAGTGTGATGCAGAATCTTCTCTCCACAGAATAGGCAACAAAGTTCAAAGGCCTGATGATTCTGTGGTGCTGAATTTTTTCTCCACAGAATAGGCAACAAAGTTCAATGGCCTGATGATTCTGTGGTGCTGAATTTTCTCTCCACAGAATAGGCAACAAAGTTCAATGGCCCGATGATTCTGTGGTGCTGAATATTTTTCCTTTGCAGAATAAATAACACAGCTTCCTTGTGGAAACGTGGACTTCAGTGTGGCGATGAACCTTCCGTTTGCAGAGTAGATGCAGCTTTCCTGGCACCAATGGTTGGCCTCAGATTGCATGCAATAATCTCCACGCAGTTATTAAATCACCACGCACTTTCGTCCACCCTGGCTGGTTGTAGATGAAAAAGGGCTGAATGTTGGTCGGGGACGTCTATCTAGGACAGGTGGCCCTCGTCACATTCATCCCGGCTCGAGCCCCCAAAATGATGTACCCTGAAAAGGGGAGATGTTTAGAAATGACGCTGGACACAGTGTTGCTTCTCTGTCAGCAGTCAGTAGAATTTACTCTCAATTAAATTCAGAAATGTTTACATAGTCACAATGTTCCTTTGTTCTTCTTAACACTTTTCTTTTCACAGGTAGGTACACTGGTAAGCATAATAACAATTCTCTTTCCTTCTACAGGTAACAATTATTCAGGTAAAGTATCCAGGTAGGCATACAGTACATTTCTCATGCAGGTTAAACACTTAGGTATTATAAACACTGAGTATTAGGTAGGGTTATGTATTCCCATTTATCTTTTCTTTTTCAACAGGTCAGACCCAGCAGGTAAATATGCATGTAAATATACATTTTTTATGAACAAACATGGACTTGAATCAGCTTAGAGTGCAAAACCACTGTAAACACAAAATAGTTTCCTCTACACTCTGTTTATGTGCAAAATCACTGTAATCACAAAATCGTTTTCTCTTCTCAACTCTGTTACTACTGTTTGGTCCTTATTCTCATGGAGAATGAATATAATGCACGTGGGTTCTGCCACACACACACATATTAGCAACGTCACCTTGCATGTGGCTATGTGCTGTAATGTGCATTGAATCAAGGCTTTATCCAAACTATCAAACTAGTACTTTCAAAACATTCAAAATTCGGTCACAAAGTTACCCAAAGTATAAACAAAGCAACAGTACAACACATTCAATCCTTCATGAGCAGAAATACCCATTTTATACCTGAAAAGGGGAGATGTTTAGAAATGACGCTGGACACAGTGTTGCTTCTCTGTCAGCAGTCAGTAGAATGAAGCAACATGCCCGCGTGCAGTCTATGGCTCCCCCTGCAGGCAAGACCAATCGATAACCAACACCATGAGTCTGCACTAGTTGAGACTAGTAGATGACAGATCCACAGATCTCTTTTATTTCTGTTCACCTTTTAACTTGTTCACTTGTTTACATTCATTTACTGTCACCAAACGTTTTTAAATGTATATTTATGAACCATTATGAACTGTGACCTATTTATTAAATGAATTGTCATGTCAACGGATCACCATTATATCACTCTATCACATTTGGTCCATATTTGGACTTCAGCCTTATCTCCTGTGAGGACAAAGAAGAAGTTTAAAAAACTGTTGGGTGACAGGTTTTCCTCCAATCAGTATAGAGTGGGGCCTTCCTCCAATCATAGTTGAGTGAGGGCGGGCCTTACACGCACCAAGGCCTGCTCCTTCTTGATCGTGATTGATTGGAGGAAGGCCCCGCCTGTCACCTACATGAAAACTGAAACTGAAATCACTTACCCTACCTTTAATTAGACACCATGCAACGTGAACAATCTTTCCATGTTATTGGGGTGATACTTAAATGACTAACTATACATATTTTCTTCTATAACATTCACAGTGTATATTATACTCTGACAAAGAGTATTTGTACATTTTCAAAATTCTAAATGATTTACACTATAAATGTCTTATACTGTATATCAACGAATCAACATGAAAAAGGTCTAACATATTTTATATAATCAACTAAATGGATTAGTCGGATTAAACCACTTGGCCGCGTATAATACTTTGTTTTACAAAAATAGTGAAAATAGCCACTTACAGTACAAGCTCGCTTGTAGACCTATAATTTCGGGTTTTAAATGATCGTTAATTAATCGTAATCGAGGCAAAGGTGTGAAATAATTGTTCTACTGTTACTGGTGGGCAGAGTACAGAAGAGCTGTGTGAGCTTTGTGGAGAGTGTTTTTGACAGGTTCATCATGACCTCAGCAGCTCCTGAACACGGGGACACTTGGTGAGAAAGGCTCCACCTGGCAGCCGTTAATAAAGGTGACAGTGGGATAACAAGAGAGGTTAGAGCTGCTGGAGGCAGAGGGCTGTACCTTCTGTTCATCAACCACCTGCATAGTGTAGACTACACTTAATATATTCACAGCTGCCCCCGCCAGTGACTCTTTTAAGTCCATGCTCAAAACTCACTTTAATTCACTAATGTGTGAGTCATCCTGATGTGGCAGATTTTTGGCTTGTGTCTATAATGCCCATGTATTGTTTATTGTGGCAATGAGCTGTGTTCGTAAGTAAGTAAGTAGGTCAGAGTGACATATTGGGCAAAAGCAAGGGTATCTATGCCCTGCCCTTTTCAATGTATTTTATTACTTTTACTCTGTGATAGAGTTCTCAAATTCTTCCAAAACCTGACTCTACCTGCCGTTTTGGGGCCGGGTAGGGCCTAAAATGTGTGCTAATTAGCCTCGGGCTGGCCCAGTTTGGGCCCAGTTAGGGCCGGGCCTTAATTTTCAGGCCCGTTGAGAACTAGATCAAACCCAGAACCTTGTGGCCCAAAGGTGGTCTACCGACTGAGATACCCAGACAATGAGCTGTGTGTCTTGTTGTTTACATCAGTGTTTCTTGAATTTGTGATTTTGGCTATACCTCCTATGGTTTTTATGGCACTTTGGTCACATGGGTTGTAATTTAAATATGCTTTATGAATACATTTTTTGCTTAACTTCACAATCTGTCTCATTGTATCTGTCTGTGAGAAGGAACATCCACATACCATAATTCACTATGAGTAGCAGCAGAAGTCCGTAGTGTTTTTCATTTCTTCCTCTCTCTCTCTCTCTCTCTCTCTCTCTCTCTCTCTCCCTCTCTCTCTCTAGCTCTCTCTCTCCCTCTTTCTCTATCTATCTGTTTCTCCACTGTAGTCTAATTAGAGACCCAGTCCTCTGTAAGTGCTAACTAGAACGTAACCTTTCCATACTTGCCCATGTGTTCGTACTGTACAGTATGTTCAGTGAGCTCTTTTTTTCTCCCTTTTGCTTCACATGCAACAGCACATTCAGTCTGTTTCATTTACATATTGCATTACCCTTGGTTGGGTTCGTGTGACTCATGTATCCTCTGCAGTTTCCATGTTTGGTTGTCCGTGAGGGCCTTCATATCACATCAGCGCTCTCTGGCATGGTTTACACACATCATGGATGGCTATTATCATGTAGTAGATACTGGGCTAGATTATTTCTCTTTTCTACTGTAAAGTATCATGCAGACATAGAAACTTCTTCTGGGACATTAACCGAAAATATATCAAAACATATATATATTTTCATATATATTAATGAATCAACACAATAGCGAAAATAATGAAAATAGCCAATCTGTACAAGCTCACAATGTGTCACATTGCGATGCGTTGTGAGCTTGTATCTGCTATTTTCACAATAATTTCTTTTTTGTATCATTCATCAAATAATCTACTGTACGTGTTATTATGTAGCACTGTAGATACTGAGGTAGATTATTTCTCCTTTTCATTGTACAGTATCATACGGGCATAGAATACTATACTATTATTTGTCTTGATTGCAGAGTGCAGTATAGTAGGTTAAGATTTTCTGACTCAAATCTACTTTCAATGGCATATTTTCACCACATATGGGCTAATCTGAAATCCAGTGTATCCAAATAGAAATGTAATCCCTTTTAATTTGCTGTTGCTGTAGTGTTAGATTATTTAATTTATATTCTGTTGCTATTTGTGGAACTCTTCGATGTACATCTACTGATGAAAATCAAAGCCACTGCCCACTCCAAGATATGCTGAATAAAAAGGGAGCTAATTTCAAAATGGATATGCATGCTGGAAGCATAATTCTTTCAACTGAACCTTTTACATTCAGTCACAGTTGTGCTCCCAGACCTTTCCTCTGAAAACCACGTAGTATATACAGTACCATTTGGAAAGCATACGCAAGCATAACACTTGCATTGTAGGATTCCGCAGTTAGCCTCTGGAACGTGAAAACATATCTTGTGTCAGCGCCATGTCAGCCAACACCAGAGCCAATGTTGTTATGGAGAGAATGTTATGGAGAGAATGCAGGGACAGGCAGCGTAAAATGCGAGTGTTGAGTTACAGGATGCGTTCAGTGCTGCATCCATGTTGTTGCTGATATACAGTAGAAAGCTGTTACACACAACTTACACAGATGAGCTTTGATAACTGCCGAAGTGACAGGCAGCAGGTGGACACTGACGCATACTAGTATCCACTCAGTGACGGATCTCTATGCTGACGTGTGTGTGTGTGTGTGTGTGTGTGTGTGTGTGTGTGTGTGTGTGTGTGTGTGTGTGTGTGTGTGTGTGTGTGTGTGTGTGTGTTTTACTACGCGTTGATGTTGTGAGACTGTCTGCTTGTTTACTTGTATGCTATGTGCAATTGTGCATGGGGGGTGCAGAGAGAGAGAGGAGAGAGAGAGAGAGAGAGAGAGAGAGAGAGAGAGAGAGAGAGAGAGAGAGAGAGAGAGACCAGTCCAAGGCTACAGATTTAATCTGGCTGCTGTTGCTCATGTGATTAATGGCGGACAGGGGCTCGTGGATGCTGTAATTTATGGCGGGGTGGGATCAACACATTTGGACGGTTGCTGCTCCTGAGGGAAATCTCACTCTTAAACCAATCCAGTATTCTTGTCTTTCTAGCATTGACCCACTGTAACATCAACTAGTCTGTGACTATTTGTCTTGGGTCAGATAGCCAATTATCAATGTGCAGCTATAGAGGTGTTGAAGTTTCTTTAATGAGTTGAAGATGCAGGGCTACTGTATGGCAGTGGGGTGCGGTTTGTTCAGCTGCTAGTGGAGAGCTATGGGGTTCCCGCTCAGCAGACTACAGCTGTGATTAATTGGACTGCTGCTGGTACCCCTTTTTTTCTAGATGTATTTTTGGCATTGTATTTCTGATAGTTCACTTCAGAGAGATGTGGAAACCAAGGGCAGAGAGAAAGTAGAGACGTGTAAGACAAGAGGGGGGTCGGATTCCAGCTGTCGGTACTTCGGTTTGGTTTAGGTTGGTATTTTATTTTTCCCCATAGAAGTGAGTCATCAATTTTGGTGTGATTTCCCTACTACTTCCCTGTGATACAAAGTGATGTGCACAGGAGACAGCTCCTTTCTGCTTGAAAACAAATGATTGGATCAGAGCAGGGACGTGCAGAGAATGTTGGAGAGGCAGGGGCTGAAATTTCTAAAAGGGCCTTTTGGTGAAAATATCGAAAATAGCTGACCTCCAAGCTCACAACGCGTTGTGAGCTTGGAGATCAGCTATTTTCGGTGCTTGATGCCACACTGAACTAAGCATAATCAAGTGAATACTGGAGATATGGCATAACGGCATGGATTTCTACACAGTGAGGGCAATTCTTTCAACATAAGATGGTGCATTCATGTTCAGGAGAGTTTAGACAAGGCAATTCTCTTGAATGCTGCCTTCATGTATGGAATGGAAAGGGGGCATTTGCATTTCTTTCACCATAGTAAAAACTGCATTCTTGGTCTGGAGAGGGCACGTTTTTACAGAAGGATAAAAGGGCAGGGGCTCAAGCCCCCGTTGATGTCTATGTGTGCACGTTCCTGTATCAGAGGTTTCTACAGTTGGTCAGAGGTAGTGGTACAGTAGTTTGGAGGAGACAAGATAATGGAGGGTGTGATTATCATCCATCCTGTTGAGTCATGTGCATCATTGACAGACAGTCCCCATGCACCAACCTTTTGACTTATGACCAATTGACTCCTGCTATGGCCACCTGCCCACCCTCACAATCATTACGATTAACAGATTGTTTTATTATGCGTGGTTTGTGTGTGTGTGTGTGTGTGTGTGTGTGTGTGCGTGTGTGCGTGCGTGCGTGCGTGCGTGCGTGCGTGCGTGCGTGCGTGCGTGCGTGCTAAATTGGGGTTTCCTACTGCAAAAAGTGTAAATAAACTTGAGCAGTCAGAGCAGGCTGAGACTTGGGGCCATGGAGATGTTTGGTGAATTCTCGGGATGTTTATACCTTTCCAGTATCAAGTGCTGCTGAGGACAGCAGTTTGCCTGTGACCTTCGTCACCAGCTGCTCACCACCTTTCTCCACCTGGCAGGAGTAACCTGGCTTCTCTCCTGGATGTCCGCATGCCTGGCTGCCTGCCTGGTTGCCTGCCTGCGTGACGTGCTGGGTGACTGATCTGCCCAATTTTATTGTTGTCGAGCTTGTTGACATTTCTTGTTTTGACCCCCACCCCAACAACACGGCGGGGGTTTGATGGGTCCATCCCGTTTGTTGGTGTGTTTGTTCGTTTGTGAGTTCATCCGGTTGTTCGTTCTTCACACTGTACTGTATGTACGCCATGGGACGATATGAAAATGTCATATCACGATTATTGTGACAAAAGAAATCGCAATTTACGATATTATCGCGATAATCAAAATCCATTATCCTGGGGCTGAACATTTGCCAATAAATAGCACATCTACAAGCTCACAACGTGTTGTGAGCTTGTAGATCGGCTATTTTTTGGCTAAGACATTTGATAGAGAGTGAAAAAGACAGTATCAAGAACGTATATTATTGGTACCTTTTACCAATTATACAGGGTTTAAGTGGTACCGGATATGCAACTCGGCAAATAAAAGGTGAATTGATCCCAGTGCATGACGGTGGACGTAATCACGATAAATGATATCTCCACGATACTATTATCGTGAGTGTTTTTTATCGCGATAAACGATCGTCCCTCCCTATACACCACAAGGGGCACTTCTGTGCCTATGGGGAAATAACTTGTAGCCTGTTGCATGAGCTTTCTCTTGTTCCACCTAAACATTTAAGCTGTGAAATATGCAATGCTGTTACTGAATCTTGATAAATAATTGGTCTACAATGCATAGTAATGGAAATATTACTTTGCGATTTAGTTCCGTTCACAACTGGGTGAGGAGGTCAGCGAAGGATATGCTAGTACAATCACGCTCCAAACAACCTTGCAGGCAGTACATTTGACACACAGGCCCGGCTTAATGCCCCGGCTTTAGGGGTTGCAGACCATGCCATCAAGCACCTGGCCAAAAAGACCAGACCAAACGACCGGACTATTATAGCAACAACGCTGTAAGTGTCCATGGGCTGCTGTAAAATGGTGCAGAAATTTGTTCCGTTACGCCGCTTGTGAAGCCAATATTTTCACCTGCCCCCATAGACAAATAGAATTGCCTATATATAATATACTGTTACTGTATGTATAAATAGTTCTTCACCTCTGAAGAACTTGGAATTGTCTGTATCAGTTTGTCTTGCGTAGTAGCAAAATACAAAATGGCTGCTCCCATGAGACCGCACATAGTATTGCCCCAGCTTGCCCCTGCAAGCTAAATGACACCATGATGACGTTATGATAACGTCCTCTGGTGACTCCGGTGACGCTCAGAACTATAGGCCAGATCACGGCCCGTATGGGGATGATCTTGACGTCATTACCAGGACGTCATATGGATGTTTTGTTTGACAGGATTATTGTTATTGTTTGTAATCTTAGTTGAAATATGAGCATGTAAGGTTATAATCTGGGACATATCTGATTAGTTATGATATTTATCCGGCCTCGATCGGACCCTCTCTGATTAATCCAGGACGTCCTTTTTCGTGGGCAGGATTTATGTTGGTTGAAATCAGGTGATATTCTAGGCCTGGCCAGATCTGACTAGTCATGGTTTGACTTGATCTGGCCCCAATCGAGACGTCACTGATTGGTCCAGGTCCTGACTGTGCTTGCTGTGATTGCTGTCATTTTGCAGCATGATATGTTAATTGAAATATATGCATTTTTTTGTTTTAGTTTTCTTCTTGCTTGATCTCCTTTCCCCTCTTGCCCCCAAGCCCCCTTCCCTTTCTTTCTTCTATGGAAATAACGATGGGAACGATGCACGAAAATGAATTTCACCCACTTCTTTACTTCTGTAAACTTGTGATGTAACAATAAAGTTGATTCTGATTCTGAGAGGAGGTACAGGCCGAGATTTGTTTAAACATTAATTGCAGCTTTGCTACACACACACAATAATCTGGTGAGGTGATACAATATCACGATACAGAGATTACGATTCAATATGTTGTGATATATTACTGTATGCAAGGCGATATATTGCAATATTAATTTTCTAATTATATAGTATATGTATGTTCAAATTTAGTATAAAGGATATACCACCAAATAAAATATATACAATCAGAAAATTGGGATCTGCATTTGTATGTATCACAGTTCCTTTAACATCCAACATTATTGCACAATTTCTTGAGCCATCTAAACAAAGGAATTAACATTTCCTATTTTATGTGAGAATAAATATAGATTGTCCAAATATTTGCAATTAATTACAAATTGGTAGTGTTTCTGAAATGTTATACAGTATCACAATGGTTAGGGAGCCTGCCTGGGGAACCAGAGCCCCTGGTTGTCCCAGGTTCGATTCCAGGCCAGGGTAGCAATGTCGATGTGTGTCCCTGAGCAAGACTCTTAACCCCTACTTGCTCACGCGCTCCTTGTGGGCATCGAATCAGCTGGGTTGGGCTGAAAATACTGAATTTCCCTCGTGGGATGAAATAGGTATCTATTAAAACATAATATTTGAATAATATTTCCTTACACCCCTAACACACACACACACACACACACACACACACACACACACACACACACACACACACACACACACTCACACACACACACTACAATGCAGATGGCTTGCATTTCAGCACTGATCTTGTGTACTCCAGTAATAATCTCTTTGCCCTTGAGGGCTCAGTAAAGACTAAAAAAAATGGGGGGGCTTGGAACCTAATACGGAATCAATAACTGAATTGATTGGCACAGTCACAGATATTCTGTGAACTATCAACCCCTGACAGATGACGGGTAACCTGACTCCTGCATGCAAGTGTGTGGATGATCAATCAAGAGACAGAAGGCATGTATTACCAACAAAGAAGATTCTAAACCTGCAGTGTTTCCTCTTTCTTTAAGGAGAATAAAGGCCTTCTAGCTGTGTTTCTCCTGTTTCAATTTAAAGGGGCCCCGCCCTCCCAGTGGGCCCGTGACTGACACGCAAGGACTGAATAACTTAATTGAAACCTCAGATGCTAAAGCAAGAACTAAGAAGCAAGAAGTGGGCACTGGCTTTGATTTTCATCAGTAGATGTACATCGAAGAGTTCCACAAATAGCAACAGAATATAAATTAAATAATCTAACGTTACAGCAACAGTATTTGGATTATTTGGACACACTGGCTTTCAGATTAGCTCATATGTGCATATGTGGTAAATATATGCCATTGTAAGTAGATTTGAGTCTGAAAATCGTAACCTACTATACTGCAGACAGTAGTACTGCCATCAAGACGAGTAATAGTTATTATGTCTTTAGGTGATTTCGCTAGAATCCATTTTTTATATCATTATGGTACAAGAGGATTCTAATGCCTGCATGAAAAACCGTGTTTTGTGATGTTATACATTGGCCGAATCAGCTTCGAATGCATTTGTTTATGTGAGAATGACTTTGAGACCTGTTTCTATTTGCAATGTAAGTCAATGAGAAGCATATTTTGAATGATAATCAATGGAGCAACTCTTTTCTTTTTATATCTCACCCCCCTTTTGAGTTAAATTATGGCCCTAAGAAAATCCAACCCTCTACCAAAGTGTCATATGGCTATAAGGCCTCTTTTGGATAAAGGAAACGGTTAGATGTGGGAATTTAACTGTTTATATTTACAATCACAGTTAAATTAACCCTCTGGATTTAACTGTGCAGAAATCATGATTGAAAGGATCTGTACGGCGAGTTGCAGTAATCTTGCTAATCTCTCAATCCACTGTCAAATTCCAAGTCGTTCGTAATCTCGTCGTAGCATACGGTTAACCAACCTGTGTGAAATTGCTCTTTTGTCATGTATTGAAGTTCAGCAAACAATAATTGTTGCAATGGGACAAAAG